>NC_045775.1:43929801-44241762 GCF_008692025.1 Phocoena sinus
ATGAGGTTCTTTATCTTAGCACCAGAAAGAAAGGAGTTTCTGAGGAATGTTGTCTGGGACCACTGCAAGGCAATAGGTTCAACTGAAGTAATGAGGTAGTTGAGTAGTTTATATATGGGCATCCAGTCTTTGCTAGTCCTTTTAGGATTTCTCTGGTCTCCAGAAAACCAGTGTGTGTTTTGCAATGTCTTTTCTTCTCATGGCCCATGCATAGCACTTACAATGTCAGTTCTACAAGCAGAATAAACCTACAAGAGCCACAAATGTAGATTATTTAAAACCTTACATAGAGAAGCTTATAGACCTTGGATTTAAAATACAAACTTCATCCACAATAAAGATTAACAGTTGTCAGTACTTTCAGGTTTCAGGATGCTAATTGAGAAGGAAACACTCATGCGATCTTGGAATTTAAAGTGACTAGAACTTCTCTAAGAGAGGCATGTTCCTACCCTACAATGAAATGAATCTGGAAAACTACACAGGGCAGATTCTCTGGGACTTTCAAAGCTATTTGGATAGATAGTATGGTAATTTGCATTTATTGGTTGGTGCTTTATGTCAGGTTTGCTATATGGATGAAGATTCAGTATATAATAAAATATGTATGCTCTTTGTTAGGATTTGAGAGGAAAGGAAAATTTAAAACAGGTTGGGTTAAGGCAGCTGATACATGTATATGTGTGATGGGAGTGAGTATGATGTGTATTTGCTAACGGCAAACACGATTATTCTGGCAAAGCATGTAACATTTCAACATGTTTCTGAAGTCATGTGGCATAATTTCTCTGCTGTCCAGTACTTATTAAACACCATCTCTATGTATGGGGAGTTTCCCACTGTAAGAGTCATTCTTGTCTAGGGTAAAAGACAGGAACCCGCTCTTGCAGTTAACATGTAGGGATGTGACCTAGGCAACGCCAATTAGGCGTAATTCAAGATTTCAATTTAGAGAAGAATCAGAGGAGGTAGGATGCTACGCACAGAATCCTTCCTGGCGAGGATGGTGGAAGGTGGTTGAGAGACAGGATCTTGCAGAGGTGGCAGTGGTCAGTGTCTATTAGAGGGCTCCACTCCCTGCCTGGGCCATCTGCAGAGCTTCTAGTGCCAGTGGCACTGTGGTCTTCACTGTCTAGTCATAATGGTGAATTTTGGGATTACTCATTGCTCTGCAACCTCCAAACCTGATTTTCTTGCTCCCTGGATTTCCTGTAAGATGCCTAGTATTTCTGCATTCCTTTTTGGCCTAAATGAGGTAAGAGGTACTCTGTTGATTACAACCAAGACCCTAATCCCATCTAATAATGTGTGTAGCATTGTTTCACATGCCCTCATGAGATCTCTGTGAACATAGCCTCTTGCAAGTGGAAGGCAGTTTAACAGTTACCTGGCTTAGATCCACTCCTCCCATACTTTTTAAGTTTTTTTGTGGAAATTGAGGTTCAGAGAATCTAAGCACAGTGGTAGTATAGGAAAAAACAGACTGGATTTGGAGTCAAAAGAACCTGATGACTTTGGGTAAAATGTCTATCTCTCTCAGCCTTGACTTCTCCAAATACAGAATTGTTAGATTAGGCAAAGGAAAATGTAGCATGTCCCATACTTGGGACATACTTACACTAAATAATTATTATTATTTATTTTTTTTTTTTATTAAAGTATAGTTGATTTACAACGTAGTGTTAGTTTCTGGTGTACAGCAAAGTGCTTCAGTTATATACATATATAGTATTTATATTATATATATATTCTTTTTCATATTCTTTTCCATTACGGTTTACTACAGGATACTGAATATGGTTCCCTGTGCTATATATATATAATGAAATAATGCCATTTGCAGCAACACGGATGGACCTAGAGATTATCATACTAAGTGAAGTGCCAAAAAGAGAAAGATAAATACCATATGATATCACTTATATGTGGAATCTAAAGTATGACAGAAATGAACTTATTTACAGAACAGAAACAGACTCACAGACATAAATAATTATTTTTTAAATGAAATTCCAGTTTAACTGTACATCCTGTATTTCATCTGTCAAAGGCAGATAAAATGTGCAAAGACAAAGATAATGAAAAATTACTTTTATACCATAAAACATGTTGCAGTTGTTAAGTTTATTATTATTGTCTGAGGTCAAACATCTAGTTAGTAACAGCAATTTTAACTTACCTTTATATTGAGGTTGAAAGAACCTAAATAACTTACGTGAGGTCACAGATACTTAGCTCAGCAATATAAACTATCTGGTAAATGAATTAATCATTATTCTGAACTTCCAGTTTATTTTAAGTAACTTAATGCTTATAAGACAGGCTGAATTGAAAATTCACTCTTCTTTTAATCGATGCCACCCTGAATATCTTTATCTGTCACTGACACCAATTTTAGACAGTAAATTATGGTATGTATCCTCAGGTTTAAAAAATGATAGTTCTATAGACTATAGGCCAAATGGTCAAACTTTAGGGCAGACAAATTTGGTTTGAATCTTTTCTTGGTCATTATCACAGAAATATAAAGAGCCACAGAAAGACTAGGTCATGGGCAGAAGAGGTTTTACATATCATCCAAACCTGCTGAGAAATATTTTTCTTAAGACATAAAATAATAGCAGTGGCTTACAAAATCTGCATGCATGAGTTGTTGGCATTTCTGAAGATATAACAGAAAGAAACAAAGGTAAATAAAAATATGAAGTGTCAGCTCAGTTGAAAAATGAAAAATGTAGATAGTTCTCTCTAAACTCCCAATACTCTCCCTCCCGTTTCACCTCTGTTTACAGAGACGCCTGATCCCCGTTACAGAATTGAGGGTTTGTGAATAGGGGGTTTTCTTTAAATTCCACCTATTTTTAGGGAAAAGCAGTTCTCTTTAAGTCAACATAAATACATTTGCAATATTATAGACCCTGCTTTGAAACCTGGAAGGGAAGAAAGAGGGAAGCAAAAAAAGATGACAGATGATGGTGTTTCTTATGTAATGACAGTGTTGCTTGATCCATGTAAACAAGTTTGACGATGACAAATTTCTTTTGAAATTCTTAACAGCCAGTGCTGTCCCAAATTTAAAGGGTAGCACTTAAAAGCATTTTTAAAGGAAATGATAGTCTTACACAAAACAAAAGGATGGGGCTTCCCTGGTGGCACAGTGGTTGAGAATCTGCCTGCTAATGCAGGGGACACGGGTTTGAGCCCTGGTCTGGGAGGATCCCACATGCCGCGGAGCAACTAGGCCCGTGAGCCACAACTACTGAGCCTGCGTGTCTGGAGCCTGTGCTCCACAACAAGAGGCCGTGATAGTGAGAGGCCCGCGCACCGCGATGTAAGAGTGGCCCCTGCTTGCCACAACTAGAGAAAGCCCTCGCACAGAAACGAAGACCCAACACAGCAAAAATTAATTAATTAATAAACTCCTACCCCCAACATCTTCTTGAAAAACAAACAAAAAAACCTCCAAAAACCCAAAAGGGCAAAAGATTGTTTAAGGGTGAGGGTTGTGAGCGTGTGTGTTATGTGTGAGTGTGTTTATGGTTTGGAAAGAGAGCAGTATTCTCCTCTCCTGTCTATAGGATCTATTGGGAGTGGGAGGGAGTTGGAACAATCTGTAGCAACCTATGAGCAGTCTTGGCTCTTTTCAGAGCTCATCTTTACAGGAAGGCTTACAGCCTTGACTGAGGCTTAGAAAGTATGTAATTGTGGTTGTCATAATAGAGCCTGAAGGAAACAGCAAGTCTATGAGCCTGCCTGGCTTTTGACATGGTAGCCAACTCTTTCTATCACGTATTCATAGACTTGCTCCATCCTTCTAAGGAGAGCGTTGGATTTTGACAAGCAAAGTCTATTTGCCTTCACGGCTGACATGTATTTAAGCTGTCATTCTTCAACTCTTCATTTTGGTTACGTCTTCACTTTAGCAGGGTTACTACCAACAAATGAACAACTCAGAATGTACATTAGAGAGGATTTTTATTTTTAAGTATATACACAAACCTAGTTTAAAATATGCTGTTTGCAGCCAGTGATTATATAGATATACGTATAGACAGATATAGATATAGACAGATGGGAGACTCTGATATAGACCATGACAGTGTCAATGGGCATACAATGGTTGTTGGTGTTCCCAGCACTAGACACAGAAAAAAAGTCAATAGGAGGGTATGAATCTCTTACAAAAACATGAAATCCTCTGGCAGACCTGTCTCCAAAATAAGAAGCCAAAGACAGTCACTTATGGTGTTCAATTAGTTGTTATTTTTATTTGGACCATTCCAAAAGTTTAGATGAGTATCAAGCTGGTCTGAGTTAAAATGAAGCTCTGCTCTGATTCCCTCCCTTAGTGTAGGGCAATATTTCTAATGTGTGATCTGAGATCCCCTGGGGAGCCTTAAAACACTTTCAGGGGGTCTATGAAGTCCTTTTTTTCTTTTTCCAGCTACTACTGTGAGTCCAAAATTTTTAAATAAGTGTCAGTCAAGTAACAGGTTGAACACAGAGCAGATATGAGAACCTAGCTGTCTAAAGCCAGATTTTAAAGAGATTTGCAAAAATTTAAACATGCAACTCTTCTCATTACTTTTGTTTTGGAAAACGTAGTTACTTTTTCTAAGCTGTGTTATTTGCATTAGTGTGAATTTTATTTTTTATTAATTTTAAATATACCAATAATTTATATTTTGTGGTTTCTTAGTTTTAATTTATAGTAAATACAGTGGACCCTCTCTATCCGTGGGTTCTGTATCCGCAAGTTCCACATCCCTGGATTTTGTTCTGCAGTTGGTTGAATCCCCGGATGTGGAATCTGGGGACATGAAAGGGCGACCATACTATGTCTTTTTATATAAGGGATTTGAGCATACCTGGATTTTGGTATCTATAGGGGTCCTGGAAACAATCCCCTGGGAATACCCAGGGACAACTATATTGATAGAGCCCACATAAACAAAAGCTTTTTGGAATCCTCAGTAATTTTTGAGTGTAATGGGGTCTAGAGACCAAAAATTTTGAGAACTGCTATTTGAGGACAGCAGTCTATGGCATAAAGTGAAGATCATCTCTGAAAAATGTGTATATATGTATTCTTCAGTTTCCCAAGGTCCTATCACTTCCTCCTTCCTTTCTATTGGCATTACCACCCATTTATTTTTAACTCTATGGCCCCATGGACATTTGAGATACCCTCTGCCTCAATTTCCTAAATAATTTTGGGATAATGATCTCCTAGTGGTCTCATGAGATATTTGGGGGGCTATAACCAAATGAAGGATTCCAGAGACATGAATTCATAAAGGAAGCATGATGTCATACTGTCAATAGACATAAATGATAACAGCCATTCTATCATTACTATCATCACATCACTTTAAAATTGGGGCATGCAATTCAAGAGGGCAGAGGTATAAAGAAATTACGTATAATACAGCTGAAAATTTCCAATTTTTTCTTACAGTAGATTTGTTTTCTTATCAATAGAACTAAGTAGAAACTTGTGAACTAAAATGACAACTATATATAAACTAAAATAAGGACCTTTGACGAAGAAAGACTAGAAGAATGGGAGTCATAAGATTGACTTGGTCTTTTGTTACTAACTAGCTATGATAACATGGATAAATTACTCAACTTCCTTTAGCTAGTTGTCTTATTTGTAAAATAACGTTATTGGGCCAGGATGTTTTCTAAAGTTTTTTCCCACTTTATGATTCTGTAAGTATGGGAGAATGTATGTGCTTTTTCAATAGCAAGCTTAGTTCTTGCTTTTCAGAATTGATTTGTATTGTCTGGAAATTTGGGCTGTATCTGGAAATTGCTGTAGATGTAGCAAATTATCATTTCAGATGAGCAAATCTATTAAGAAAGCATCATTATATGATGGATGGCTTCAGTAAACCAGCCAGTGAGTACAGCAACACTTCATTTATCCCATGTTGGTAGGGAATAAAGTGTTTCACATACATGCATTTTCCAAATAATTGACACATACCCCTTTAAGTACCAAAAACCTGTTTTTATCACTTTTTATGGAAATATTTCTCAAAAATATGTTCTGTATTCCCATCTCCTTTAAAGCACAAGTTATAAGGATATGTAAACTTGTCTTCATGATTCAGGTCTGTTGAGAGCTCTTTACTGCCCAGAGGCTTTTTGTGCATCCAGGAGAACCTTCATAAACACTTTGTATCTTCATTTATGGTCAGTGAATTGAGCTGGTAGATTCAGTAAACAATTGTTTAATCATTAAAGCATGATAATTATGTAGCTAATGAATCAATTTCTCTTCAGTCTTTAAATTCTGATTATTAAATTGACTAACTAAACCCTACTAAATGAAAATCACACAGATTCTCTTTAACTCTTAAATCAACTTATAAAACTATCAATTAAAGTTAATTATGAAAAATGTATTCCATAAAGTTAATAGGCTGGTCTTATAAAACTAGTAAACTACATTCATTTAAGTATTTCAAACACCTGAAAAGAAAATGTACATAAATCTGCATAATAATTTCAAAAGCATAATCTAGAACAGAAATACTGCCATCAGATTTTATGTCTGTGTGTGTGTGTGTGTGTGTGTGTGTGTGTTTGTGTAAACTTAGTGTTACAGTAGTCTTATCAGTTCCCAAATAAACTAATTTTCTTTATAAAATAGCTAATGTTAGATCAGGGATGATTTCAAGATGATTATTTGTATATCTGACCTCCTTAGTTACAGCAAAATAAGCTTTTAAAGTGAAACTTTTGAGCTGATGACTCAACTGGGCTTCCCAGTAAGTCAATCACATAAGTTTCTATTTCTTGAAATGATAAATTTTAAAATTTTACTTCATCAGGGTTACTAGCCCAGGATCCTATCAGTTATAAATAATGCTGACCTAATGTCTAAGGCTTAGTTTAAATCTTTTACGTTGGTTTCTTTAACTATGATTATAGACCTAAGTATCAACCAAAAAGTGAACAGTACATGTTTATAATTTGAGTTGCATATCATTCTGTATGCAACTTTTTTCTATATATATTTTTGAAAACTTTAAGCTGTCCTTTCTTTTGTATATATTATTAATCACTTTGACTGACGGTTTGTTGTTTTTTTCTTTTCTTTTTACCTAGATAACTGTTCTAATTAAGTGTATGTTCAAATTGTCAAAAATTGGCCAGTAGGTGCACATTCATTTTCCCTTCTTTCCCCCTTTGGCACCTCTCCAAACATCTTTCAGATTATACTATCCTTACATTATGACAATATTAAGATACTCCAGGACCATCTTGACTTTTCCACTTACCAGGATATATATGGAAAGAACTATTCTCTAAGGATCCCTGATTTTTTTTAAGTAGAAAATAGAGTTAAAGGCAAAATCTGTGTATGAACATATGTATGAATGCTGGTGCTAGACAAAATACTGTGCTTCTGAGAAAACTCAGTGATGGAGTTGTTAAAAAAAAGTCTTTTAGGTCATCATGTACATTGATATTTATTTCTAAATATATTAAGTTCTTGGTATAACATGCAATGTATACCAAGACCATGTTTACATTATTAAAGTTTTTAAAACCTTAATTTTCTAGAGCATAAGTTGATTTGGAACCTACATTTGACCTACAATACCTCTTCTCCAATTTTACAACTTTACATCTCATAACCCTTATTTAGAAGTCATATTATTGTCAAAGTGTTATTTTGCTGCTGTGATACTGTTAATATCTAAAGATTGTTTTAGTATAGGAGATCTTTCTCTTCTTAAATGAAGTGGTCTAAGGCTGCTTTGCTTTGTGAGCTGATATCTCCCTTCATTTATGTATGTATGTATGTATGAATTATGTATGTATGTATGTATATATGCTCACTTTAACTGCAGGATCAGTCTTACTTCTTCCCTGAGTCAGTTCTAACTGGGCAGCATCCATGGAAGGTCTGACACTGATCAAGTGGTCATAAACCTGGAGAGGAATGAGTTTATGGTGAACCACTGGAAACTGATCTGCTCTCTGCTTGTGAATTAGACTACACAGTTCAACTTCTTCCTGAGTTATTTTGCCTTTTATTTTAGTTGCTGATTGGAACTGAAAAGCTGATTTGACCTTCATCACTGCCGTATGCAGGCTTACTGGATCCTGTCACATATAAGTCAATGTTGCTCTGCTAAATAGGAGGAAACTTAAAATAGACAAGGTTTGGCACAAGATGAAAAATCTACTAAATCAGAGTCACTCACTCCATGACACCTGCCTCCTTGAATTTTGACTTCTTGAGGTTTTGTGACACTGTTTTCCTAACTATCATGCTGGCCCCAGGTGGTGAGGTTCTATTTTTATTGTTGTTTTTATTGTGGTCCTTGGTTCTCTTTGGTGTGTTGAAGACAGGATGAGACTACTAAAATGTAGGGCTTGTTAAATTATAGATTTCTAGGTTCTAAGTCCAGAAATCTGGAGTCAGTAGGTCTCAGATGGAGTCTGATGTCAAGTTCTCAGGTGATGCTGATACTAGTGGTCCAAGAACCACACAGGGAACCACAAAGAACAATTCATATTTATATTGAGCTCACAGTGAAGCCATCACTGGGGGTTTCTAGCTGTCTTGTGGATTTTGACTGGAAAAAAAAAGAAAGGTTTACTCAGAATACCTAAATAGAAGAAATAAAAAGGAAGGATGAATGTCAGGCTATTTGAAAATATTAGTGGAGATACGTCACTCTGTTCTGATAGTCAGCCAGCCCTTTTTGTGTTTGCTTAAGGTAAACTGAGCTCCGAGACTATTAGAGTTCTTCTCATTCATTTTACCCATTATTCATAGGGCTGCTGCCAGAGGATAAAAGTATCAGCTCTAATGGTCCATATTAGAATAACTCACATTTAATCAGTTTTATCTGGAAACTGGCAGTTGCTTTTGAAATTTCAAGGAGAGGATATCCAAGAAAATAAGGGACCTGCATGTCTTTTTTTTTTTTTTTTTTACTAAGTTGCTATTCCAAAAGGAGCCATTCTACGTCTTAAAAGCCAGTAAATAGGACAATTTGAGGATCTTACTGAGACTTATGTTTTGAGAAGAAAGTTAAGAATTGTTCATTTATTGTTTTCACTGATGAGCTTCAGAACCATGTTGTCCAGATAAGGTTTCACAGCCATGCAGTCTCGGGGTCTGGAGGACAGCATGCTTGCCTCTCAGATGTCTGAGAGGAGAGCTCGCCCTCTCTTCTTTTCTCTCTTAGCATGAAGAGTGCACAGCCCAGTTAGCAATCTGTCCCCTGACAGCCCACAGCTCCTTTTTATTCACAGAGTAATGCCGATGTCATTACTCTCAGTTTCTGTATTCTGCGAACACTGGTGATCCTCCAGAAACATGTCATCTCCATCACCATAAATCAATATTCATATGCTTTCTTCAAGGTCCATAGTCCAGCCTGTAATGCAGCATCAGAGACAGTCTCATTGTCAAAGTGGTTAAGTGGGAAGTATAATTCCTGGTCTAAGAATCATTCCACCTCCAGCACCCGTGAGCCTACATCCTAAAGAAAATAAATAGCAGTTTACCAAATGACTATCTGCTGTGTAAACACAATCAGCTATTGCCAATAAACCAATTCAAGACGAGCCATTCTGATATCAGAGACTGCCAGATAATATTAAGAATGAGATTAGGACTCATTTGAATTTGTGAAGAATGTTTTTGGTGGCTTGCCAAATAATTATAAAGGATTTGGCAGACAGGATAAATTATCTTTGGATTATAACTTTATGATGTGAATTTTTTAAAATCTGATATGGAGTTTATTTTTTTTCTGAATACTCTCATTCTTTAAAATTATTGTTATTAAATAAGTGAAGAACCTAAGGGTTTCAAATCATTTGCAGTGTAGATCCAAAATCCCTTGCCTGAAACTGTTGAGATCAAATGAGTTGTATTACTTTAAAAACGTTTACGTTTTTAGAGCAGTTTAAGGTTCATAAGAAAATTGAGAGGAAGGTACAGAGATTTCCATGAACCTCCTTCTTCCACACATGACTTGTCTTCCTTATTAGCATCAATCCCAAATGTGTTTTAAAAATCAGAATTTTTCAGATTTTGGAACATGATTAGGACATAAACCGCATATTATGTAACAACTCCTCTCAGGTCTGGGGCAGCATCCCACAATCAAGTATGAATATTTTTACAACTAAATGGATGAATAGTTACTTGAAGTAGGATTTTTAAAGGGGGCTATAAACATTGGCTCAAATTAGCTTCCGCTGCCAAAAGAGTTGTAAAACTCTTGGCTTTCAGAACTTTTGGATTTTATAACTGCAGGTAAATAATTGCGAATCCTGGCTTCCCTGATGGCACAGTGGTTGAGAGTCTGCCTGCTGATGCAGGGGACACAGGTTCGTGCCCCGGTCCGGGAAGATCCCACATGCCGTGGAGCGGCTGGGCCCATGAGCCATGGCCGCTGAGCCTGCGCGTCCGGAGCCTTTGCTCGGCAACGGGAGAGGCCACAACAGTGAGAGGCCCGCGTACCACAAAAAAAAAAAAAAAAAAAAAAAATTGCGAATCTGTACCACAGTCGGAAAGTACTGCCATCAGTTCACTGATGTTGTGCGTGTCCTTCATAGATAGTCAGTAAATTGGGAGAATCACTTACTAATTGATATCAAACTGAAAGTGCATATTTCCCTTAGGACAGAAACATGGCTTTCTGTGTCACACCATTAGCCAATCCCCTTAAGTGAATGGATTAATGTAGTTTCTGTTTGTTTAATCATGAAAACATTGTGTGGACAACAAGAGGATGCAACGTGATGCCTTGCAGGCCAGAGATGTTCAGTAAATTGTCATTTCATTTCATTTTCTTATTAGCGATTTTGTTGGTACTAAAAGGTACCAAATTTGGGAGGAGCTTGCCCATATATATATATATGATCCTGATGCTCAAAATATACAGACAAACTTACCACTGCGCCTTAACAGCGGTCACTGGGCGGCACGTCTTCCCATTTGCACCATTTCTTGCACGGGGGAAGATATTGTGTTAAAAATTCAAAGGCTGTTTCAAGCATTACCCTTTTAGCCTGTTTTTATCTGCTGTATGTGAGGCCGCTTATATATAGACATGGATAAATCTCCACATATCTCTGTATGTGTATGGCTACATAGTCTGCCTATTACTCACCAGTTTTTAGAGTTCAATGACACAAGTCCCATGATGATACATTCATTCATCTTGTTTCTGCAGGTTTTCCAGGGCAGAGTAATTTGGTTGGGCTTTTGAAGCTTTTTTTGTTTGTTTGTAGAGTGTAAATAAATAGGTATTTCGATTGTTCAGAGTCTGGTACTTAGGAGTTTAGTAATGGGCAGCTTCCAGGGGGCAGACATTAATATCTAGCTCTTGAATTGCTTGGCTGAAAAGAGACCTCAACTTTACTTTTATTTTCCCTCTCCATTTTAACCATTCTTTTGTCCTAAATAAACAATATTCTGCTTTATGGAGCATAAGTATTCATAGCTCAAAGAGGATTACTTTAAGATTAATTACAACAATTTCCTAACACAGCATAGGAAGTATTTATAAATGTGTACGTTTGTGTGATTGTGAATAAACTGTTACCTAGATGATTTTTTAATTTCGACCTCATTTCTACTTTCTTCCTCCGTAAAGACCTATGGCTTAATTGTGTCTGCAGCCAGAGGCTCTGTGACATTTTACCTCCAAATATAGTTCTTAGCATTAGGTCTAGTAAGAGCTGCAGATGTTTTGTTATCCATGCAAACTACATCAATTGATCTGTATCACACTGCTAGACTAGAATCTCTTTGACTCTGAGAAAGGCACAGATGTTTCTGCTTTGGGTATTCTTCCATGAAGAATAGTTTTGTCTTTGTTAGTATGCGCCATTTTACTATTCAAGAACACCTGCGTACTTTTGGTTTATTTTTGAGTTCCTCATTCCTTGGTCTGCTTATTTTTATCCATTTCACTAGCTGTTATTGTGTGGCTGGTACATGTAAGATGTTTTTCAAAGGCAATATAGAGAGAAGAGTACAGAGATACATTTATTTTATTAAATAAACTCCTTTGGCTGCATATCAGGCCAATTTTCTACAAGAAATAGCTATTCTAAGAGGTAGTTTTATGAAAATTTGACTATGAGCAAAAAGGAATATTGCAGCTTATCACATGATACCTCAGTAGCAGTGATTTTCAGCTGTTTCCCACAGCAAGTTGTAAAATTTTGTGGGAAACTTCCCAGCAGTCTTTCCCACAGGTCAGATTTCATGGCTGTAACTACACATCAGCCTTCCTTATCATAAATGAACTTGAGGTATAAGTGATGAAGGTCATTTGTGTCTGAAACAAGAGTCAAGTTTGAAAATAAGAACCAAGACCCTGGTTGTTAAGTGAAAGTCACGCTGAAGCCTTGTGGTATTAATCCAACTGAGATTCATACCACGTCAGGGTGAGTCCAGAGAGGAAACAGCAGAAGGCTGAGAGCCAATATATCTTCATCAAGTAGCCTTGAACCCTCAAAGTCCTTGACTTCCTATATTCTTGTGGGTGTGAAACTCATCACACAGAAGGAAGACAAGGCAAATCCAGGTTGTAGCATGCTACTCACATGTGCTCCTGCATTCACATTCAGCAACCAGGCTGCAGAGGCAGATTCTGGCCTACAGGTGCTGGAGTACTAACAAGTAACCAATAGGAAAATAAGCTCAGTTTCCATTCTTCTATCTCAAGTGTTGTGAGATTTAAAACAAATTGCTTCGTTATCCTTGGTCATAAGTTTCCTTATTTGTAAAATGAGATAAAATGTAATTGAACTTCTCTTATAATCTAATGTAATATTGTAAGGGTTGTCCCTAGTGAACATGAAAATACATTTGGTTCTTTTTGCCTTCGTATTCATTTGTTTCATCTCTGTTTTTTAGACTTAAATTGGTGGTTTTAAGAAATCTGTGTGTTAACATTCAACTATGAATACCTGCCATTTCATTAAGAGAGGGTCTCATATATGACTATACCAAGGCACATCATAATCAAATTGCTTAAAAACAGTGATGAACAACCTGATAAAAATGAACAATGCATACATAAAACAAAGACATGAATGACAGTCAACCTCTCAGAAGTAACACAAGCCAGAAAAGACTTTGGCATGAAATCTCTAAAGTACTGAAAGAAAAAAATTGTCAACCTAGAATTCTATGCCCAACTAAATATTTTTCAAAAAGAAAGGTGAAATAAGGTCTTCTTTTTAAAAAAAGAATATTTATGTTGTATAATGATAGTAGATTTAAATAAATGTTACAACTATAGTATAAGGAATTCCCATACCCCACACCCAGTTTCCCTTATTATTAATATTTTACATTATTGTGGTACACTTGTCAGAACTAATAAGCTGATACTGATATATTATGAAAAATCCATATTTTATCTATATTTCCTTAGTTTTTACCTAATATCCCTTTTCTGTTCTGGCTGTGACAATTTCTCAGACCTTCCTTGTTTTTGATGACCCTGACAGTGTTGAGGAGTACTGGTCAGGTATTTTATAGAATTTCTCTCAAGTAAGATTTGTTTGATATTTTTTCATGATTAGACTGAATACAATAGACTGAAGAATTGCCTCCCTCCCCCAAATTCATATGTTGAAATCTTATCCCCATTGTGATGGTTTTGGAGGTGGGACCTTTGTGAGGTGATTAGGTCATGAAGGTTAAGTCTTCATGAACAGGATTAGTGCACTTATGAAAGAGACCCAAGAGGGATCCCTCACCCATTCTACCATGTGAGCACACTGTGATGGGCATTTATGAACCAGGAATTGGGCTCTCATCAGACACTGAATTCGCTAGTGCTATGATCTTGGACTTCTAAGCTTCCAGAACTATAAGAAATAAATATCTGTTTTTTATAAACCACCCAGTCTATGGTATTTTTTATAACAGCCCCATCAGACTGTGACACATGTTCTGTGTTCTTGGGAGGAAGATCACAGGCAGAAAGTGCCATATTCATCACAGCATATCAAGTATATGCTATTAACATAATTCATCACTGCTGATGTTTACCTTGGTCACCTGGCTGAGCTAGTGTTTTTCAATTTTTTTTTTAACTGTAAAGTTACGTTTTCCCTCTTTCCTTACTGTATTCTTTGGAAGGAATTCACTATGCTCAACCCATATTTAAAAAATGGGGTGTTACATGTTACTTCTTTCAGGGCAGAGTATTTACATACATTATTTGGGATTTTTCTATGTGGAAGAATTATTTGGAATTATTGTGTACTAATACGAACTCATGTATAAAAGAATACTTATATATTCAATCATTTATATCAACATAGAATCATGGATATTAATTTTATACTGTGAGTTATAATTCAGTACTTTTTTTGCTTATTAAATTGTTCCAGCTTTGGAACAATTGGGAATATTGGAAGCCTATTAACTGACTCCTGTGTCACTTTGATATAGCCTTGTCATTGCAGGTTCTGTTTGTTTTTTGAGCATTTCCTTATTTTCTGGTATCACAAGATGCTCTAGGCTCATAGAGTATATTTCCTGCTCCAGTCCTAGAATTACCCATTTCAACAAAAGTCCTGATTTCTCTTATGATATAATGATATTAGAAATCAAGATCTGAGCACTAGCTGTGCCTGTTGCTACTGGGATGGCATTACTTATATTTCTTTGCTGTGTCAGCTGAGAGGATCTATATATGTGTATACTAAAATATGTATATACACATCTCTATAAATATTTCTATAGGTAATTAACTGTATCTATAGTAAGGTAAACCTCACTTCATACTAATGTTTTGAACTCCAAGGTACTACCACATGGATTACTATAGCCTCCTTCCCTTGCTTATTTGTAACCTCCCACTCTAATAGCAAGAAACCTGGCTCCCACCATCAATCATCTATTTACTTAATTATTCCATTTCAGTGTATGTGTATAGGGGTTTCATAATTGTTAATCCATATACCCATGGGAAGCAACTCTATCTACTATGGTTCAGTGCTTATTACAGTTCTTTTTGCCTTTAGTCTTACAGACTCCATCATTTTTAAAGTTACTTAGGTCAGCACCTTTTTCCTCCCGCCTGCTTCAGGGACATTGTTTCATACATTTGTAATACAATTACACTCATTTGCCATATTTTGCATTCCACCTTGGGATTCCCTGACTTCTTAAATGATTTTTTTTAAATTTGCCTTTATCAAGGCAAATTAGAAATTACTACATCTAGAAAGTAATCTAGAAATTACTTTTCTACTGTAAATTTCTATGGGTTTCAACAAATATATAGTGTCATGAATCCAACGTTATAATATCATAGAGAATAGTTTTGCTGTCCTAAAAAAAAAAACCCAAAATTCCCTTTGCTTCACCTATTCCATCCTCTGTTATGAACTCCGAACAACCACTGATCTGTTTACAATCTCTCGGTTTTGTCTTTTCCCAAATGTTATTTAATTGGTATCTTAAAATATGTAGCCTTTTACTGGCTGCTTTCAACAAGTAGGACCTTGTTGTTTATCTCTTTTTTTATATAATCTTAAATCACTTAAGATTTATTCATGTCTTTTGTGGCTGATAGCTCATTCATTTTCATTACTGAATAGTATTCCATTTTATGGATTTATTACAGTTTTTTTTTATCCATTCACCTATTGCTGGACATCTTGGTTGTTTCCAGGTATTGATGATTATAAATAAAGCTGCTATAACCATTCATGTGCATGTTCTTAAACAGGCATAAATATACATGTCAGTTGAGTAAATACCTGGAGCACAATTCCCAGATCATAATGATTTTTTGCAAATATACAACAATGTAAGGATGTATTACCAGCAGACAATAACTATAAGCATCATAAGAAGTACATAACACACAGGGAAAATTATACCAGATGAAAATATGTATCAATTCAAAGAAATAGAGTAACAGAAATGATAAATATGTGGATAAATATACAAAAACTCCTTATAATTGTTTAAAATAAAAACAACAATAACAAATATAAGCAGTGGGGTTTATAATATATGTATAAGTTAAATTATGAGTACAGTGGCACAAAGACTAGCATAAGGAAAATGGAAGTATACTCTCAGGCTTATGAAGGTATATAATACTACCTAAAATAGACTTAACTAATTAAAGATGCATAATGTAAGCCAAAAAGTAACCAGGAAAAAGTTAATAAACACAGAGTTAATAAGGCAGTAAAGGAGATATGATAGAATCATAGAAGATACTCAATCCAAAGAAATTCAGAAAAACAGGAAAAATGGGAACAAAGAAATAGCTAAAAAAGGGAACATAAATAACCAAGATGGTAGATTACAACCCAGTCATATCAATAATCACCTTAAATGTAAATTTTCTAAACACGCCACTAAATGTAGAGATAGTAAAAATTGGATTAAAAAGTGGGACCTAACTATGTGCTTTTAACATGACACCTACTTTAAATATGTAGAAAAGTATAGAGTAAGAATTTAAAAATACCCAGGAAAAGATATATTATGCTAATACCAATCAAAAGAAATTGCAATGACTATACTAATATTAAAATATTAGTATATACTAATTAATACTAGAGCAAGAAATATCAGAGATAATGTAATTATTTTTTAATAATAAAGAATTCTAGTAATCAAATGTACATAACATTATTCAATGTTTTTCACCTCAAACAGAACTTAAAATACATGAAGCATACTTTTGGTTTCCAATCTGGCATGTAAAATGTTTGGAAGCTGTCACTGTCCCAACAACTAGTAAAAAGCTGAACAAACTGAAAAAATCAACCTTTCTTCTTAGCTCCGTCAGAGATGTGAGGTCATAGTGCAAACTGCTGCATCCCGATTTGGGGAAGCAGACAGATAAATACAGAGAATCACAACTTGCCAGAGCAGAACCCCTGAGCAGAAACACGTATGGGAACCAGCGCTGGGTTCCTTTTATCCAATACCTCATGTTCAGCTACCAAGAAAAAAATCACAAGGCATACTAAACAGTAAAAACACACTTTGAAGAGACAGCAAGCATCAGGACCAAACTCAAATATGGCAAGGATGTTGGAATTATCAGACTGAAAACTTAAAACAGCTATTATTTTATTTTAACTAGAGTCCATATTTTATTCAAATTTCCTTAGTTTTTACCTAATGTCTCGAGTTCAGAATCCCATCCAAGATAGCACATTGCATGTAGTTTTTATGTCTCTTTGGGGGTCACAGACTTTACTCCTTTTATTTATTTATTTTATTGAAGTAGAGTTGATTTACAATGTTGTGTTAGTTTCTAGTGTACAGCAAAGTGATTCAGTTGTACATATTTTTTTTCATATTCTTTTCCATTATGGTTTATTACAAGGTACTGAATACAGTTTACTGTGCTATACAGTAGGACCTTGTTGTTTATCTCTTTTTTTATATAATAGTTTGTTTCTGCTAATCTCAAACTTCTACATTGTCCCTCCCCCACCCTCTTTCCATTTTGGTAACCATAAGTTTGTTTTCTATGTCTGTGAGTCTGCTTTTGTTTCATAAATAAATTCAGTTGTGTTATATTTTAGATTCACATATAAGTGATAGCGTATGTTATTTGTCTTTCTCTTTCTGACTTACTTAGTATGGTAATCTCTAGGTTCATCCATGTTGCTGCAAATGGCATTATTTCATTCTATCCTATGGCTGAGTAGCGTTCCATTGTGTATATATACCACATCTTCTTTATCCATTCATCTGTCAATGGACATTTAGGTTGCTTCCATATCTTGGCTACTGTAAATACTGCTGCTATGAACACTGGGGTGCGTGTATCTTTTCAGATTATAATATATGCCCAGGAGTGGAATTTGCTGGATCATATGGCAACTCTATATTTAGTTTTTTGAGGAAATTCCAAACTGTTTTCCATAGTGGCTGCACCAATTTACATTCCCACTAACAGTGTAAGAGAGTCCCCTTTTCTCCACACCCTCTCCAGCATTTGTTATTTGTAGATTTTTAAAATGATGGCCATTCTGACTGGTGTGAGGTGATACCTCATTGTAGTTTTGATTTGCATCTCTCTAATAATTAGTGATGAAGAGCATATTTCATGTGCCTATTGGCCATCTGTATGTCTTCTCTGGAGAAATGTCTATTTAGGTCTTTGGCCCATTTTGTTGATTGGGTTGTTTGGTTTTTGTGTTATTGAGTTGTATTCGCTGTTTGTATATTTTGGAAATTAAGCCCTTGTCCATCAAATCATTTGCAAATATTTTCTCCCAGTCCATAGATTATCTTTTTGTTTTCTTTGTTTCCTTTGCTGTGCTAAAACACCTATTATTAATATGCTAAGGGCTCTAATGGATAAAGTAGATGGGCCATGTAAGCAGAGAGCTGGAAACACTAAGAAAGAATAAAAAAGAAAAAGAAATGTTAGAGATCAAAGACACTATTTAACAGAAATTTAAAAATCTTTTGAGGGGCTCTTTAGTAGACTGACATGGCTGAGAAAATATCTGAGCTTGAGGATAACTCAATAGAAATTTCCAAAACTGAAAGACAAAGAGAAAAAAGACTGGGGAAAAAAAAAAAAGAGTAAATAAAATACATGAAGCAGAATACAAATTCCAAGCGTATATGAAACTTTCTCTAAGACCGTATTCTAAACTAAAACAGTCTTAATAAGAGGAGGATTCAAGTCATGCAAAGTATAATCTCTGATCAGAGTAAAATTAAATTATAATCAGACACACATAAAAGTATAAAGTTGGATCATTATTGTATGCTATATATAAAAATTAAGTCAAAATGAATCAAAAACCTAAATATAAGAGAAAAAGTATAAAATTCTTAGAAGAAACTATAAGGGTAAATCTTAGTGACCTTGAATTTTCCAAAAGATTGTTAGATATGACACCAAAAGCATGAGTAACAAAACAAAAAAAGAGATAAAATTATGCTTTATCAAATTAAAAACTTCTGTGATTCAAAAGCCACCATCAAGAAAGTGAAAAGACAATCCACAGAATGGGAAAAATATTTGGAAATCATATATTTGACAAGGGACTTGTATTTAGAATATATAAAGATCACTTGCAATAATTAAAAATCCAATGAGAGTTGCACAACAATGTGAATGTACTTAGTGCCACTGAACTGCAGAGTTAAATATGGTTAAAATAGTATGCTTTATATTATGTGACTTTTACCACAATAAAGAAAAATTTTTAAATGGCAAAGAATGTGCATAGACTTTGTTCCAAACAAGATACACAAATGGCCAATAACCACACGAAAATACACTTGGCATCATTAGTCATCAGGGAAATGCAAATTGAATAAGGTACCACTTCACACCCATTAAGTTGGCTGGAATCAAAAAGTCACATAACAAGTCTTATAGAAGATGTAGAAAAATCAGAATCCTTGTACACTGTTGATGGGAAAGAATACTGTCTATATTTGTAAATGACATGATCACATAGGCAGAAAAGCATAAGAAATCGACAAAATAGCTAAAACTAATAAGTGAGCTTAGCAAAGTTGCATGTTAAAAGACCAGTATATAAACATCTTATTACTTACCTGTTACTGTATAATAAATTACTTCAAAATTTAATGACACTAACAATAAACATTTATTACCTGACTGTTCAGTGAGTCAGGAATCTGGGTCAGGCTTAGCTGGGTGCCTCTTCCTCAAGATCTCTCAAAAGGAGGCAATTGAGCTGTTGGCCTAAATTGTGGTCCCTTCTGAAGGCTTTACTAGAAGAGCATCTGCTTCCAAAATTTTTCACATTGTTGTTGACTTCATTCAGATACTTGTGAGCTGGTGTACTGAGGGCTCTAGTTCCTTGCTGAGTGTTGTCTGGAGGCCTACCTTTTTTTTTTTAATTTGGTAATTGCTCCATAGTGTAGCTCATAACACAGCAACTAGTTTCCCTCAGAGTGAGAGCTTCAAGAGAGTGAGAGAGGATGAGTAAGAGGGAAGGCACAGTATTTTTGAAATGTAATCTTGTAAGTGATATCCATCAATTTTTTCAACTTCTGGGATTTCCCTGGTGGCGCAGTGGCTAAGAATCTGCCTGCCAGTGCAGGGGACATGGGTTTGAGCCCTGTCCTGGGAAGATCCCACATGCTGCAGAGCAACTAAGCCTGTGTGCCACAACTGCTGACCCTGCACTCTGGAGCCCGTGCACCGCAAGGAAAAGTAGTCCCTCCTTGCAGCAACTAGAGAAAACCCATATGCAGCAATGAAGACCCAACGCAGCCAATAAATAAATAAATAAATAAATATTTTTTTCCCCTTCTGTTTATTGAAAGTGAGTCTCTACAACCAGCTAACACAAAATGCCACAAATACCTGGACTTGGCATCATTTGCAACCATTTTAGAGGCTATCAACCACAAACATCAATTTATTTCTTTACTAAACAAATAATTGGAAATTGAAATTAAAGCAAAACTACCACTAACAATGGCATTAAAATTATTAAACAAGTAGGAATAAATTGGACAAATGATGTTCAAGATGAGTACACTGAAAACTAGTAAACATTGCTGAGAGAAATTAACAAAGACCTAAAGAAATGCAGAGGTAACTATGTTCATGGATTGGGAGACTCAATGTTGTTAAAATGTGAATTCTTCACAAAGTGATCTATAGACAGAAGACAATCCCATGCAGGACCTTAGCAGATATTGTAGTAATTGACAAGCTGACTTTAAAATTATATGGAAATACAAAGGACCTAGAATAACCAAAACAGTTTTAAAATAGAATAGTCACCGAACTTACCCGATTTCAAAACTTAATATAAAGTCACAAAGATCAAGGCAGTGTGGTATTGGTTTAAAGATAAAGTATAGATCAGTAGTCTAGGAAAGAGGGCATAGAAAGAAACCTTCATGTATATACGGTCAATTTATTTTCAGTAACACTGCCAAGACAAGTCAATGAGGAAGGTACAGTTTCTTCAAGTGTTGCTGAAACTGTTACATAGCCATAAGAAAAAAATTCACCCTAACCTTTACTTCACACCATATTCAAATAATTTTAAATGGCTCATAGAACAAAATGTTAGAGGCTTGACCATAAAACTTCTAGAAGAAAATATAGGTGAAAATATTAGTGATATACTATATTAGGCAAAGATTTCTTGAAGAAAACACAAAAGCATAAGTTATAAAGAAAAAAGATGATAAATTGGACTTCATCAAAATTTAAAATTTTGCTCTTCAAGAAATTCTCATTAATAAAAAGAAAATGCAAATCACAGGATGGGAAAAAATGTTTGCAAAACATATCAGTAAAAGGACTTGTCCCTAGAATACAGAAAACACCCTTAAAACTCAATGATAGGAAGGAAATAAACTGATTAAAACAAAACAGATTTTAACAAACCCTTCACCGAAGAAGCTGTATGAAAGACAAATAGGCACATGAAAAAATGCTCAATATTTTTAGCCATTAGGGAAATGGAAATTTAGAATGACAACGACAAATCCACTAGAAAGGCTGAAATTAAGGAGTCTAGAAGAAGGAATCCTGTCATTTGTGACAACATGGACGAACCTTGAGGGCATTATGCTAAGTGAAATAAGTCAGACAAAGCATGACAGATACTGTGTGATACCACTTATATGTGGAATCTAAAAAAGGTGAACTCACAAAAACAGTAGAATGATGGGAAGGTGGTGAAGATGGGCAGAAGTTGGTCAAAGGGTACAAACTTCTAGCTATTAGATAAATAAATTCTGAGGATCTAATGTACAGCATGGTGATTATAGTTAATTATACTCTAATACATACTCGAAAGTTGCTAAGACATTAAGATCTTAAATGTTTGCACCACAGGGGAAAAATTGGTAATTACGTGACAAGATGGAGGTGTTAGCTAATGCCCTGATGGTAATCATTTTGGAATATGTAAATGTATCAAATCAACAAGCTATATACCTTAAACTTATACAATGTTGTTATACACAGTAAATCTGGGGAAAAAATTAAATAGACTGAACCTACCAAGTTTTGGCAAAGATATGGAGGAACTGGATCTCCTATACACTGCTGGTTGGAATATAGACTAATGCAACTACTTTGGAATATATTTTGGCAATTTCTTCAAAACTCAATAATATACCTAAAATATAACACAGCTAACCCACCCCTAGGTATTTATGAAAGCATCTATCCATACAAATAATTGCACACAAATATTCACAGTATCTTCAGTAGCTACAAACTGGAAATAACTGAAACGTCAATAAATAAGAGAAAAGATAAACAAAATTTTATATATCCTTATAGTGAAATAATAATCAACAATAAAGAAGAACAAGCTATTGATCTATGCGATATGGGTGGCTCTCAAAATAATTATACTGAGTGAGAGAAACTAGGCAAAATAATGTAGATAGCACTTTAGATATGATTAGTTTACTGTATGTCCATTTTACTTCAATAAGGCTGTTTTAAAAATGAGAGTACATACTGCATGATTCCATTTAAAGAAAATTCTAGAAAATGCAAACTACAGTGACAGAAAGTAGATCAGTGATTTCCTAAGGATGGGAAAAAGAGGAATAGAGGGATACATGGATGTCAAAGTGATACTTGAAAACTTTGGGGAATTACAGATAAGTTAATTATCTTGATTTTGTTAATGGTAGCACACTTATACACACATGTCAAAAACTTAATTGTACATCTTAAATACGTCTAGGTTATTATATGTCAATTATAATTCTATAAATCTGTAAAAATAAACTATTCTGAATGTTAAAGTAGAAGTAATTTTCTTCAGAGAGATTCCCCTACATAACTCTTTTTCATGATCCTCTGCCCAGTCATCATCAATATCTAATTGAAATAAGTGATTTGTAATGAAAATGAAAATATGAGGTGTTGCTCCAGTTTAAGTATTGCTGTAGTCAATTTGGGCTCATATAACAGAATACCACAGATTGGATGGCTTCTAAACGTTAGACACTTATTTCTCACAATTCTGGAATCTGGAAGTCCAAGATAAAGGTGCTACCACAGTGGAATTCTGGTGAAAGCCTTCTTCTGGGGTGCAGATGGCTGTTTTCTCAGTTATATCCTTACTTGGTGGATAGAGGGCCAGAGAGCTCTCCAGAGTCCCTTTTATAAGGGCATTAATCTCATCCATGAGGGCTCCACTATCATTACTTAAGTAATTTCCAAAGACCCCACCTCCTAATACTATCACACTGGGGGGTTTAGAACTGAAATATATGAATTTTGGTGGGGTGGACACAAACATTCAGTCCATAACAGATATCTCATGCCTTCATGAATATTCATGTATTGATTAAATCAATGCCATTTTTTAAGTTACTAAGGCAACTGATATTAAGAGACTGTAAAATATTTTTAAATGCCCATAAATTAACGGTGCTACTGAAAAAAATTTCTCAGACCGAAGTATATATGATGGTATTTAAACCATTGTTAACATTTCATAATTTTGAGGGAACTGCCATTTCACATTCATATTTACAAAGATGAAGTATGACCCAATGAGGACCACACAAACCACCCAAGTATAATTTTATCCTATCCCCACTCTGCCTTTCAATCTTTCTTTTTCTCTTCCTCCTTCACTTTCTTCCTCCTTCCTTCATTCCTTCCTTTCTTTCAGAGCTCTTTTCTCCTTTAATATAATATATAAATTGCCTATTATTAACTGTTGCCCTCCAATTGAATGTCAGTGCTCTGAGAATAGAACATTGTATATATTCTCTGCTTGCTTGGCTACCAGTTTTTAGGTTACTTCTTTCTTGGTTTCCTCTAGCAGACTGCAACTATAGATTCTATTCTGGAAGCAACAGAAACCATTTTGAGCCAAATAAGCAGGGGGCTATTTGAGAATAACTTGGAGTCTCCCAGTAGTGACAACTGACTGACCAGATGTGAACAGCAGGCAGTAGCACAGTGAACTCTAGAGGGTAGGCTGTCAAAATTACTGTCAAGCCCATAGCTCAGCACCAATATGATCTTATGCCCCTCCACACTGACTGTGACAAATTTGATTAATTGTATCATGTGATCAATTTGTGTCACTCACTCAAGGTTCAAAGTTCTTGCAGTGTCTGATCAACTATGCTTGTATTTCATGCCTACCTCTCTTTTAATATAGTCTTAGAAGGAGGCATCAGGAGGGCACTGGGACTGGAAGTTTCCCTTTTATCAAGACTATAACGGTAATGTCTCCTAAAAGTAGCATTATCCTATAATTTATTATTCAAATAAGTACACAGTTGAGAGTAAAAAGGGCACTATTAATATTTATTCTAGAACAACTGGTGTAAACAAGATGATCTCTAGATTACAGGGAGGTGTGGTTAACTAACCAAAAAGGGTACGAGGACAGAAATTTTAAAAAGATATGGTTGGATGTTGGTGGGACAAAAAAAGAACATAGGTTTGGGTTTTTTTGTTTGTTTTTTCATTTGTTTGTTTTCAATAATTCTACTTCCTCTGAATCAGGAAAAGTATCTCAGTGGTTTACCTCCAAGATTCTTTCCATGGGAAAATATGGGAGCCCTTCAGTCTATTTCCCGCTCTTACCTTTCCCTTCTCATCCTGGTTCTTGAAGATACCTGTCTCCATAATCCATCACAGTTTACTCACCTGGAACAGACATAATGAGAAGCCCTATAACACTAGAGTTTTCCCCAACTTGGGCAAGTTTTTGATAGTTTCCTACTTGAAGGCAGGGAACTGGATTGTACAATGCTTTGAATTTCCTGCCAGCTCTCAATCCATTCCTCTAGTAATGAATCCTATTACTTGTCAGCTCATTGGATTCTTGGATCTCTTTATAGCCTGGCTTTGGGGTCTTTGAAACAAAAGTGTTTCAAACACTTGTTTGAAATACTTTGGCCTCACTTTAGACTAGCTCATTGATCATAAGTACCTGTTTTTCTAATGAGTCATTAAAAGTGAAAGTGATTTATTGTGACAGGATTATGTGCTTCCCAACACTGAGAGGATATTGAATCCAAAGCGTGACACCAATAAGAATAAAATGCTCACTCTCCTCTTCTTGACCAGTGGCACATTTTCTAACATGGAAGAGTCAAAGGGATAATGTCCTCAGCTGGTAATTAGTCACTTTACTGTAACTTAAAAAAAATCCTGGTAGAATTTCTCAGCTCTAATAAATCAAGAGTTCATAGGATCGCTATTTATGCTAATGGGTAGCTTGACTTTTAATGAGGCTTTATAATTAATTAATCTACTCACTGAAGGTACGTGGACTTCTGGTTTATAATTACAGCCTCTAGTTTTCAAAGGTAAAACCAATATTTACCCCTGTATGCCCCCTGCCAAAGGGCTGCAACAGCCATTGGCTGGTAAATATTCATTTATACTGACAGTGAAAATATTTTACACGGAGCTCCAAATCTGCAGTCTCCCAGCTGTCAGCTTGGTGGTAAACTGGTAAACTGCTGAGAGCTGCTGGCTGGGGACGGGTGGATTTGAGCTGAATAAAATAATACATCAATATGAAAATAGAAATGATTTTTTCCTTTTTTGATATTTCTCTTTATATCTCTGTCTCTGTGTCTCTCTCTGTATTGGGGGAGGGGGGAAGCTGCTACTCTTTCTTTGGAAAGCTTTGTCATAAGTTTTTATGTCAGAATTTTTACCATTTGTTGAGTACTACGTTTCAAGCCTCTACTAAGTGTTTTACATGGATTATCTCTTTAAACCCTCACAAAACACCCATGAGGAACATATTCTTATTATATTCATTATAAAAATAAGGACACTGAGGCTTAGAGAAGTTTAATAATTTGCCCAAGTTTATACTTCTAATAGATAAACTATTTGAAGCAGAAATGTCTGACCCTAGAGCTTCTTTAAAATATGAAAGAAGCTCAGTTTATTTGGTGGGTGGTTAAGAGTTGGCTTGTACATTCAGAAGATCCCAGGTACCATGTTTTTAAGACATAATTCAAACTATTGTCTACTTATGTGTACATGTATAAGAATATTTAATTTTCTCATAATATCAATAAATTAGCTTAAGAACAGAAATGACTTCACATTGAAGCTGGTAGCTCAGATTCCTTTGGCTATGGCTTCTATCTGTGTAAATGGATCTTAGTTCCAGTCGGATTCCTGCTCAACTATTTTCAAAGTCTGGGTGATTTGGTGACTCCATTTTCACTGTTCTAGGTGCTGCATTCCCTCCTTCAGGAGGACAAACACCTCAGTTCCTTTCTGGTCCTTCTGGCAGTTTCATTGTGCAGTTACTTTAAATGTTTCTGTTGTCTCTGGAAGGCTGCATGGACTGTAAAAGCTTGACAGATCCCAGCAGAGCATGTTCTAAAGATGATCCTGGAAACACTAACTTGCAAATGACTGAAATTTGATTATACCAGCATTCTTCCTGAAAGCATAACAGGTAATTGATAGATTTCACAAAGTGCAATTTACTGCACGTCATTTTTCTCAAGGGTTTATCAGATAAAGAATTTGTGGTTTGTTCCTGATATGAATGCTCCCTGAAGTTGAGCATTGAAGTTGAGTTAAGAATATACTATAGCCAATTAAGATAAACTATCTTAACAATGGTAGCTTAGTCATTATTCCATCCAAGGATTGTTTTATAGGCCAGATTTGTCATTATTTCTGCTTTACTTGGATCTCTGTGTACCTACTTGGGGTTTCGGTATGTTCATGGACTGGGTCTGCTAACAGGGCCTTGATATATATTTTTTTTGTCAACGGAAATGCTCACCTTTAGGAAAAAATGGAGGGGAGCCCAACGTATGAGCCAACTAAGCCCAACTGACTCACCAAAAATGCAAGACATTTTAACTATTTGCCATTATTTAGATGCAAAAAAATGGAGGGCTTGTCTTTTTTTTAAATAAAGCTTAGTAGACAAGGATTAATTTTACTTAAAGAAAATATTTACTTTATATACCATGTTGTTTTCCCTACCTTGTGAACTTTTTCTCTTTGCCATTCTCACTTGTCACTCATTCACATTTAAAACCTCAGTCAATTTTTACTTGCTTTCACTTTTCTTACCTGTTATGTCTTTCAAAATTTCCTCCTTTTTTCTCCATCTCTAACCTAATTAAAAACCTCTCAGCTAAGCATAAATTTGTTTAGTAGCTCCTTAATCTGTTAACTGCTCTCTTTCCTGCTCACTACTGAATTTATCTTTCTAAATTACCAGTTTTATCAAATCACTCCTTCAGTCAAGAATCATGCATACTTTTCCATTGTGTACAAGTTAATGTTTTATGACAGGCCTGATATTTAAGAAGTACTTGATTTTCACTTCTTTTTCCCTCTAGTATAAATTTCTTCTTAATCCTTATATGTAGCTTCTGTTTTACACATGGAACATTTCCCCCCTAACAAATCATGATCATTGATGAGACTGGACTCATTTTTTGGTTTTGTTATATCAACCTATCCTAACTTTATTGTTACAATTATTTTATGACATTTTGTCTATTGTGGTAGGCTGAATAATGGCCCTCTTCAAAGATGTCCACGTCCTAATTCCTGAAACCTGTGTGTATGTTACCTGACATGGCAAAAGGCACTTTTGCGAATGTGATTATGTCATGAACCTTGAGATGGTTAGATTAGCCTGGATTATCCAGGCTAATCACATGAGTCCTTAAAAGAGGAGAACCTTTCCCAGCTGAGTTCAAAGTCAGAGAGAGATGCAACCTTGCTGGGTGCAAAGATGGAAGAAGGGGGCCACGAGCAAAGGAATGCAGACAGCTTCCAGAAGCTGAAAAGGCAATGAAATGGTTTCTCCTCTAGAGCCTCCAGAAGGATCTCACTGGGCTAAAATAAAAATGTTGGTAAGGCTGTGCCCCATTTTAAACTTCAGTTCTAGAACTATAACATAATAAATTTGTGTTGTTTTAAGTTTGTGGCAATTTGTTACAGTAGCAAAAGGAAATTAATACATCTATTGACTTAGTCTCTTCCCCCAATGGACTTGGAGCTCCTTGAATTGGGGACTGAGAAACAGAATTCCCACATTCATTATCCCCTTTCTTTTAACAGAACCCTGATATTTTTTTCAGGAATGCAGTAGGCCCAGCTTCCTTTGCAGTTGTGTGAGCGAGTGTCTAAGTTATAAAAGGGAAGTGCTATGAGAAAACCTTCCAATAAAATTGACTCAGCTAGGAAAATTGACTATCTCCCTCTCCTTTCTGCTGCTCGTCTGAAATATAGAGAAGATTACTGGAGCTCCATCAGCCATACTGGACTGTGAGGTGACTTAGAATATGAAATAGGGAAGCCAGCTCTGAGGATGGCAGTAGCAAGAGACAGGTGTGTGGGTCCCTGATGGAGCTGTGGTGCCACAAAACCTGTCCTGGATAGCCGACCCTTGGACCTTACTTAGGAGAGATAAAACAAAAACAAAACGTCAATCTTATTTAAGCTTCTGTAAATTTGCCCTTTTTCATTTCTATGAAGCCAAGTCTAATAAATACTAATACAAACAGTGTTGACTCTCCATGGAATCCCAGCACAGTGCCTGGCACAGAACATTTGCTCAATAAATCCTTGATGAATGGATATCTTAGCTCTTCATTGCCTAAAGTCACTCATCTTCCAGGGCCTATATCTCTGTGAAAATATTGGGATGGTTTTTGTCCCAATTAGCCTCAGTCTGGGTGGACTGAGTAGTGTCCCTGTGAAATTCATGTCTACCCAGAACCTCAAAATATGACCCTATTTGCAAATAGGATCTTTGCAGGTGTAATTAAGATGAAGTCATACTGTATTAGCGTGGGCCTTAAGTACAATGAAGGTGTCCTTGTAAGAAGAGGAGAGGACACAAATAGACACAGGAAAGAAGGCCATGTGATGACAAAAGCAGAGTTTGGAATGATGCAGCTTTGCCTCAAGAAATGCCAAGGAATATGGGAGCCATCAGAAGGTAGCAAGAGGCAAGAAAGGATTCTCCCCTCAGGCCTTCAGAAGCATCATGGCCCTGCTGACTCCTTGATTTTGGACATCTACTCTCTAGAAATGTGGGGGAATAAATATCTGTCATTTTAAGCCACCTAGTTTGCTAATTTGTTACAGCAGTCCTAGGAAACTAATACACCCTTCTTTGCAATAATATATTCAAAATGCTTAGAATAGTTGCTGTGTCATAAATGCACAAATGTTTGACTTTGTATTACTATCATCATCATTACTTTCTATGCTATTTCGGTCACTGAACCTCATACTATTAGTTGAAATTGTTTTCAGGTATAAATTTTTTTTTTTTTTTTTGTGGTACGCGGGCCTCTCACTGTTGTGGCCTCTCCCATTGCGGAGCACAGGCTCCGGACGCGCAGGCTCAGTGGCCATGGCTCACAGGCCCAGCCGCTCCGCGGCATGTGGGATCTTCCCGGGCCGGGGCACGAACCCGTGTCCCCTGCATCGGCAGGCGGACTCTCAACCACTGCGCCACCAGGGAAGCCCTAGGTATAAATATTTTGCGTCTTCAATTAGACCATCAGATCCTTGAAGGCAGAGACAGTTGTTTACATTCTTTTATCCCCCGTTTTCATTGCTTGACATATAACATGGTACCAGGTGTGTGAAGGGCAGCAGCCTTTAGAAAAGGGAAACTCCCCATGGATGATGTTCTCAGAATAACTGGAATCCACAAAAAAGTTATAGCCTTGTGGAATTTGGCAGACAGTTATCAGGGTCAAAAATCCCTCCTGACTGACAGAAAACTAGATAAGAACAAGACTTGAGTTTCTCTAGATACCAGTCAAGTGAGGAGTCTCAGACCCTGGCAGAGTTCAGTCATCCAGTGATTTTTATCAGCATTTTGGGGGAACTATTAAAGAGTAATTTCCATTTTTCTCTTTAAATAAATGCTTTATCTATTTAGAAAGATGCTGTAGTCAAAGTACAAAGAAGCCCATTAGGATATCCATGTATAGCTCTTATAAGCAAGAACACAGCCTGGGGTAGCAAGTAGTTTTTCTGTAAAGAGGCATATTTGCTATTTTCAAACTCCCTTGTTGCATTCCTCAGCTATATTACTGAGATGCAAACTTTTCAAATTTCCTTGCCTTCTCTTATTGGAAGATTTTGTGCCTCTCACTTGCTTTCAGGCAGTTCTTTCTCTTAAAGTGGAAACCAAAAAATGTTTTTGAGGTCTTGGTAAACACAGAGCAGTCATTTTAAGAGTCACAGATAAGGAATTCCAGGGTTTTCCCAGAAAGAGACATGGAAAAGAAAAAGAACAGATTTGAATTATCAACATTTTTGATGCTAGCTGCTGTAGGGTCAGTTAGGATATCCTAGTAGGAAGTTTTCATTATTCCCCAAGACCACAAACTAAAAAATAACTAAAATTTGTCTTCTGCTAATTATATTCTGAGTAACTTTCTCATTATTAACATATATTAACTCATTTAATCTTTTTGATAATGGATAAGGAGGCCCTATTTATTATTCTGATTTTACAGATGAGCTAAGTGAGACATAAATATGACGTATAACAATTTTCTAGGATCTGCTTTATACTCTCCACTTTGAATCCGGGCTGTTAACACCTGATAGGTGTGCTCAGCTACTTTACTTTCCTGACCTCAATTTCCTCATCTATAAAATGCATCTCAATTTCCAAAAGGTATCTCAGTAAGCAGAAAGAAGAATGTCAGTTTCCACCCTAAGCTTCTTAGTGTTTTGTATGATTTAATAGTGGAAACTGAACTGAATATGCAGATTAACTAACACAAACGTAAGTACGGATTAAGTCCTATAGCAGAGAAAGCAGCCCTGACTCCCACATTTCCAATGTCTACGCAAAAGTGCAAATGCAGGCCCACAAACCATCTGTCAAGACTCTACATGCTTAAAACGTATAAATCAAGCTAATGAGAATACATTCTAGCCTCTTATCTGGACACGTGTATTTCCATAACGACCTGGAGGACCAGATCCAAAGCTAGAATTCTCTGACTTAGAGCTTTACACCAGAATGTGGACACACAAGGAGAGCCTGTACTGGACCCCTGACTCCAGCCTTGGCCACTATCTCATAACCTAGTCTACTGCTCTTTCGGCTCCTGTCTCTACCCTCTAATATGAGGGGCCTCAGATGCCCATGATAGACACCTTATCCTACAAAACCATCTTTGTTGACACTCATTCCTAGTAGAGTTGCCAGGTTTAGCAACTAAAAATATACTATGCCCAGTTAAAGATGAATTTCAAATATGCAAAAACAAAATCTATTTTTAGTACAACTATGTCCTGCGCAATATTTTGTTGTTTATCTGAAATTCAAATTTAACCAAGTGTTCCTGCATTTAATCTGTATTTGTCCTTACCTACAAGCATTCACCCACTGGCCAAATTTTGGGCCCACTGATGCACACTCTGTTGTCTATTTCTACCCCTTCATTGGCATGGATCCAGATCAAAGGCATTCATGTCCTGGAGTGGTCCTGGGGCTGTTTGGGCAGGTAATTCTGTAGTCCAGGGTACCCAGAGTGTGATTAAGATGAGGGGCATGTGCCCCTTGGGGAGGGACACAGACCGGAAGGGACAAGAAATAGACCCTCTAAAGTGCAAAGCCCAGAAAAGGTGCACTTATTTCTACAAATAGAATAAAAGATGTACAGGCAGACTGGTGGGATCTACACTGACTGGTGGGATTGGAAAAGAAATCATGGAAGGAGGGGCATTTGAGTCTTAAAGGATGGGGAGAAATTAGGCAAGTTGAGGAAAGGGCATACAATGTGGAAGTATTTCACTTATGTTTGATTACTCTTTACTTTTTAAACACAGCAAGCCCTCTGTATGTGTTTTTTTTTAACATCTTTATTGGGGTATAATTGCTTTACAATGGTGTGTTAGTTTCTGCTTTATAACAAAGTGAATCAGTCATACATATACATATGTTCCCATATGTCCTCCCTCTTGCGTCTCCCTCCCTCCCACCCTCCCTATCCCACCCCTCCAGGTGGTCACAAAGCACTGAGCCGATATCCCTGTGCCATGCGGCTGCTTCCCACCCTCTGTATGTTTTTAATTCTTATGTCTTTAATGTGTACAAATATTAGGCATAACTCACCTTCTTAAAGATCATGGAGATGACTTACACATGAAGGAAACTTGTACATACTGAGGAGAGTTCTACATTTTCTCTCATTTTCCCTTTGAGTATTTGTTGATTTGCAGCATGGGCCATAGAGACTGAACAGAATGTAGGGGGCTAGAAATTGCAGCTGTTTCATTAAGCGGGGGAGATGAAAATTGAGTTCAGGGCTACCAGATGGCTAGGGTTTAAGAAGACAAGATGTTGGAGAAAAGGGAACAACTGAGAAGTGAACTTGAAGTTCCACATTCAATGTCTTCTTAAGGCAATGGCATACTCCCAGGTTACACCTGCTTGGGATGAGACAGCGAGAAACCAAGCAGGGAGTGACTTCTAAGAGGCTAAACATGGAAGCAGCAAGTTAGCAGTCTCAGGGGCTTGGGGAGACAAAATTTGGTGTAGAGAACCTGCCAAGGGAGAGAGCCCTGATACACAGCCGGGCATTCAAATAAAATCTCAGAAGGGTTATCCTCTAGGAGAAAAAAGCAAAGCAGAAACAGACCAACATTCACAGAGTCAAAGTGATCTGCTTATATTCTATCTGATGTTAATATTTTTTAAAGTTTTGCATTGCTGTATATTCAAAGATTTGTTTTATTAATATGCAATAAAGGCTTAGAAATTACAGTTTTATTCCTTAATTTGTAAACATGGTTAACTATGGAATATATTTACTGCCTCTAGTGAATGTCATTTATATAATGACTAATTTGAGGGTAGCGTGTACTCTGTAAGTCTATTTTAAATTGCAATGTTGTTTTTTTGTTTTTTTTTTCTTATTAGTCATCCATTTTATACACGTCAATCCCAATCTCCCAGTTCATCATACCACCACCACCACCCCTGCGCCTCTTTCCCCCCTTGGTGTCCATACGTTTGTTCTCTACTTCTGTGTCTCAATTTCTGCTCCACAAACTGGTTCATCTGCATGATTTTTCTAGGTTCAACGTATATGCATTAATATACGATATTTGTTTTACTCTTTCTGACTTACTTCACTCTGTATGACAGGCTGTAGATGCATCCACATCTCTACAAATGACCCAATTTCGTTCCTTTTTATGGCTGAGTAATATTCCATTGTATATATATACCACAACTTCTTTATCCATTTGTCTATCAATGGGCATTTATGTTGCTTCCATGACCTGGCTATTGTAAATAGAGCTGCAATGAACATTGGGGTGTATGTGTCTTTTCGAATTATGGTTTTCTCTGGGTATATGCCCAGTAGTGGGATTGCTGGATCATATGGTAATTCTATCTTTAGTTCTATAAGGAACCTCCATACTGTTCTCCATAGTGGCTGTATCAATTAACATTCCCACCAAAAGTGCAAGAGGGTTCCCTTTTCCCCACACCCTCTCCAGCATTTGTTGTTTTTAGACTTTCTGATGATGCCCATTCTAATTGGTGTGAGGTGATACCTCATTGTAGTTTTGATGTGCATTTCTCTAATAATTAGCGATGTTGAGCAGCTTTTCATGTGCTTCTTGGCCATCTGTGTGTCTTCTTTGGAGAAATGTCTATTTAGGTCTTCTGCCCATTTTTGGATTTTTTTTTTTTTAATAATGAGCTGCATGAGCTGTTTATATATTTTGGAGATTAATCCCTTGTCTGATGATTCATTTGCAAATATTTTTGCCCATTCTGAGGGCTGTCTTTTCGTCTTCTTTATGGTTTCCTTGGCTGTGCAAAAGCTTTTAAGTTTCATTAGGTCCCATTTGTTTACTTTTGTTTTTATTTCCATTACTCAGAAGGTGGATCAAAAAAGATCTTGCTGTGATTTATGTCAAAGAGTGTTCTTCCTATGTTTTCCTCTAAGAGTTTTATAGTGTCCAGTCTTACATTTAGGTCTTGAATCCCTTTTGAGTTTATTTTTGTATGGTGTTAGGGAGTGTTCTAATTTCATTCTTTTACATGTAGCTGTCCAGTTTTCCCAGCACCACTTATTGAAGAGATTGTCTCTTCTCCATTGTACATCCTTGCCTCCTTTGTTATAGATTAGTTGACCATAGGTGCGTGAGTTTATCTCTGGGCTTTCTATCCTGTTCCATTGATCTATACTTCTGTTTTTGTGCCACTACCATATTGTCTTGATGACTGTAGCTTTGTAGTATAGTCTGAAGTCAGGGAGACAGATTCCTCCACTCGTTTTTTTTCCTCAAGACTGTTTTGGCTATTCGGGGTCTTTTGTGTCTCCATACAAATTTTAAGAATTTTTATTCCAGTTCTCTAAAAACTGCCATTGGTAATTTGATAGGGATTGCATTGAATCTGTAGATTGCTTTGGGTAGTATAGTCATTTTCACAATATTGATTCTTTCAATCCAAGAGCATGGCATATCTCTCCATCAGCTGGTATCATCTTCTTTTTTTTTTTTTTTTTTTTTTTTTGCGGTACGCGGGCCTCTCACTGTTGTGGCCTCTCCCGTTGCAGAGCACAGGCTCCAGACGCGCAGGCTCAGCGGCCATGGCTCACGGGCACAGCCGCTGCACAGCATGTGGGATCTTCCCGGACCAGGGCACGAACCCACGTCCCCTGCATCGGCAGGCGGACTCTCAACCACTGTGCCACCAGGGAAGCCCAGTTGTAATCATCTTTAATTTCTTTCATCAGTGTCTTACAGTTTTCTGCATACAGGTCTTTTGTCTCCCTAGGTAGGTTTATTCCTAGGTATTTTATTCTTTTTGTTGCAGTGGTAAATGGGAGTGTTTCCATAGTTTATCCTTCAGATTTTTTTTTTTTTTTTTGCGGTATGCGGGCTTCTCACTGTTGTGGCCTCTCCCGTTGCGGAGCATAGGCTCCGGACACGCAGGCTCCGCGGCCACAGCTCACGGGCCCAGCCGCTCTGTGGCATGTGAAATCTTCCTGCACCAGGGCACGAACCCGTGTCCCCTGCATCGGCAGGCGGACCCTCAACCACTGCACTACCAGGGAAGCCCTCTCTTTCAGATATTTCATCATTAATGTATAGGAATGCAAGAGATATCTGTGCATTAATTTTGTATCCTGCAACTTTGCGAAGTTCATTGATTAGATCTAGTAGTTTTCTAGTGGCATCTTTAGGATTCTCTATGTATATTATCATGTTATCTGTAAACAGTGACAGTTTTACTTCTTCTTTCCCAATTTGTATTCCTTCTATTTCTTTTTCTCCTGATAACCGTGGCTAGGACTTCCAAAACTATGTTGAATAATAATGGTGAGAATGGACATCCTTGTCTTGTTCCTGATCCTAGAGGAAATGCTTTCAGTTTTTCACTATTGAGAATGATGTTTGCTGTGGGTTTGTCATATATGGCCTTTATTATGTTGAAGGAGGTTCCCTCTATGCCCACTTTCTGGAGAGTTTTCATCATAAAAGGGTGTTGAATTTTGTCAAAAGATTTTTCTGCATCTATTGAGATGATCATATGGTTTTTCTTCTTCAATTTGTTAATATGGTGTATCACATTCATTGATTTGCATATATTGAAGAATCCTTTCATCCCAGGGATAAACCCCACTTGCTCATGGTGTGTGATCCTTTTAATGTGTTGTTAGATTCTGTTTGCTAGTATTTGGCTGAGGATTTTTGCATCTGTATTCATCAATGGTATTGGTCTGTAATTTTCTTTTTTTGTAATATCTTTGTCTGTTTTTGCTATCAGGGTGATGGTGACCTCATAGAATGAGTTTGGGAGTGTTCCTTCCTCTGCAATTTTTTGGAAGAGTTTGAAAAGGATGGTTGTTAGCTCTTGTCTGAATGCTTGATAGAATTCACCTGTGAAGCCATCTGGTCCTGGACTTTTGTTTGTTGGAAAATTTTTAATCACAGTTTCAATTTCATTACTTGTGATTGGTCTGTTCATATTTTCTATTTCTTCCTGGTTCAGTCTTGGAATGTTATACCTTTGTAAGAATTTGTCCATTTCTTCCAGGTTGTCCATTTTATTGGCATAGAGTTGCTTGTCATAGTCTCTTACGGTGCTTTGTATTTCTGCGGTGTCTGTTGAAACTTCCCCTTTTTCATTTCTAATTTTACTGATTTTAGTCGTCTCCCTCTTTTTCTTGATGAATCTGCTTAATGGTTTATCAATTTTGTTTACCTTCTCAAAGAACCAGCTTTTAGTTTTGTTGATCTTTGCTATTGTTTTTGTAAGGCCAGACACTGTTGAACTCTTAGTGGAAAACATAGGCAGAACACTCCATGACATAAATTGCAGCAAGATCCTTTCTGACCCACCTCCTAGAGAAATGGAAATAAAAACAAAAATAAACAAATGCGACCTAATAAAACTTAAAAGCTTTTGCACAGCAAAGGAAACCATAAACAAGATGCAAAGATAACCCTCAGAATGGGAGAAAATATTTGCAAATGAAGCAACTGACAGAGGATTAGTCTCCAAAATTTACAAGCAGCTCATGCGGCTTAATATCAAAAAAACACAAAACCCAATGCAAAAATGGGCAGAAGACCTAAATAGATATTTCTCCACAGAAGATACACAGATGGCCAACAAACACATGAAAGAATGCTCAACATCATTAATCATTAGAGAAATGCAAATCAAAACTACAGTGAGATATCATCTCACACAGATCAGAATGGCCATCATCAAAAAATCTACAAACAGTAAATGCTGGAGAGGGTGTGGAGAAAAGGGAACCCTCTTGCACTGTTGGTGGGAATGAAAATTGATACAGCCACTATGGAGAACAGTATGGAGCTTCCTTAAAAAACTAAAAATAGAACATCTGTACGACCCAGCAATCCCACTACTGGACATATACCCTGAGAAAACCATAATTCAAAAAGAGTCATGTACCACAATGTTCATTGCAGCTCTATTTCCAATAACCAGGGCATGGAAGCAACCTGTTTCTATTTCATTTATTTCTGCTCTGATCTTTATGATTTCTTTCCTTCTGCTAACTTTGGGTTTTGTTTGTTTTTCTTTCTCTAGTTCCTTTAGGTGTAAGGTTAGATCATCTATTTGAGATTTTTCTTGTTTCTTGATGTAAGCTTGTATAGCTATAAACTTCCCTCTTAGAACTGGTTTTGCTGTATCCCATAATTTTGGATCGACGTGTTTTCATTGTCATTTGTCTCTAGGTGGTTTATGACTTCCTCTTTGATTTCTTCAGTGATCTCTTTATTATTTAGTAACGTATTGTTTACCTCCATATGTTTGTGTTTTTTACATTTCTTTCCCCTGTAATTCATTTCTAATCTCATAGCATTGTGGTCAGAAAAGATGCTTGATATGATTTCAATTTTCTTACATTTACTGAGGCTTGATTTGTGACCCAAGATGTGATTTATCCTGGAGATTGTTCCATGCACACTTGAGAAGAAAGTGTAATCTGCTGTTTTTGGATGGAATGTCCTATAAATATCAATTAAATCTATCTGGTATATTGTGTCATTTAAAGCTTGTGTTCCCTTATTAATATTCTGTTTGGATGATCTGTCCACTGGTGTAAGTGAGGTGTTAAATTCCCCCACTATTACTGTGTTACTGTCGATTTCCTCTTTTAGAGCTGTTAGCAGTTGCCTTATGTATTGAGGTGCTCCTATGTTGGATGCATATATAATTATAATTGTTATATCTTCTTCTTGTATTGATCCCTTGATTATTACATAGTGTCCTTCCTTGTCTCTTCTAACATTCTTTATTTTAGAGTCTATTTTATCTGATATGAGTATTGCTACTCCAGCTTTCTTTAGATTTCCATTTGAATGGAATATCTTTTCCCATCCCCTCACTTTCAGTCTGGATGTGTCCCTAGGTCTGAACTGGGTCTCATGTAGACAGTATATAGATGGGTCTTGTTTTTGTATCCATTCAGCAAGCCTGTGTCTTTTGGTTGGAGCATTTAATCCATTCACGTTTAAGGTAATTATCGATATGTATGTTCCTATGACCATTTTCTTAATTGTTTTGGGTTTGTTTTTGTAGGTCCTTTTCTTCTCTTGTGTTTCCCACTTAGAGAAGTTCCTTTAGCATTTGTTGTAGAGCTGGTTTGGTGATGCTGAATTCTCTTAGCTTTTGCTTGTCTGTAAAGCTTTTGATTTCTCCATTCAATCTGAATGAGATCCTTGCTGGGTAGAGTAATCTTGGTTGTAGGTTCTTCCCTTTCAGCACTTTAAGTATATCATGCCACTCCCTTCTGGCTTGTAGAGTTTCTGGTGAGAAATCAGCTCTTAACCATATGGGAGTTCCCATGTATGTTATTTGTCATTTTTCTCTTGCTGCTTTCAGTAATTTTTCTTTGTCTTTAATTTTTGCCAATTTGATTACCATGTGTCTTGGCGTGTTTCTCCTTGGGTTTATCCTGTATGGGACTCTCTGTGCCTCCTAGACTTGGGTGGCTATTTCCTTTCCCATGTTAGGGAAGTTTTCGACTATAATCTCTTCAAATATTTTCTCTGGTCCTTTCACTCTCTCTTCTCCTTCTAGGACCCCTTTAATGCAAAAGTTGTTGTGTTTAATGTTGTCCCAGAGATCTCTTAGGCTGTCTTTATTTCTTCTCATTCTTTTTTCTTAAGTCTTTTCTGCAGCAGTGAATTCCACCATTCTGTCTTCCAGGTCACCTATCCATTCTTCTGCCTCAGTTATTCTGCCATTGATTCCTTCTAGTGTAGTTTTCATTTCAGTTATTGTATTGTTTATCTCTGTTTGTTTCGTCTTTACTTCTTCTAGATCTTTGTTAAACATTTCTTGCATCTTCTTGATCTTTGCCTCCATTCTTTTTCTGAAGTCCTGGATCATCTTCACTATCATTATTCTGAATTCTTTTTCTGGAAGATTGCCTATCTCCATCTCATTTAGTTGTTTTTCTAGGTTTTTATCTTGTTCCTTCATCTGGTACATAGCCCTCGGCCTTTTCATCTTGTCTATTTTCTGTGAATGTAGTTATTTTTCCACAGGTTGCAGGATTGTAGTTCTTCTCGCTTCTCAATTGCACTATTTTTAAAGAAACTGTAGAGGAGAAACAGAATACCAAGCACCTTCGTAATTGGATTATATTAATCATTTAGTCAAGCAGTTTTAGACCAAGAATCAGAAACCCAAGGAGTACATTTATTGCTTTAATCTGCACACATTAAAGGCATTTATTTCCATGCTACAGCTTTGTGGTAGTCCACTATTTTCCTTTTCCTTTTTGGCTTTTCAGAAACTTGAATACTTAAGCTTGTAGATGATCTTGTGTTTTGCTATCCTTTTTACTGTAAAATGTAAATATTTTAAGGGATATTTTGAATCTAAATATGATAAAACAATTTCTCACCTAAAAATAAAGGAATATTAAACCTTCCACAGAGGCAGATAACACCATCCAGGGTCACTATGATTTTTTATCTTAGTGTACAGCATGCAATAAAGAATTATTAGCCATGACAGAAAGCAGCACCAGGTGATGTAAAAAACAAACAAGAACAGATAATAGAAACATCCCCCAGATAATCCAAATGTTTTGGGGTGTAGGATAAATATGTGGAACTTAGAGAAAACATTTCCAAAGCATCACTCCATAAAGGACTCATATCCAGATTATACAAATAATTTCTAAAAATCTATTCAGGAAAAGAAAATCATCTATTGAACAATTTGAACAAAAGATTTAAAGAGAGATGTTACAAAAGAGGATACCCAAATGCCCAATAAATACATAAAATGATACTCAACATTATCATCAGAAAAATTCAAATTAAACAACAGTGAGAAACACTCATACCAAAATGAATAAAACTGACTGACAACAATAATGTACGACTCTGGTTTGGAATGATATTCTTGCTACTAATACTATGACTGTGGTAAGAACATTTAACATGAGATCTACCCTCTTAAAAAACGTTTGTGTGCAATAGTGTTGTTAACTATAGGCACGATGTTGTTCAGCAGATTTCTGGAAATTATTCATCTTGCAAAACTGAAACTCTCTATCCATTCAACAGCATCTCTTCATTCCTCCAACCCCCGGCAAATAACATTTTATTCTCTGCTTCTATGACTTTGACTATGTTAGATGTTTCATACAAGTAGAATCATGCAGTATTTTTCTTTCTGTGACTGGCTTGTTTCACTGAGCATGACGTCCTCAAAGTTTGCCCAGGTTGTTGCAAGTGACAGAATTTTCGTCTTTTTTAAGGCTAAACAATATTCCATTGTATGAATGTAGCACATTAAAAAAAAATCTACTCATCTGTTGATAGACCTTTAGGTTGTTTCTGCATCTTGGCTGCCATGAATAATGCTGCACTGCTGCAATGAACATATCTTTAAGATCCTGATTTTAATTCTTATGGAGAAATATGAAGAAGTAGGATTGCTGGATTCCAAGATAGTTCTATTTTTAATTTTTTGAGAAACCTCCATACTGTTTTCCATAGTGGCTGCCCCATTTTATATTCCCACCAACATCAACATAGTTTAAGGGTTCCAGTTTGTCCACGTTCTGGCCAATAATCATTATCTTTTGTTGATTTTTAATAATACCCATACTAACAGTGGTATCTCATTGCAGAATTGACTTGCATTTCTCTGATTATTAGCGCTGTTGAGCATCTTTTCATGAACCTATTGTGTATTTGTATGTCTTCTTTGGAGAAATGTCTATTCTAGTTCTTTGCCCATTTTTAATTGGGTTATTTGAGTTTTTTTGCTATTGAGTTATAGGATTTCCTTAGCCACTTTGGATATTAACCCCTTATCAGATATATGGTTTCAAATATTTTTTCCCATTCCATAGTTTGTGTTTTCACTCTTTAAATTGTGTCCTTTGCTGTGTCTAGTGTGGGATTTTGATAATGAGAGAGATCATTTGTATGAGGTGGGGGTAAAATGGGAAATCTCTATACCCCCTGTTCAATTTTGCCATGAACCTAAAAGTGCTCTAAAAAATAGTCTATTAACTTTAGACTTTAGAATGTACAGCACCAAGAATGACCTCTAACATAAACTATCGACTTTAGGTGGTAATGTTCACATGTGGGAGCAAGGGGTATAAAGGAACTCTGTACTTTCTTATCAATTTTGCTGTGAACATAAACTGCTCTAAAAGAGTCTGTTTCAAAAAATTAGCTGACAGGGGCTTCCCTTGTGGTGCTTGGGAAGGTTAAGAATCTGCCTGCCAATGCAGGGGACACAGGTTCAAGCCCTGGTCCGGGAAGATCCCACATGCCGTGGAGCAACTAAGCTTGTGCACCACAACTACTGAGCCTGTACTCTAGGGCCCACGAGCCACAACTACTGAGCCCATGTGCTACAACTGCTGAAGCCCACGTGCCTGGAGCTGGTGCTCTGCAACAAGAGAAGCCACTGCAATGAGAAGCCTGCGCACTGCAACAAAGAGTAGCCCCCACTTGCCACAACTAGAGAAAGCCCACATGCAGCAATGAAGACCCAATGCAGCCAAAGATAAATAAATAAAATAAATAAATTTAAAAAAACTAGCTCACAATATAAAGTGCTAGTGAGTACATGAAGAGACTGTATCTCACATATATTGCTTGTAGGAGTGTAAGTTGGTACTACAGCTTTGGGAAATGGTTGGCAACATCTCCTAAAGCTCAACATACGCATACTCTAATCCAGCAATCCTGGGAATATACCCACCAAAAGGAGGTGCATATGTTCACCAAATGACATGTACAAGAATAGGCATAGCAGTCCTACTTACCGTCATCAAATATTGGTAAAAAACAAAATTTCCATCAAGAATAGAATGGATAAATACACTGTGGCATAATCATATAGTGGGATTCTCTAGGGCAATGAGAATGATTTAACACAACCAGACTAAATCTCACAAATAAAATGTTGAGTGAAGGAAGCCATACATAAAATTACACATGCAATATTATTCCAGTACATAAAATTCAAAATCATGTAAATTAACCTTATGATAGCAAAAGAATATTTACCTTTAGCAGAAAAGACAGGTAGTAAGCATGATGTAGACTACTGTGGTGCTGGTAATATTCTATATCCTTCCCTAGGAGCTGAGAATGTGGGTATGTTCACCTTCGGTAATGCATCAAGATGCACAAATTAAGATTTGTGTACTTTTTCTGTATGCATGCTTGATTTCTGTTTTTAAAATGTTTACAAGAAAGAGAAAAACATGTATCCAGTCCTCAATGGGGCCTTGCTAATGCTGGAATTAATAGTTTTTCAGCACTCATCAATTGAGCTTGCTTTACAAAATAACTGGACTTGAAGTACCATTCCCTACCGCCTCTTTAGTTGGTATCATCAAATTTTTGTTCAGCACCTACTTTGTTGGCAAAAATGATGCTAAGTCTAGAGTATAAAAAGAACTAAGACACTTGAACTATCCAAATAGCATAAAAACTAGTTTTTGGAGGCATACAGGAACAGATAATTTTGCATTAATACATATCATGTGGAAATAGGAACAAGGTGCCATGGAATGTAGGAAACTGCAAGATTGGTCTCTTCTGTCAAGTACATGCAAGTGTGTGTGTATGTGTGTGAATTTCAGAAAGCAACTTCTAAAACAGATGATTCCTGGGCTTAATCTTCAAAATAAAGAATTTAAGCACACAAAGGGGAGGAGTGAGGGAATTGCAAAGAGAGGGAGAGGCATGAGTGAAGATGTGGGACTGTTAAATTGTGGCATTAGAGCTGAATTTATAAGCAGCTCACTGATACTAGAGCATACATGTCAAGGCAGCGGGTGATATGAACAATGGATGGAAAGATAGAGCCCTGGCATGGAAACCTTAGAATCACTCTGTATGGCTGTGGTGGTTGATTGTATGAAGGTGTAAAATTTAAGGGGACACATTCACACAATGGACATATACTAACTGGAAACAGTGGAGGCTAGGCATACAGAAGCTCAGAAAATTATGCAAGGAGTGCACACTGGGACACATAGGTGCATGCTGCTGTGATATTTCTTAATCTCACTATGGACATCCACTAAGGTTTCTTTCACCCACTGTCACTCTTGGAGGTCTGGTGTCACCCCTGATTTGTCCACCTTGTCTACAGGACAGGGTATAGAGGCGGGCATGCATGGAGTGGTAGGTTCACTGAGGCATACACGTCTTGGCATTCAGGGTGTGGGGGAACAGGCCAGTGTTGTGGGAACACATGTACATTCATAGAAAGTTCCCCAGACAGTTTCTGGCCTAGCTGAGTAAGTGATTCGCATAGCAGTGGTTCCCGTTGATTTCTAAGAGTCATAGTATATGATTGACCAGGCTGTGCAATAGAAACATCCTTATTTTTGTGCTTAATCTGAGGAAGGTCAGCCTTGTCTGATTTACACAAAAGTGCTCTATGAGCAGTGGCAGCTCTTGTAGCTCGTGCCAGGGAATTTGAAATACAGCTTATATGTGTTGTGAAAAATTTTGGAGGATTTTAAGTCTCTAATATGCATGTTTAAATTTTCATTTTATATATCTGTGTCAGTAAGAAGGAGAATGTATAAAATGGAGCAGAGCTGGAGGTGGAGTTTCAGATCAGGAAACTGTATATAATAGTCCGGGTGAGAAATAAAGAGATTTTGACATGTGGAAATCACAGTAAAAATGAAGAGGAAGAGACAGACTTGAGAAATATTTAAGAGGAAACTTTGGTGGGACTTATTTGGCTGTAGACAGTGATGTGAAGAGAGGAATTTAGGATGATTTTGGGGCTTCTCAAACTTTATTAATTAGATAGGAGGTAATAGAGAAAAAACAGGCCTGTGAAGGTGAGCTTGGTGAGCTGCTATTTCCTTAAATATGAGCAACTGCTTTGCTCTCTTCTACCACTATATCTGTTATCATTCTTGGCAATTTAACACATCATCTATCCAACATCTCTGCTACTCTGTTTTTGGCCCTCCTCCTCAACCTTTTTTATTTTTCTCCAGTTTTTATTTCAGTTTACAATACCACCATTTACCAAATTGCTCAGACAAAAAACTTAGGAGTCATCTTTGGTTTTCCCTAACACTTTTCACATCACCCCACATGTCTAACCAAATAGCAGGTCAGCTTTATGTTCCCACACATCTTAATACTGTCATTTACACCACTGCCTCTGTCACCTTTTGCTGGTGATGCAATACCTTCATCATTTTCCTGCTTCCACTCTTGTCCCCATAAAGCCCATTTTCCACTCTGTAATATGAGTAGACATTGAAAAATATAAATGATATTTTATCAAGCACCATATAATTATCTAGAAGTTCCTCCATGATCCAGCTCCTACCTGATTCTCCTGTGTCATTTTTTAATCACTGTGCTCTTTGTTATTTCTTGAACAGAGAGAGCTTATGTCCTCTTCAGGGCCATTACACTTGTCCTCTCAGCCTGGCATACATTTCACCAATATCTTTTTCTACCCCGCCTCTTCTCATTATTCAGGTGTCTTAAAATGTCTTCTCATTTGAGAGCCTTTCCTGACTACATTATACAAAAAAAAAAAAAAAAAACCTCTTAGTGACTATCTCCCAACTGTGCTTTGTTTTCTTAATGCACCTTAAAAATGTGTGTACTTGTTTAAAGTACATCTTGTCCACATGAATGTAAATATCATGGTGGAAATAACATGATATATCTTGTACTTATGCTCCTAGGACAGTGGCAGTATCAGAGGGAAATTTGGCAATATTTGTTCAATAAATGAACAAGGTAATTATAAAGACAAAATGAGGTCTTGTATGTGCAAAGCCTAGAGAAAGCCTGGCATAAAATGAGTCCTCCTGCAATCAGCTTGTTAAAGAGGAAGGTGTGACTCTTACATTAATTTTAGTTGTGTATTTTCATACCACAAGACACCATAATATAGGAAATAAAAATTATCAGTCCAAAGTTATAATGTTTTATTTGCTTCATATAAAAACGTATAATTTTCAAAGGCTAAAAAGAGTCACTAAGTCACTACTCTTGAGGTTAGGTCCTGAGTATTCTGAGATGACACACGTAAATGAAAACCAACCAGACATGCTCTTGTGTGCCAATATTTTGATAGATGTCACTAAATGTGTCTAGTGATAGGCAGTTGAAAAGGCTTGGAATCTGAAGGAGATCACAGTCTAGAGGAAGAGATAGGCAAAGAAACAACGCATAGTATAATGTGAAAAATACCTCAGCAGAAGGAGTGATTAAATGCCCAAGAGTCCTGGGAAAGACTGATGTAAAATGTGATGAATGATCTGTGTTAAAGAGATGCTAACCAATCATACATAGGAAAGGTAGACTGATAAACTAGTATGTAAAAGTCATAAAGACATGAAGTAGCACAGTGTGTTCAGTGAACCACTGTCAGCGTAATATGCCCTGAGGATAATATGAGAAGGATAAACAATGGAAGATGTGTCTGGAGATACAGGCAGGGGTCTTGGCCCCATTACTGGTTCACAATTGCTATTCAGTCGTTGTTCCTATTTTTCCTCTTCTTCCATTCAAGGTATCTAATCAGGGAGGTATATTTTCACTGAAGCATTTTTCAAATTAAAGCACATTAAGTTCTTGAGTGAAGAAATTAGCCTCTTGAATATGGGATTTCCTTTCATCTTATTGTTATATTACTTTAAACACTTTATTTCCTGTTGTTTTATGTTTAAAATTCATTCTTTAAAAAGGATTTTTATGTCAAGTGTTTTTAGAGAGCACATGTTTTTCAACACATGTGGGTTGGCTTTCACTGTGGAGAAATATCTAAAGAAAATACTGTTTTGCTTTTGCATAGCCATTCCTTTATTTTTTATACTTAATACGAACTTATCCTATATTATGAATGATGGATTATTTCTAAAAAGCTCCACTGATATTTCACTGTAAGTTCCAAATTCATTGTTTATTATACAAACCTGTCTTAACCAATAATCTTAAATTTGCCACAGGAATCATTCTTTATTTCCACTGTAGGTGCTTTAATTGCCTTTAATTTGTGCTTATGTTTCTTTCTGGGGACAAATTTTAATCTTTTTTTTTTCAGTTTTTTTATGTCAGTGACTTATGCTTTCCAAATAGTTTTGAATGCTAAATTATGCAAATCTCAGGAAAATTGGGAGCCCCAAATTAAAAGCCATAAATTTGTGATGAAGAAACGAACTAGTGAGTTTCTTAATTCAAATATGAGATGTAGCTTGATAATTGGATTGTGAGTATGTAGCCAGAATAACAGAATGATCAGTAAGTCAAGATTTCCTAAGTACTGATTAGGTTACCAACTGAATAGATGAATGGTAAGTATTCAGTTATATGACTCCCTAGAATTAGTCAAAACTTTTCAGCAATGAGTTGTAGGAGGTAAAAGGAGAGAGATAAGCAAGCATCATTTCATTTAACAGCATGAAAGATTCCTCTCTCTCGAAATCTGACAGCATATCCATGTCTGTGTTTTTATCTCTATAATGGTTTTTGGAACTTCAGTGCCACATTAACTTTGATTTAAAAATGAGGCAATAGTCAAAGAAAACATCAACAGCAAGAGACAGGAAACCAAAGTGGCATGTATGTGTGTACGTGTGTGAAATAAAGAGAGAGAGTGCACACAAGTTAGTGTAATAGAAAAGTCTGCAATCTGCCTAGAATACAAGAGTGTTCAGCCTGGCCAAACAGTTTTGAGTCATTCTTGACCAAAAGTAATTCGCCAAAGGAAAGTATTAGATCATTTTATGAAATTTTGATGATTCAAGGGCTAGAATCTCTTTTGATTTCTGTCAATTATTAGAAACCTGTGGTTTACTTTTTTCTCAGATTGCCCACAAATGGGGTTTCAGCATATGTGGTTAACCTCTCAAGGATTTCACATATTCTCTTTGCTTCCTAACATATTTGTCTTTAAAGCACAAGTACTTTATTGCCTGCATCTCTTGTATATCTCTTTAAAAGTTTTTCCTCCTAAGCATAACAATTTTGAGAATAATCATTTGCGGTAATTTTTCCCAAGATACTTCTCTTTTGACCATCAATTTCTATTCTTCCTGCTTTTATTTTCAGCTATTAAAATCCTTTTGTAAAATGCTATCCATAGTTGAGGTGACACTGGAAGGATCTGAAAACTACCCACTGCAGCACCAATGAAAACCTCTCATTACTTTGCAACTTTTTTCCAGAGTCCAATTTTCTTTGTGCAAAATAGAAATACTCCATTTTCCCTAGCGACCTGTACTTTAAAGTCATTAATTATATAGAGAATTGAGAGTTTCATAAAAGTACAGTCTCGAAATCATAGTCTCTGAAAGTTAGTTCTGATGTTTCTCATGGGTTAAACACTAATGCAAGAAGATACAGGCACCCCAATATTCATAGCAGCATTATTTATAATTGCAAACATATGGAAGCAGTGTAAGGGTCCATCAGCATATTAATAGATAAAGACGCTGTGGTATATACATGTACAATGGAACATTACTCTGCCATAAAAAAGAATGAAATTTTTCCATTTGCAGCAACATGGATGGATTTGGAGGATGTTAGGCTAAGTGAAGTAAGTCAGACAGAGAAAGACAAGTACTATATGGTATCCCTTATATGTGGAATCTAAAAAATAAAACAAACTAGTGAATATAACAAAACAGAAACAGACTCACATATATAGAGAACAATCTAGTGGTTATCAGTGGAGAGAGGGATGAGGGAGGTGCAAGATGGAGGTTTGTACTACTCTGTATAAAATAAACTATGAGGATAATATAGTACAACACAGGAAATATAGCCAATATTTTATAATAACTATAAATGAAATATAACCTTTAAAAATTGTGAATAACTATGTTGTACACCTGAAACTTATATAATATTGTACATCAACTATACCTCAATTGAAAAAGAAAAGATGAATGAGATTCTATGTCTTTCCTTAATGAGCTCATAGTTTACATGGGAGATACCACAGGGAGTACTGTAGTAAAGAGATGTGTGTGACCAGTTACTGCTGGCAGCTAACTTATTCTCAGAGAGTTGGAAAAGGATTCAGAGGAAAGGTGATATTGAGCTGACATTAGAGGGAAGAAAATGAGCTTCACAGGAAGAGACAGAAGTTGGCGCACAGCATTTCAGGCCCATGAAACAGGCTGTGCAAAAGCATGGAGTTGTCACATTCTTAGTGTTTAGGAACCAGTGAGAAGTTCATTGATTAGCTATTGTCCCCAATACTACAATGGAAAAAAAAATTGCCCAGAGGATTTTTCAGCGCCCTAAAATGGTAAAGGCACTGCTAAAAAATGCAGTAAATTGTATGCTAGAGGATTTGCTGTTTATTACCTGGAAATTCAAAATGACCTAGTAAAAAGCTGGGAATTAAAATATTTGTTTACAAATGCACATTTATAATTTTCAAGCACATAGAACATATATAATGTATACTAATAAGTAAAGTGAGATAAGTTAAGGAGAAAATAGCAATATGAAATAGACCTCCTTTACATAATAATGGATTCAAAATATAAAATCATGTTAAGGCTGGAGAACTAATTGCTGGATAAAGAAAATGTAAAAGGACTTTTAATGTCTTTAGTGATTTTGAAAATCATTTTAATGATTTTGAAAAGGCTCTTTAAAGTGATTCTGTTTCCTAAAGAATTGGAGTCTAAAGTTCACCCACCGTCAAACTGATGAGAAAAAAAATTAGAGTCTAAAAAATTCAGAACTTCACATACTTAGAGACATGTCTTTCTCTATTTATGCTAGGATTATTTCAAATCAAAATTAGTGAAATCCTAATTACTGTATTTTACTCTTAAGTCCAATTTAGAGAGCATAAAGATAAGTATGCTCTGAAAAGCCTCATAATTTTATGATATTAAGCACAAGGCAGAACTTGAGATAGAAGATTATGAGGAGGGGGGATGCATAGACATTCTTCTCTCTCTCCTATAATCCTGGAATATAGCCCATCAGGTTCTCTCTCAGCTTCTTCCCCTCTGAACAAGAAGATTTGAAATAGGGAGGAGAGAGACTGTGAAGGAGCCAGAATTTGTTCTTGGCAGGTTGTTCTTTCTGTCTGTGATGCCACCCTACTTTAAGCTCCTTGTCTCCTCTCTGTTTCCTACACCAAATGGAGGCATCTACATTTTCTCAATGGCCACCCTTAACCTGAAGAGAGAGGGGATACTGACCGTGAAGTTCAAGGTGGCAGCAGACAGTTGGGCAAAATGTGCTGTGAGACCTCATCTTTTTTCAATCAAACATGTAAACAACTATCACATTACAGCCATCCTAGGGTCTCCACAGGGGGATTGGTCTGGGGACACTGGGGGTACCAAAATATGTAGATGTTCATGTCTCTTATATAAAATGGCTTAGTACAGTTAGCCTCCATATCTGTGGGTTCTGCATCCACGGATTCAACCAAAATCTATCCATGGAACCTGTGGATACAAAGGGCCAACTGTACTTCAGACCAGGCTTGTTTGTAGAATACAGTGATTTGTTATATTCCTCTAACCAGAGGCCAAAAAGCTTATTTTCTGAGTTCAGGCATACATAATAAATAAGTGAAGCTGGAAAATAGTAAGATAGTACCAAATGGATGGACACGTACCTGCTTAAAAGTATTCAGATTCTAAGTATTTTTGAAATTCTCATCTCCATACTAAATCCTGCCACTCGGGGAGGCCAAGATGGCAGAATAGTAGGATGTGAGCTCACCTCCTCCCACAAATACACCAAAAATACATCTACATGAGGAAAAATTCTCACAGAATACCTACTGAACGCTGGCAGAAAATCTCATACAACCAAAGCTGCAAGAAAGATCACCACATAACTGTGTAGGATAAAAGGAAAGTAAAAAAATCAATATGGGACCTGCACCCCTGGGAGGCAGCAGTGAAAGGGAAAAGGTTCTCCCTCACCCTAGGAACCTCCTTCACCAGCTAGGAGATCAGCTTGGACAGTTAGGGAAACGTAGAGGCTAAGAGGAGAGTGCAGCAGTGGCTTGCAGCAGGCAGGACAGAGAGAGAACAGCAGAGAGGGTCCTTGCCACCTCGCTGCACTTCTTAGACCAAAATACACACCTGCTGGTGTGCCCAGCAGCTGGGTGCTAAAACTTGGGCTTCAGTGAACAGACCAGGGAAGCGGACTTGGTTTGGTGTCCATTGACAGAAGAATTGATAAAGAAGATGTGGGGTGTCTGTGTGTGTGTGTATATATGTATATGTGTGTGTGTGTGTATATACACACACACACACACACACACACACACACACACACACACAATGGAATATTACCCAGCTATAAAAAAGAATGAAATAGTGCTATTTGCAGCAACATGGATGGACCTAGAGATTATCATACTAAGTGAAGTAAGACAGAGAAAGACAAATATCATGGTATCACTTATATGAGGAATCCAAAAAATAATACAAATGAAATTATTTACAAAACAGAAACAGACTCACAGGCATAGAAAACAAACTTATGGTTATCAAAGGGGAAAGAAAGGGGGATAAATTAGAAGCTTGAGATTAACAGATACATGCAATGGTATATAATATAGTTAAACAACAAGGTCCTACTGTACAGCATAGGGAACTATATTCAATATTTTATAATAACCCATAAGGGAAAGAATCTGAGATGACTTTTTCAGGACACAGGAGGAGATGGAGAAAAGATGACAGAGTAGAAAGATGTGAGCTCACAGCTTCTTATGAAAACACCAAATTCACAACTAACTGCTAAACAACCATTAACAAAAACAAAAACACTAGAACCTACCAAAAAAGATACCCTACATTTGAAGACAAAGAAGAAGCTGCAATGAGACGGTGGTGGGGGGAGTGCAATTGCAATAAAAACAAATTCCATACCTGCTACGTGGGCAACCCAGAAACTGGAAAATAATTATACCACAGAGGTTCTCCCACAGGAGTGAAAGTTCTCAGCATCACATCAGGCTTCCCAGCCTGGGAGTCTGGCAATGGGAGGCGGAGCCCCCAGAAAATCTGGCTTTGAAGGCCAGCAGGGTTTGATCACAGGAATTCCACAGGACTGGGGGAAACAGAAACTCCACTCTTAGAGGGGGCACATAAGATCTCCTGGGTACCAGAACCCAGGGAAAAAAGTGGTGACCTCATAAGAGACTGGGCCAGACCTACCTGATAGTATTGGAGGATCTCCTGCAGAGTTGCAGGGCTCATTGTGGGGACAAAGACACTGGTGGCAGCAGTTCAGGGGAGTACTCACTGGCGTGAGCCCACCTAGAGGCTGCCGTTTTCTTACCAAGACCTGGCCCCACTCAACAGCCTGCAGGCCCCAGTGCTGGGATGCCTCAGGCCAAACAACCAACAGGGTGGGAACACAGCCATACCCATTAACAGACAGGCTGCTTAAAGTCTTCCTGAGCCCACAGCCCTCTAGACACGCCCCTTGGCACAGCCCTGCCCAAAAGAGGGGCAAGACCCAGCTCCACCCACCAGTGAGCAGGAACCAGTCCCTCCCACCAGGAAGCCTGCACAAGCCTCTTAGACAGTCTCATCCATCAGGGAGCAGACAGCAGAAACAAAACAAATTACAACCTTGCAGCCTGCAGAACGGAAACCGCAATCAGAGAAATTTAGACAAAATGAGATGGCAGAGGAATAGGTTCCAGATGAAGGAACAAGATAAAACCCCAGAAGAACAACTAAGTGAAATGGAGATAGACAATCTACCAGAAAAAGAATTCAGAGTAATGATAGTGAAGATGATCCAAGAATTCAGAAAAAGAATGGAGGCACAGATCAAGAAGATACAAGAGTTGTTTTACAAAGACCTAGAAGAACTAAAGTACAAATAAACGGAGATGAACAATACAATAACTAAAATTAAAAATGTACTAGAAAGAAACAATAGCAGAATAAGTGAGTGAGAAGAATGGATAAGTGAGCTGGAAGACAGAATGGTGGAAACCACTGCCATGGAACAGAATAAAGAAAAAAAATATGAAGAGAAATGAGGACAGTCTCAGAGACCTCTGGGACAACATTAAACACATCAACATTCATATTAGAGGGGTGCCAGAAGGAGAAGAGAGAAAGGACATGAGAAAATATTTGAAGAGATAATAACTGAAAACTTCCCTAACATGGGAAAGGAAAGAGTCACCCAAGTTTGGGAAGTGCAGAGAGTCCCAGGCAGGATAAACCCAAAGAAGAACATGCCAAGACACATAGTAATCAAATTGACAAAAGTTAAAGACAAAGAAAAAATATTAAAAGCAACAAGGGAAAAGAAACAACATAAAAGGGAATTCCCATGAGGTTAGAAGCTGATTTCTCAGCAGAAATTCTGCAGGCCAGATGGGAGTGGCACCATATATTTAAAGTGATGAAAGGGAAGAAACTACAATCAAGAAGCATCTACCCATCAAGGCTCTCATTCAGATTCAACAAAGAAACCAAAAGCTTTGCAGGCAAGCATAAGGTAAGAGAATTCAGCACCACCAGACCAGCTTTGCAACAAATGCTAAAGGGACTTCTCTAGGCGGAAAAGAAAAGGTCACAACTAGAAACAAGAAAATTACAAATGGAAAAATTCTCCAGTAAATGCAAACATACAGTAAAGGTAATAAATCATCCACACACAAATATGATATCAAAACCAGCAAGCATGAGAAGAGGAGAGCACAAATGCAGGATATTGGAAATGTATTTGAAATTAAAAGACCAGCAACTTAAAACAATCTTGTTTACGTATAGAATACTATATCAAAACCTCATGGTAACTGCAAATCAAAAATCTACAGTAGATTCACACAAAAAAGAAAGGGGAATCCAAACACAACATTAGAGTCAGTCATCAAATCAAAAGAGAGGAGAACATAAGAGGAAGGGAAGAAAACAGACGTACAAAACTAAATCCAAAACAATTAACAAAATGGCAATAAGAAATAAATATCAATAATAACCTTAAACATAAACGGATTAAATGCCCTACCAACAGACACAGACTGGCTGAATGGATACCAAAACAAGACCTGTATATATGCTGTCTGCAGGAGACCCACTTCAGACCAAGGGACACATATAGATTGAAAATGAGGGGATGCAAAAAGATATTCCACGTGAATGGAAATCAAAAGAAAGCTGGAGTAACTATTCTCATATCAGACAAAATAGACTTTAACATAAAGACTGTTACAAGAGACAAAGAATGATACTACATAATGATCAAAAGATCAATCCAAGAAGAAGATATAACAATTGTAAATGTTTATACACCCAACATAGGAGCACCTCAATACATAAGGCAAATGCTAACAGCCATAAAAGGGGAAATTGACAGAAACACAATCATAGTAGGGGACTTTAACACCCCACTTTCACCAATAGATCATCCAGACAGGAAATCAATAAGGAAACACAGACCTGAAATGATACATTAGATCAAATGTACTTAATTGATATTTACAGAGCATTCCCAGCAGAATACAAATTCTTCTCAAGTGCCCATGGAACATTCTCCATGATTGATCACATGCTGGGCCACAAAGCAAGCCTCAGTATATTTAAGAAAATTGGAATCATATCAAGCATCTTTTCTGACCACAACGCTATGAGATTAGAAATCAACCATGAGAAAAAAAACTGTAAAAAACATAAAAACATGGAGGCTAAACATTATGCTACTAAACATCCAATGGATCACTGAAGAAATCAAAGAGGAAATCAAAATATACTTAGAGACAAATGAAAACAAAAACACGATGACCATAAACCTATGTGATGCAGAAAAAACATTTTTAAAAGGGAAGTTTATAGCAATACAATCTTACCTCAGGAAATAGGAAAAATCACAAATAACCTAACCTTACACCTAAAGCAATGAGAAAATAAAGAACAAAAAAAGCCAAAGTTAGTAGAAAGAAAGAAATAATAAACATCAGAGCAGAAAGAAATGAAACAGAGATGAAGAAAACAAGATTAAATATCAATGAAACTAAAAGCTGATTCTTTGAAAAGATAAAAAAAATGGAAAAACCTTTAGCCAGACTCATCAAGAAAAAAAAAGAGAGGGTTCAAATCAATAAAGTTAGAAATGAAATAGGAGAAGTTACAACGGATGCCACAGAAATACAAAGGATCATAAGAGACTACTACAAGCAACTATATGCCAATAAAATGGACAGGCTAGAGGAAATGGACAAATTCTTAGAAAGCTACAACTTTCCAAGACTGAACCAGGAAGAAATAGAAAATATGAACAGACAAGTCACAAGTAATGAAATTGAAACTGTGATTAAAAAGCTCCTAACCAGGGGACCTTCAAGATGGTGGAGGAGTCAGATGTGGAGATCACCTTTCTCCCCACAAATACATCAAAAATACATCTACATGTGGAACCACTCCTACAGAACACCTACTGAATGCTGGCAGAAGACTCTTCCCAAAAGGGTCGTAGTGCTCCAGCTGGGCATCAGGCCTGAGCCTCTGAGGTGGGAGAGCCAAGTTCAGGACATTGCTCCACCAGAGACGTCCCAGCTCCACATAATATCAAACATTGAACGCTCTCCCAGAGATCTCCATCTCAATGCTAAGACCCAGCTCCACTCAATGAACAGCAAGCTATGATGCTGTACACCCTATGCCAAACAACTAGGAAGATAGGAACACAGACCCACACGTTAGCAGAGAAATTGACAGAAACACAATCATAGTAGGGGTCTTTAACACCCCACTTTCAACAATGGACAGATCATCCAGACAAAAAATTAATAAGGAAACACAAGCTTTAAATGACACATTAAACAAGATGGATTTAATTGATATTTATAGGACATTCCATCCAAAAACAATAGAATACACTTTCTTCTCATGTGCTCATGGTACATTCTCCAGGATAGATCATATCCTGGGCCACAAATCAAGCCTTGGTAAATTTAAGAAGTTGAAATGGTATCAAATGTCTTTTCCGACCACAAGTCTATGAGACTAGATATCAATTACAGGAAGCAAACCTGTAAAAAGTACAAACATATGGAGACTAAACAACACACAACTAAATAAGCAAGAGATCGCTGAAGAAATCAAAGAGGAAATCAGAAAATACCTAGAAACAAATAACAATGGAGCCATGATGACCCGAAACCTATGGGATGCAGCAAAAGCAGTTTTAAGAAGGAAGTTTATAGCAATACAATCCTACCTCAAGAAACAAGGAACATCTCAAACAACCTAAACTTACACCTAAAGCAATTAGAGGAAGAAGAACAAAAAACCCCAAAGTTAGCAGAAGGAGAGAAATTGTAAAGATCAGATCAGAAATAAATGAAAAAGAAATGATAGAAAAGATCAATAAAATTAAAACTTGTTTCTTTGAGAAGATAAAATTGATAAACCATTAGCCAGACTCATCAAGAAAAAAAGGAAGAAGACTCAGATCAACAGAATTACAAATGAAAAAGGAGATGTAACAACTGACACTGCAGAAATACAAAGGATCATGAGAGATTACTACAAGAAATTAAATGCCAATAAAATGGACAACCTGGAAGAAATGGACAAATTCTTAGAAAAGCACAGCTTCCAAGACTAAACCAGGAAGAAATAGGAAATATAAACAGACCAATCAAAAGCAGTGAAATTGAAACTGTGATTAAAAATGTTACAACAAACAAAAGCCTGGGGCCTGATGACTTCACAGGCGAATTCGATTGACTATTTAGAGAAGAGCTAACACCTATCCTTCTCAAACTCTCCCAAAATATAGCAGAGGGAGGAACACTCCCAATCTCATTCTACAAGGCCACCATTACCCTGATACCAAAACCAGACAAAGATACTAACAAAAAAAAGAAAATTACAGACCAATATCACTGATGAACATAGAAGCAAAAATCCTCAACAAAATACCAGCAAACAGAATCCAACAGCACATTAAAGGATCATACACCATGATCCAGTGGGGTTTATCCCAGGAATGCAAGGATTCTTCAATATACGCAAATCAATCAATGTGATAAACCATAATAAGAAATTGAAGGAGAAAAACCAAATGATCATCTCAATAGATGCAGAAAAAACTTTTGACAAAATTCAACACCTATTTATGATAAAAAAAAAAAAAAAAAAACCCCAGAAAGTAGGCATAGAGGGAACTTACATCAATGTAATAAAGGCTGTATATGACAAACCCACAGCCACCATTGTTCTCAATGTTGAAAAACTGAAACCATTTCCACTAAGATCAGGAACAACACAAGGTTGTGCACTCTCACTACTATTATTCAACATAGTTGTGGAAGTTTCAGCCACAGCAATCAGAGAAGAAAAAGAAATAAAAGGAATCCAAATTGGAAAAGAAGAAATAAAGCTGTCACTGTGTTTTCAGATGACATGATACTATACATAGAGAATCCTAAGGATGCTACCAGAAAACTACTAGAGCTAATCAATTAATTTCATAAAGTAGCAGGATATAAAATTAATGCGCAGAAGTCTGTTGCATTCCTATACACTAATGATGAAAAATCTGACAGTGAAATTAAGGAAACATTCCCATTTACCACTGCAACAAAAAGAATAATATACCTAGGAGTAAACCTGCCTAAGGAGGCAAACACCTGTATGCAGAAAACTATAAGACACTGCTGAAAGAAATTAAAGATGATATAAACAGGTGGAGAGAATTACCATGTTCTTAGATTGGAAGAGTCAACATTGTGGTAATGACTATACTACCCAAAGCAGTCTACAGATTCAATGCAATCCCTATCAAACTACCACTGGCATTTTTCACAGAACTAGAACAAAAAATTGCACAATTTGTTTGGAAACACAAAAGACCCTGAATAGCCAAAGCAATCTTGAGAAAGAAAAATGGGGCTGGAGGAATCAGGCTCCCTGACTTCAGACTATACTACAAAGCTACAGTAATCAAGATAGTATGGGATTGGCACAAAAACAGAAATATAGATCAGTGGAACAGGACAGAAAGCCCAGAGATAAACCCACACACATATCATCACTTTATCTTTGATAAAGGAGGCAAGAATATAAAATGGAGAAAAGACAGCCTCTTCAATAAGTGGTGCTAGGAAAACTGGGCAGCTACATGTAAAAGAATGAAATTAGAACACTCCCTAACACGATTACACAAAAATAAACACAAAATGGATCGAAGACCTAAATGTAAGGCCAGACACTATCAAACTCTTAGAGGAAAACATAGGCAGAACCCTCTATGACATAAATCACAGCAAGATCCTTTTTGATCCACCTCCTAGAGAAATGGAAATAAAAACAAAAATAAACCAATGAGACCTAATGAAACTTAAGAGCTTTCCCCCAGAAAGGAACCATAAACAAGACCAAAAACAACTGTCAGAATGGGAGAAAATATTTGCAAACAAAGCAACTGAAAAATGATTAATCTCCAAAATAGACAATTAGCTCATCCAGCTCAATATCAATAAAACAACCCAATCCAAAAATGTGCAGAAGACCTAAATAGACATTTCTTTAAAGAAGGCATACAGATGGCCAAGAGGCACATGAAAAGATGCTCAACTTCTCTAATTATTAGAGAAGTGCAAATCAAAACTACAATGAGATATCACCTCACACCGGTCAGAATGGCCATCAACAAAAGTCTATAAATAACAAATGCTGGAGAGGATGTGGAGAAAAGGAAACCCTCCCGCACTCTTGGTGGGAGTGTTAATTGGTATAGCCACTGTGGAGAACTGTATGGAGGTTCCTTTAAAAAGTAAAAATAGAGCTACCATATGATCCAGCAATCCCACTCCCAGGCATGTATCTGGAGAAAACCATGGTTTGAATGGCTACATGCAGCCCAGTGTTCATTGCAGGGCTGTTTACAATAGCCAAGACACCAAAGCAACATAACTGTCCATCAACAGATGAATAGATAAAAATGATGTGGTACATATATACAGTATATACAGCCATTAAAAAGAATGCCATTTGCAGCAACATGAACAGACCTGGAGATTATCATACTAAGTGAGTAAGTCAGACAGAGAAAGACAAATATATCACTCATTTGCAGAATCTAAAAAATAGGTACAAATGAACTTATTTACAAAACAGGAACACACAGACTTAGAGAATGAACTTATGGTTACCAGGTGAAAAGGGTGGCTGGGAGGGATAGACTGGGAGTTTGGGATTGACATGTATACACTGCTATATTTAAAATAGATAACCAACTAGGACCTACTGTTTAGCACAGGGAAGTCTGCTCAGTATTCTGTAACAACCTAAGTGGGAAAAAAATTTGAAAAGAATAAATACTGGTGTATTTATAACTGAATCACTTTGCTTTACACCTGAAACTAACACAACATTGTTAATCAACTATACTCCAATAGAAAATAAAATTTTACAAAAGACATTGCTTAGTAGAAAATAAAAATTTATGAAAGACATTATTTAGTAAAAAAAAAAACTGCCATGCGTGTGTGTGCATATATATATAACTGAATCACTTTGCTGTACAACAGAGACTAAGACAACATTGTAAATCAGCTATACTTTAATTAAAAACAATAATAAACTCAAAAGTTCTACCACTGTCTTTCAGTTTATATCTCCTTCTAAGTGAATCAGAATTCTTCAAACTCACTTATTGAGTCCCTTCCAGGGAGGGCTTCATGATGGCTTAGCTTCTAGGGCTATCTCTTCTTTTCAAGCTCCCTCTGTAGTCCTGCATACTCCCAGGATATCTTGATAAAATTGCCTCCTCCTTATTTTTACATTCACTTATTCATTTGTATATTTATGTATGTATTCATTAGCATGATTTTGGACCCACATAGATTGTGGAATTGGAATCCAGCCTCAGGATAGTTTGAATGGGATAAAGATTAAAAGTTAGACTATGTATGTTTATGGTGCTTTATAAAAGACATAGGCCACTTTTACCACTTTGTCACATTCGATTCTTACAGAATCCTAGAAAGTAGGTCAGACAGATATTATTATCTCTATATAATACATGAGGAAATTGAGATTAAATGATTTTCTAAAATTGCCTAAAAAGTAAGGAGCAGAAAGTCTGTGGTTCAATCTAAATTATTCTCATCCAAATTATAGTATTTTTTTCTTGCTGTTGTATACCAACCTTCTTTATTTTAACTGAAGTATAGTTGATTTACAATGCATTCGTTTCAGGTGACTATATATATTCTTTTTCAGATTCTTTTCCCTTTTGCTACAAAATACTGGATATAGTTCTCTGTGCTATATAGTAGGTCTTTGTTGGTTATCTATTTTATATATAGTAAAGTGTATATTAATCACAAACTCCTAATTTATCCCTATCCCCCAGTTTGCCCTTTGGTAGCCGTAAGTTTTATAACAAACTTCTTAATTTTCTTCTTTCTTTTCCTTTTCTGTATTCACATTTTCCTTTGCCACACTTCTGTATTCTTCACCCCACTTCTTATTTTCGCTCCTAACTTTGTCACAGTCTGCACTTGTAGCCTATAAATTCAACACATTATCCTATGGGGGTACAGCATGTCCATGGCAGTGGGCCACAGGAATGGCAGGCCAAGGGAAATCAAGTCCTCAGTTGAACTTAAAGTCAGTGTCAGGTCTTCAAAGAGACCTGGCTAGGCATTAGGAAGGCAGATAGATTGTTGGGAGTTGAATGCAAACTTTTTAAAGAACTCAATACTAACTTAGTTTGATGTTTAGAATAGCATATTAATCCAGGTACTGGTGCTTTTCTGAAGTTAGGAAATCCTTATTTTTTTCTCCATGAGAGTCTCATTTCATCCCTCCACGTTGTCCTATGAGGGCATTCCGTGCTTCAGATTACCCTAACAAGTATTAGGAGAGAATTAAAGTATTGATCATCCATGTGCAGAAAAAGTGTGATGGAGTCTTAATTTTCTGCACTAGGTCATCTGTCATTAGATAATTGAATGCTCTCTTTTGATACATTGCAAATTATCAAAAGTATCTCCACTTTACACAGGGAAATCCACAGCAAGGGGCAACTCCTCAATAAAAAGAGGTGTGAAGTAAAGTGTAAGACAGCTTCTCAAGATGTACAAACATACTAATCATCCTGCCTTCTATGACTTTCCTTCAACCTCTTACCCAGTTGGGGGTCCAAGTTCTCACATGGAGACTAATCTAATTTCATTCTCACCAACAAAAGGCTGTAATCAATCTCCCTGCTTCTGGCTAACTGTTCACAGTATCTTCATTTTACTCAAAATGGAATAAGATAGGAAACCCCTAATTTCTCTTATTCTGAGAAGCTGAACACCATGGTTTAGTTTAGCTCAACCAGGCTAGATGTAGCCAAGTTTTTGTGGGATTTTCAACACAATAAGAGGAATTATGAAATTTTCAAACCAAAAGTTAAGTGGCCTCATGATTTGTTTTTATAATACAGTAGGCAACTATGGCTGGTTTTATAGACAGAATTCAAGTGGAATGACAATGGCGTTGATTAGCACCAGCATCTCAATAAGGAATGGGAGTCAATTGTGTAATGTCCAAAAGGAAGGGAACAAAGAAGGACTATGGCATGTGTATTTCAGCCAGGACTTCTAGCCACAGTGCCTTATTTCCTTTGCTATCGTTAATCTACACTTCCAAGACTAAACTTATTTCTACCTGTGTTCCCTTGCTTGGCTAAAAAAAAAAAAAAAAAAAAAAGGCCTATTTAACACATAGTTTATCAATTTCAGGCTTTTAATGGCAATTCTTAAAAATCCCTGTCATTGAGGCTATGTGTAATTGTACTCTGTATACTCTAAAAATGGGATTTTCCCAAATTCTTTGCTAATTTTTCTTTCTCTTAATGTCATCCTTGAAAACTTTTTCTGTTATTTTTCCCCTCTTATGGGAAATTCAGATTTATGCTTTGCTATGGAGCTATGCTTTGCTCTTCACTGCTCTATTCCAAACGTGAAGAGAACTCATTTTCTTCTTTGTGACTATGTACATTCATATGGTCAGCCACCTGAAAATTGAAGGGGTGGATGGGCTTGGCCATTCAGACACACTGTTCTTTTGGGGGAATCCTCCTTCTCATGAAGGGTGAGCCCATTGAAATCTTTTTTTTTTTTTTTTTTTTTTTTACTACTTTTGGAAGTAATGAGACACATTACTCTGTGCAACTCAGCTCACATTTCTCCTTAGCTTCAAGATTGGTTCTTGCCTAGAGACAGCTCTTCTGACAGTGAGTGACAGTTAAAGTCAGAAGTTCAGGAGGAGGTACAGTAAGATAACTTAGAAAAGAAAATTGTACTGCAGTTCAACCTTTACAGAGCAAAAAGTAACACCTCATGTCCAGAAAAGAGAGAGGCTTAGTTTTGTAATAAATCCAACATTTTTTCTAATAAACATGTTAGAATTTGTGAAATATCATTTAACACTTAATCAATATGCAATTTTTGAGTAATTGCTTTTCCCTCACATTATGCCTGGTATTATAAGGATACAAAAGAATTCTTATTACCTGACCTCAAGGGAAAGAAAAATGACTAATACACTTAATATTAAACTATAACAGAAAAGAATAAATCACTGACATCCTGAATAGTATGGAAGATGTCATTGATCAATTAATTCAGTACATATCATTGAGCATATTGGTGTGGTAGTCAATGTGCTTTAATCCTGAACAATAGAATCTTATTCTGGCCTTCATGAGCATTCAATTTTAATTTAAACTTTCATGTGGAAGATGAACTTTACCTGGATCTATGTAGCTAAGAGTTGGATGAGATGGATGAATGTGAACTAACAATTGTGGGGAACTTAAAATGTGTTCAGTACAATAATGATCACTTTCCATAGACGATATCATTTTATCATAATAATCCTACAAAATAGGTTTATTCTTTCCTTCTTACACGTGAAAAAATAGTTAATATCAAAAGTGTATAGAGAAATATTTGCAGAGCCCAAGGAGAAATATTTACAGGGCCCATCTCTGTTATCACAGAGCAGGCAATGAAAAATGGATTAGAAGCTGAGAGGCAATAAATTGATAAAAGCACAACAGGTAACTAAATAAATGATAGACTGACTTTCTTTGGGTCGTGGGGATCCTTGGCAAGAGAATATTTAAAGAGGTGTTTGGAGAGATAGGCAGTATTGGGACTGATTTTGTATAGCCTTTATATGGTAGAAATGAAAATTTTTTTTGTTGTTGTTTTTTGGCGGTATGCGGGCCTCTCACTGTTGTGGCTTCTCCCGTTGCGGAGCACAGGCTCCGGACGCGCAGGCTCAGCGACCATGGCTCACGGGCCCAGCCGCTCCGCGGCATGTGGGATCCTCCTGGACCGGGGCACGAACCCGCGTCCCCTGCATCAGCAGGCAGACTCTCAACCACTGCGCCACCAAGGAAGCCCGAAAAGTATTTTTAAGCCTTTAGGGAAACATGTTAGTTCTGCTGGTAGTTTTTTGTACCATTGCATAAAGTGCCCTGTTCTTTCAGGAGTCTGTAGGTTAAATATATTTTGCATCCTGTAGGGTGATAGTTTGAAACATTGGCTCCATCCAAATAGCTTGAGGTCATAATTTGCCTAGCTGGCCATTGTTTCTAATGTGGTTGTTATATACGAATTCATATATAACCCATGAATTAAAGGTTTTATCTCCTGTTCCCTTTATCTCACTTTTACCTGTCTAATAAAGCAGTCTCATTGTAGGTGTCTCCTAAAGCCTGCTTCAGGGAGAATTTTCTACATATGCAGTTTTCTACAGAAGAATGTGTTTGGTATTACAGATTAACTTTCTTCCGCGTAAAAATAATCAAGTTAATAACAATAAAAACCACCTAAAAATCTCTATGGTGTTTACAGTTTGCCAACTACTTTCATGTATATTACACCATTAGTAAGTCCACAATAAAAAAATAATTAGAATTGGAATCAAGAACTTATTTTTGAGTTCTTTCTGTCACATACTTCTTGTTTGAAGTCATTCAAATTGTTTATGTAATCATTCTCAGTTTTGTCATGTATAAAATAACTATAATAACAGATGCCTTGCCTATGATAAGGATAAATAGGATAAAATTTTAAAATGCTTTGTAAATTTTAAAGTGTTTTATGTATGTGACTTATGATTGTCATTATTTTATGAATGAATATTAACTAAATGGCATATTGAAGTATTTTTATATAAGTAATTTAGGGAAAACTCACAAGAGACCAGCTACTGAGAAGAGGGAGAATAAGAGGGAGGGAGGGAGGGAGGGAGAGAGAGAAAAAATTCAAATAATTAACAAGAGATACCAAGATTGGTTGACATTGCTGGACAGTCTTTTGAAATTTCTGTTTAACCAGTTCATGAAATCAGGGAGACATAAACATGACACCCACTAAAAGTCCCACAGACCAGCATATTCCCTATGTCTTCTGAGAAAGTAGTTCTACAAAGTACTAGTTTATCCTTGTTGACTTTGCTGTTTCTTTACATTAAGGGGAAAGCTATTTAACCATGATACTTTAGAAAAATATGTATGTGTAACATAATAATAAAACAAAGTTGAAAGGCTGTATAGCAGGTATACCAGAATTACGAAGATGTGGTAATCAAGACAGTGTTGTACTGGTGTAAAGAGAGATGTATAGATCAGTAGAATAAATTGAGTCCAGAAGTATAGCCATAAATCTGTGGTCAATTTATTTTTGAAAAAATTGATATTGACAAAATTTTTGATGAAATTCATGGTAATATAAAAGAATTAAATCCTCCTTTTCCAGTAATGTTTAATTTCATGATTAATATATGATTATATTATACTTACAAAAAGTATAGACACTAGAGAGAAGGCTCTTTTACCATAAACATCAGTCCTCTCCCTGTTTCCCTAGAGGGAAACATTAATTTGGTCCTGAATATTCTAGATCCTTTGAAATTTATTTATACACACACACACACACACACACACACACACACACACACACACACACACTAGTACACATACTACCATGCTACTTATATTGTTCTGTATGTTAAATGAACAACAGATCTTGCATATTTGTACAAATTAGCACAGTGAATTTACTTCATTCTTTTCTACATAGTATTCCATAGTACAGGTGTAGTACAGTTTATTACATGATTCTTCTATTCATGAACATCAGTTTTTCTCCCACAAATGTATCTTGATTACATATAATGCTTCAGGAGTGCTCTTGAATAAGTTTCCTTATGAGTTGGAAAGTGTTTTTTTCTGGTAAAAATACAGTTAAATGGAATTTCTAGGGGCTGTACTACGTGCAGTTTAATTTTAGAAAGCTATTTCCAGATTCTCCTCAAAGTAGCTAAGCTAATATGTCCCCTCAGCAATGTGTGAGAGATGTCTGTCCCTTTAGTATCACTAAAACTTAATATTATCAAAATTTAAATTGTTTACAGTCTGATGGGTAAGAACCTATTTTATTGTTATTTATTTGCTTTCTCTGATTACTAATGAGGCTGAGTATTTTTCACGTGCTTCTTGTTTGGGAATTGCATATTCATAGCCTTTGTTAATATTTTTATGGGGACATTTTATTTTTTCTTAAGGATTGTAAAACTTTTTCATATGACCTATATTATTACATGAGAGCCCTGACCATAATGAGCATTGCAACAAAGAATTTCATAGCTGAAAGATGCTGAAGCCATAGAGTTCTAGTCCAATTCTTTTGCCTTTATATTTGAGGAAATTAAGATGACGAGAAGAAAGAGGGGTTCCCACATGTCACACAGTGAGTTTAGTGACAGCATCTGGTATTCAAGCTGGATTTCTTAATGCCCAGCACACTACATTATACAGAAAATTTTGAATCAGTGTTAGATATAAACTTATTCCTAGATTACATTTAGTAACCTAATATCTAAACAGTGGAAAGTTGTCCCACAAAAGTGTTGAAGTTCAAAAATTACCTGATTTGGTAGACAGGGCATTGAAAATACTTCTTGAAATTAAAATAAACTACAAAAGAGGCAAAGATCAAATGACTTGACAGAGTCTATTTCCAATAGTTCAAAGTATATTATCAAGTTCTAACCTAATGTCTTATCCATTTAAAGGATCAATTTTATTCTATTATTTTAAAAGCAGGGAAGAGTAATTTGAAAAAAAGACTAGGGGCATCTAAATTTTCTCGTACTCTGTAGAGGTTAGAATAACCCTTAACCTAGCAGGATAAAGCATGGAATTAAAAGTAGTTTATACAAAGGATAAATATTCTCTATAGACTCTAATTTCTTTTGAAAGTTGCCAACTTACTTACACTGAAATTTCTAACAGCATTGTTGCTACATACTTCAAAATAACTTTGGGGAGAGAGTAGAAGGAAAGTTGCTTACCATTCACATGACTGGCTCAGTGCCATAAGTTGCACATTGTTTTTGTCTCATTTATTGAAGTTAAGGTATAGTTTGAAATTTAAGGTAGTTTTGAAGTTGAAAGACAGCCAAGTAAATGAATGCATCCCATGGCTAATTTTAAAGTTACTGTATATCTTTCACAAAAAGTAAATTAGAGAACATAGTTATCCTCCTAAGTCACTTCAGTGATTCACAGCAGTGTCTTTACCAAAGATATTTTGACATTTCAGAACCATTATTATTAGATGATTATAATAATAATGAAAACAGCAGTTCTCATTTATTGAGGGCTGTTAATATTCATGACATTGCGCATGGGATTGGAAACTCAATCAATGAGCTGTGTACTGTCATTAGTACCATCGACAAATAAAGCAGCCAAACTTAGAAAAAAGCTAATAAATAGGAAACGTTTCTCCATTGCTCCTTTTGAATTCTGTAACTTGTCTGATTCACTATTTCAAATATCAAATATTAAAGTATTTGGTGTTTCCTACCTTGCAAAATTCTCTATTCTTCTACTTTTCCCTAATCTCTCATTACACAAATAAAATAAATGCATATTTAACAAGTTAAACTCCTTATATTTAAGAAATCAAACTCCTGCCACGAAGATAATGCTAAAGAAAAATAATGGCTTTATGGTAAATATAAATAGGGTAAGTTAAAATTTTTTCAGTATTGATAGTCATTTAGAGTGTCATAAAAACTATAATATATCCTTATGGGATGTTGGTATATTTTGATAAAGATTATACTGAAAAAAATAATTTCGGAATGATAGTTTCCTTGGTTAGAAACATTTTCAGCTCTAAATAACAGAAAAGCTAACACACTAATGCATCCACATATACAGAATTTTTTGTCATACAAGATGTTTTTGAGAGGTGAGTTATTACATAAAGTTGATTTACTCCTCTCTGCAATGGTTTTGGCTATTCTTTCATGGTTACAAAATGAGTGGGGAAGCTCCCATCATCCTATCCATCTTTAAGCAGAAAAAGGGGGATCATCTGCTTCTGCTCCCTTCACAAGGGAAGAAATCTTTCTCAGAACCTCTCCAGATGATGTTTGCTACTTGCACAGCAAGAGAGTGTGGGTACTGAGGAATCTTTTGTCCTAACTTGCTTAGCTCAAGTGTAACCTATCACCTGCGGCTGCACCAATACAATCATGCTTCTGTTAGCCAGGAAGGAGTGAGGGGATAGATGTCTGTTAAGAGGTTCTCTTGTTCAAAGTAGTGTGAATATATTTCAGCAAAGAAAATACTGTGATCTGTTGGGCTCAAGCTCAAAAACAAGATGCATACGATAGACACCATATTGTAGTAACATTGTATAGCTGTCAGAGTCAGACACTCTGGAATTGTATAACCTTCAACAAGTTGATCAGTCTCAATGAACCATAGTTTTTACAGAGATAAAAGTACTTGCCTCAAAGAATGCGGTATGAATCATCTGAGAAAACGCGTGTGTCATTTCTGGCCTCTGTTACATGCCTGCGTTAGTTACAGAAAAGCCAGCTGTTGTAACAGACTTTAAAATTGAATGAAGACTCAAACTTCATAGATGACTATTTGGTACTTACTTAATAATCAGATGTCAATATTCCCAGTGGCTCATGACTTCCCTCTATGAAGGACCCATTAAAAAAACCATCATCCATTTATCATTTAGCTTGACCATGTAATGAGCCTTATACTCTTCCACATCTAGCTGGTAGAAGAGAAAACACGGGACAAAGAAGACTATTAATTCCTTAAAAATTTTTGCCCCCAAAGTGATACAAATCAATTTTGCTCACAGCCCACTGATGAGAACTAGTAACATGGCTTCACCTGGATGTAGGGAGCACCCCAGAAATACAATCCCTGCTAGATAACTCCCTCCCAGGAATAGACACACATTCAGGAAGAGGGAATATACATTTTGATGGCAACTAGTCATGTCTTCTACAATGCTCAGTAATTATTAGATGTATATTCCTTTCTAAAAGATGTAGATTCTAAGTGAGGGAAGCAGTATGAACTATCTGGGATGAGTGCAGTGTGAGCCATATGGGTGGCTGATGAATGTTCACAGGAAGGAAGCACAGTATAGTAGCTTCATGGATTCTGAAGTCAGATCGCCTGCCTTCCAACTCCACCAATTCCTTGTTGTATGATTTTCGGTAATTTAGAAATTTCTTTATAAAAATGGGGTTAGTAAAATTACCTAATCCTATACAGGTTATTGTGAGGATTAAATGCTAATATATTTAATTAAAGCTCTTAGAACAATAGTTACTGGCATACCATATACTGTATAAGTATTGTACAGTATTTATAATGGATTTTGTTTGATTTCTGGAATATATATATACACACACATACATATAAAAACATATATATACACACACAGATATGCACACACCATCAAGTATATAATAAACATTAACAAAGTGTAAGAGATAATGAGAAGCATGTTAAATAATATTTGCCTGTCTTAGACTATGGGGCACACCAAATCCTCAGACGTGTAGAGTTACACTCAGAATGATAAGGAATGGTGCCTGCTAGACTGGAAGGGTCAGGAAAGTGTGTGTAGAGAAGGTGATTTGTGACAGAGCACTATGTAGCAACCAAGCATGGAGAGCTGCTTAGGGGTGGGATATCATTCCAACAATGTCTTGAAGAAGAAGGGAGACTGGAGATAGAATTTGAAGGAGAAAATATTGTTGGATATGAATTGAATCATATATGAAAGGAAGTTAAATGCCAAAGGAATTTGCCCAAGAGAATTTTCATTTTTTACTGGACTCATCTAGGAAGGGATAGTATGAGAGGATATAGGAAAATGATAATGGTGATATTGACGCTGATAACTTTGTACTTAAGGCAGAGAGAACTTAAGACAACTTGTAATTGAGAACTAGAAACAGTTATAAAAAAGCACTGAGGGCCTAGAGTTTGAAATTGAAAGTGAATGCTAAATGAAAATCTTTAAGACCTCTTATAATTAATTATTATGATTTTAGTGACATCATTACCTATAATGAATATTGAGCAAAATAAATATTTCCTATATAGTAACCACATAAATAGATACATCTAACTTTTTAAAAAACTTAAACAGTATTCTTTCATGTTGGTAGGAAAATTAATATCAGTGTGTTTTGCCTTTTCTCAATAATCAGCTATCTCTCACCAAGGTGAGATCAGAAGTAATTATATTATGAAAGTAGATAAAGAGTTTACAGTCAGAAAAATCTGGCTTTGAATCTTGAGTTCACTAAATTACATATGATATGGGTCTATGTTACTTAACCTACATATTATTTAGGGTGTTCTATCCTAAAATTATTAGAAGCTCTTACTAAAAATATCTTGAGACAAAATGAAAATTTATTAATCAATATAATACATTCAAAAAGAGAGTCTAGCAGCACACTCAAGGGTTCAGATTCTCCTGATTTTTCTACTTTGCCATCCTCTCATAGTTGCATTCTGTCTTAAGAGTGTCCCCTCCTAGTCATAAAATGTGTGCACAATTCCACGGCTTTCATCCTCACACAGTTACATGAAAAGCTGGAAGAGAGGCCATCTTTTCTTTGGATCCCTTTTAAGAGTAAATAAAATTTCTCAGACCACCCAGAAGACTTCGCCCAATCTCTCATAACTAAATTACATTCCTTGTGTAATGATCACAAGCAAAAGGAATGATATTATTATGATTTTTGAAGAATGCCACAATCTTTTTGATCTATAATACTTAAACTACAAAAAATAAGGGTATTGTAGCTACTACAGGTGAGACTGTAGTTGTGAAAATATTTGGATTTTTCCATAATTGTCACTCCTTATAATCTATGGGAAAAGGAAAAAAATTCCTACATCACACACCTCTTGTCCACTCTCAGACCTATTAACTATCTTATTCAAAGTGCCTTTACAGGAAATCCAGTCTCCATATTTTGCTTCACTTCCCAGGGAGGAACATACCTTTAAATATGTGATGGATAGGAAAAAGGAGAAACACATATAAGGCTTCCTGTCTAAGTTCAAACCCAGCGTGCAAGTGTTTTTTTTTTTTTTTTTTTTTTTGCGGTACACGGGCCTCTCACTGTTGTGGCCCCTCCCGTTGCGGAGCACAGGCTCCGGACGCGCAGGCTCAGCGGCCATGGCTCACGGGCCCAGCCGCTCCGCGGCACGTGGGATCCTCCCGGACCGGGGCACGAACCCGTGTCCCCTGCATCGGCAGGCGGACTCTCAACCACTGCGCCACCAGGGAAGCCCCAAGTGTTTTGATTTACATCTGAATCGTGGTTCAGAAAATAACTCAGTAATATGTACAAAGTAAATGATCAAAGTAATATATTGCTCTTAGGCAGGAAGCAAGCCATGCTGTGGAGGAAGACAGAAGAAGCATCTCCTGCTACCTCTGTGAATAATATCGTCTAGCTCGAGCAATCCTTCTTTCCAAAAAATTGGATAAAGATGCTCTTAATTCCAGGCTTTTAAATTATGCATATGTAGAGGTATTTTTTCCTCATTTAGCAAACTCTTAATTGTCCTCTCCAATGGCAGCAGTGGTATATACCAGCTTTTTGGATGAAAATAGAAACTGTTGAGAAATTCTTTTGGGTGATATTTGGGAATTTATACTTATTTTGGATCCTGGCACCTGCTCTGCTCTTATGGTAGGTGGATTTTGTAATTTGGAGTGAGTTCCAAGTGTTAGACTTGCTTAATGATTTAGAAAGACAGAAGGGATTGACCTACAAACTGGAAAGTATTTAGGATGGCTGATAGCTCCATGTGTGCGTGTGAGTGTTTTCAGGCCTGGTAACATCCATGCCTAGGGCTACCTAGCAATGTATTGCTTGAAGAGCACAGAAAGACCTACATGTGTTTAGATCAAGAGTTTAGTTTTTAACCCCCACAGGTTTGGATGTTTCATGGTTTGAGGGAAGCTCTCGGACTATTTGCCAAGTTTTCATTTTGATAAATTCTTGCTGTTCTGGGCAACTTGCAAAATGGCTATGAATTCCACCTACCTTCATGACAGGAAAAAGATAGAAATCAAAGGCTGAAAAGATATAGAGCAGTAAACACAGTAAACAAAGACCAGAGTAAAATGTGAGCCATTGTTTTAATGCCTTATATATAGTGTTTGGCTATCACATTGGTTAAATACACCTCTAATCCCCATGGTACTATCTTTGACTCAGAGCCTTGCCTTACCACGTACCATTCTGCACTTGTTCACAGTATGAGAGCTGAGACAAGAAGGCAGGCCATTGCCTTACTGGACCTCAGCTGGGAAATTTTCCATCAGGCAACAAATTTTTCACCAATCTGTGCATGTCCACAAATAACCACAAAAAATGCCCCAACTATAGATTTTAGAACTGTAAGTAAATTTTAGCAAATAGGCAAATTTGCAAATATGGAATCCATGAATAATGAGGATTGTAAATGAGTGAATATATACTTTTAAATTGAGCCATTTTGGAGGAGAGGCTGACATTCTCTCTTTTTTCCACTTGTTGCTGTTGTATTTGCCTCACTCCAGAAATTGCGGTAATTCTTACAAAGCTGCATGGAGGGTGGCATCATTTTAAACTGGAGGGAAAAAGGCTTCTGAGTGGTTGCCATGTAAAAATCACTGAAATAATTCTGGAGGTGACTAGCAATTTAACCAGTCATGAGATATGGTTCAGAGCTTGAGAAACAGTAGAATGTGGCAGTTAAAACATAGGCTCCAGAATGAGAAATATTGAATTTACATCACAGACCCACTATTTCCTAGCTGTGTGATTTTAAGCAAATGATCTAACATCTCCAATCTTCAATGTGCTTATCTGTAAAATGGAAATAATGTTAATAATGTATTATAGCATTGTGAGGAGTAGCTGAATTAAATTAGCACACAATGTAAACTTGTTCTATCACAGAGAGGTATGTTCAATATTTTTAAGCTATATCCATGTATTTGAGATGTATGTTTCATTTGCATTTTCTTGGTGCAGTTATTAATGGTACTTCTTTCAATCTCATAATGTCCTAGTTTGAATGATTAATTTTATGATCAATTTGCTAAAATAAAAAACTTATAGTTCTGTATTTAGATTGGCACTCTTTGTAACTCATGTTGTCAGGATTGAATGAGACAATATAAGGCAAAGCCTTGTTTGAGATCTATGAGAATAGTGCTGTAGTCAACTGTTAAGTAGGCCTTCACCATGGCAGAGAGAACAAAAGGCACATATGCCAGCATGTTGCCATACTGGGACTAAATATGTGGTAAATCAAGATTTTCATCCTTTATTTCAGTTTAGGTTATTTTTGTCTTGTCACTGTTATAAAATCCAAGTCCAGGGAAATCAGGATTGTCCTAGGAAAACTGAGATCAGTAGCTACCTGAAAGGAAGTGTACTTGCTCTGACTAGATTTTTAAATTTACCACCTCCAATTTATAGGAATTAACCAAAGTTGAAAGCTATATGTGAGCTTCCATCAAACACAACCATTTTGTAATTAGTCCCTCTGGAAAGAGGAGCAGTATTGGGTATCAGAAGGTACCTTGCAGTTGGTAGAGGTAAGATTTTGATAAATAGTTGTCTTTTAGTGGGTAAGTAAAATGTTGTTAAACCTAGGAAAGACACTGTAAGCAATCAGTTGATCATGTCTGTTTCAGGGATGAAGTTTTCCTTTTTTTTATTTTAACACTTTCCTTGCTATAACCGAGCTAATAACTTTAAGATGCCACAAAGATCTCAGGGCATTATTTAGATGGATCTTCTTTGGGGGAACATATGTTTTTCTTTAGTGGGAGCTTAATATTTTGTAAGTTTTTGGTTATGACAGTTTCTTAACATTTCTAGAAAGTGATTGCATAGCAAAAGAAAAGAACAAAATACATTTTCCAATTAAAGCCCACTTTGGTCTTAAAAAAGTGAATTATTTTTCTTCACTCAAGTTACTGAAGGAATTTGGAGAGTAAAAACCACCTAAAAATAACAATAAAATAATGGATAAATAGCACTGTAGTCATATAACAGAATTCCATATGACAGATAAAAGAAATGAGTTAAATATGTATATATAAACAATGATAGTTTAAAAAATGATGTTGAGGAAAATTCTGGGTAAAGGGGCTATTTAAGTAAAGTAAAAACACGAAATACTATACTATGTATTTTTCATGAAATCTTATATAAGTAGATAATTTTTGATAAAATATTAAAAAATAAATGTAAAGGGCAGCTATCAAATAAAGGATAACTACTCACCATATAGAAAAACTTTCTCTGAAGAGCAGGAGATCCTATTGGGAAGAGAAGGAAAAGGTGCTTCAACTTGATCGGAAAGGCATCATTTATTTTGTTATTGAGTGGCCTGAAGCAAATTTGGAAAACATTCCTCAGAAACTTGAAGGAGGATCCAGACAGGGCTGGTGCTCAGAACACTGAGGAGATGGCACAGGATGACTGCTCCCTCTAGGACTTCTGAGAGAGGATGCTAAGGCTGATTGTGGGAGTGCTGAAATTCAAATGCTGGAGACTGGGAACAAGTGCTGATGCTAAGCCGATGCTGATAGGAGCAGCAAAGCAAAGACATCCCTTCCTTCTCCCACCTTTCAGTCTTCCTCTGGTACCTTCTAATGGCAAAACCTAGCCAGAATTTCCCTGGAAGATGAGTCTGAAAATGTGTCTGATTCCAAGCATCACAGAGCAGAGTATAGAAATTGTATTTATTGCTGAGAGACAATTGATAATTGATTGGCACTGTTTGTAACTCATGTTGTCAGGATTGAATGAGACAATATATGCAAAATATTGTACCTGGCACATAGTCTATCCTTAATAATTTCTAGCTGAAACAAATAATAATCAAATACTTAGCAGCTATTTATAATGCAAAGAATCTCAGTGAGTTCTGTGGCTGACACACAAATGGTACACAAGCTAAGTATCTATTGCTATATAAAAAACTACCCTCAAAATACAATGGCTTTGTAACAACAGTCATGTTATTTCATCTTATGAATTTGTGGATCTGGAGTTTGAGCAGTTCTCAGATGGCTGATTCTTCTGCTCCACGTGTCACTGAGCAGGGTCACATGATGGCATTCAGCTGGCAGCTGGGTTGGTTTGGAAGGGTCAACATGACTTCACTTTTTATTTGGTACGTCGTCAGAGAGAGCAGAAAGGCTGACCTCAACCAGGTGATTTTCCTCCTATGTGTATTTTCAGGGTCTCTCCATAGGCCCCCTCCAGAGGGGAGCCTGTTTACATGGCTGCTTAGTGCTCCAAGAGATACAGACTGACAGAGCAACACACCATTCTTCTGACCTGTTAGTTTTCCTATTTTACGAAACTTCTGTTATTAAAGTACCTACTCAGCCATCGTCAAAAAGTCTGAAAACAATAAATGCTGGAGATTGTGTGGAGAAAATGGAAACCTCCTACACTCTTGATGGGAATGTAAATTGGTACAGCCACTATGGAGAACAGTATGGAGCTTCCTTAAAAAACTAAAAATAGAACTACCATATGACCCAGCAATCCCACTACTGGGCATATACCTGGAGAAAACCATAATCCAAAAGATACATGCACCCCAACGTTCATTGCAGCACTATTTACAATAGCCAGGACATGGAAACAATCTAAATGTCCAATGACAGATGAATGGATAAAGATGTGGTGCATATATACAATGGAATATTACTCAGCCAGAAAAAGGAATGAAATTGTGCCACTTGCAGAGATGTGGATGGACCTACAGTCTGTCATACAGAGTGAAGTAAGTCAGAAAGAGAAAAACAGTTATCATATAATATTGCTTATATGTGGAATCTAGAAAAATGGTACAGATTAACTTATTTGCAAAGCAGAAATAGAGACACAGATGTAGAGAATAAACGTATGGATACCAAGGGGTGAAGGGTTGGTCAGATGAATTGGGAGATTGGGATTGACATATATACACTACTATGTATAAAATAGATAACTAATGAGAACCTACTGTATAGAACAGGGAACTCTACTCAATGCTCTTTGGTGACCTAAATGGGAAGGAAATCCAAAAAAGAGGGGATATATGTATACGTATAGGTGATTCACTTTGCTGTATATCAGAAATGAACACAACGTTGTAAAGCAACTATACTCCAATAAAAATTAGTAAAAAAAATTAAAGTACCTACGTCCATACAATGATTATAAGGGAAAACATTCAGACAGAGGGGCATGGTCCCAGAAAAAGGATAAAGATGATTTTACTAGAATGTTTTCTGTACAGTGGACACCGGGACTTCGCCCAAAACCCTCTCAGTTCTGGAGGGCTTGTTGGTCCAGCTTCTGGAAGTGATGATCCATGGACAGCCTTTGGCTATAGGTTCCTTCAGAGATAGTCTTAGCTGTAATCAGTTCACAAATAGCGGTGGGTATGACAGTACCCTGAAACAACAGGGGCATGAATGCAGTGCTTAACCTGCAGAAGCCAAGTGGGCACAATTATTGTAATGAATGGCATTAGGGAGGCCTGACCCACAAAGCATTATAGAGATGATTAATAGGACCTGGAACCCTAAGAACAAAATAGAAAGGAAGCCAGAAAGGAGATCAACCATCTCCCCTGCCTCACAAGTGCATTCCCTTTATGTTCCCCTTAGATAAGATCCCCGTGGGGCTTATCAAAACCTTTTTCTTTTGGTTTGAATTTACCAATCTGGCCTTAGCCCGGGAACCCCAAAGCACTCCACCCACAGACTCTGATACAGACATGTGCCCCAAGTCCTATCTTTCTCTCTGTCTGCACTCTGTCTTGACCTCCCTATGTGGCCCCTCAAAGCATGCCATGTACTTCTTCCAGGACCTTCCTCCAGTAATAAACTTCTCTATTTCAGTTCCTCTTGTGGTCTGTTTCTGAACTGCAGTTCACAATCTGGCACCCTGTGTTCCACTTAAGTATTAATTTGATAAGTGTGTTAACACTAGCCAATGTTATTTCTCCATTCTCTGAATATATATTGGGAATAGACCTAATTAGTAGTTAGCACAGGCCCCCATAAGGTCCTTGGTCTGTGGAGTAAAAGTTAACATAGTAGCAAAGTCCAAGTGAAAGGATCTTTCCTCCTGTCTTTCTCTCCTAAGCCAATAAAATAAAATAAGGACATTAAGTTATCCTTGGGGATGGCAGAAACTAATGCCACTCACATAGCTCTGAAGTATGCAGGTGCGGTGACACTCATCCTAGTGCTGTTTAATTTACCAATCTACCTTTTGTTAGAAACTAGGTGGAGCCTGGACAACACAGTAGACTCAACTGGGGTCACAAACTCAATGAAGTAGTCGCCCCAACTGTAGCCCCCGTGCCAGGTATGCTATCTTTGATTGAGCATAGTAACACAGCCTCAGGTGTGTGGTATGCTGTCTCTAACTTAAGGAATAATATTTCCTTCCCTGTTAGAAAAGAGAATCATAAATAGTTTGTATTCACATGGAATGGACAACAATATACATTCACATTCCCCCCCCCCAGGGCTACCATTGTCTCATTCTCCTTCATAGTATATTATGCTAAAGAAGCTTGGACGCTCTGGACATCCCACAGAACAACACAATGATTCACTATATTGATTAATCAAATGGAATAAGCATGAGATGGTTACCATTTTGGAGGTGTTGGTAAGACAAATACCCTTCAGAGGGTGGGAGATAAAGCTTATGAAGTTTCATTGGCCTGTCATGTCAGTGACATTTTTAGGGAGCAGTGGTTATGAGCACCCTGGGATATTCTATCCAAAGCGAAGAATGAATTATTGCATCGTTTATATCCCACCACAAAGAAGGACATGTTGGAATTCCCTGGAGGTCCAGTGGTTAGGACTCAGAGCTTTCACTGCTGGGGCCCAGGTTCAATCCCTGGATGGGGAACTAAAATCCCATAAGCCAGGTGGCGTGGCCAACACAAACAAACAACAAAAAAGGACATGTAATGTCTGAGAAGCCTCTTCTGTTATGTTAAGCCTCTTCTGTATCCTCCTTCATGGAGGAATATTATCCAAGCTGTCATCTTTGATTAAAACTCAGAAAAGGAAAGCACTCTGCAGAAGGACCAAGCTGTGATACAATAGCCTGAGTGCTTGGGCCAGAAGATACAGAAGATATTATACTATTTATAGTATCCATATGCAAATATTCTCAACCTTGTACCTAATAAGAGAAATGAACATTATAGTAAGAAAAAAAAAAAACTATAGGAAGATATCAAAAAAAAATTATAGTATTAATGGTGGAAAATGAGGCCACGGTGAGTTTATGGCAAACCCCAATGGGAGAATCACAACATAGACTCTGTGCCATCTGCAGAGGAAAATTATCCTACTGGTAGAGATGAAATGTCTGACCCCAGTGCACCAGGAGATCATGCAGCCACAGCTATCCATCATAAGTTGGGTTCTGTGAGAACCACGAATCCATAAGGCTAGTCACGTTCAGGTAAAATCCATTGTAAGATGAAAGTGGCACGTTTGGGACCAAACATGAGCAAGACAGAGGTAAAAAACAAGCTATATAAGCAAGTAGCTCAGATTCCTATGTATATCCACTCCTGTTCCAGTAGCACCTCCTTCTCAAATTAGGAGCAACTGTGGGCTCTCTAGAGTTAGAGGTCCTAGTTCCTAGAGGAGGAACACTCCCATTATAGCACATAGCAAGAGTCCCACAGACTGGGAGAAAATAATTGCGATTCATTTATCAAATGAACTTGCATCCAGACTATGTAAAGAAATACAATAACTTACTAATTAGAATAAGAATAACTCAATGTTAAAAAATGAGGAAAAGATCCTACCAGGCACTTCACATGAGAAGATATATAAATAGCCAAAAAGGAAAGGAAATTATGCTCAATTTCATTAGTCATATTCTTAAATTCAAATGAAACCATGATGAGATACTACTACACAGTGATTACACTGGCTAAAATTTTAAGAAGATTGGTCATATCAAGTGTTGTTGGAGATGTAGAGTGACGAATATTCATACACTGCTGGTAGTAATGTAAAACGGAACTGGAAAAATTTGACAGTTTCTTAAAAGTCAAACATATATGCTCCAGCCGTTCTACTCCTAAGTATTTAAATAGAAGTAAAAACATATGTCCACCCAAAGACTTATTATGTATTGATACAAAGTTCATAGAAGATTTATGTGTAATGGCCAAAAACTGAGACAACCCAAATGTTCATCAGCAATAGGATCAATAAACAGAAAACACATGCTGTACTCATAAAACAGAATACTACTCAGCAACAATTAAAAAACAATAATTGATTCATGCAACAACATTCATACTCAAAAGCATTATGATAGGTGAAAAGAAGGTAGGCAAAAAAAAGTATATATTCTATGATTACATTTACATAAAATTCTAGAAAATTCAAACTAATCTTTAGTGTTAGAGAGTACATTACTGGTTGCCTAACAATGGGAGTAGAGGAAACAATGGATTACAAAGGACCATGAAGAAAATTTGGGGCAAAATGAAAATATTGATTATCTTGATTTGGGTTATTATTTTATAGATGAATACTATTTCAAAACTGATAACACTTTCTATGACTACATTTATATGAGTACTTTATTCTTCAATTATTCTTCAATACAATTTTAGAATGAAAGCTGAGAAATACCAGATATTATAAAATCCCCCAAAATCAGCAGAATATTTTTATTTCTGAACTGCCTGACACATTTTACTTTTTCCCTACAATTTTGCCTCGTAACTCTTTGATCTCCTTTTCATATAATAACAATTGTGTAGTATTACTTTTTAGAATTGAAAAGTAACTCAGGTTTCTCTCTAGAATGGTTAATCAAAAGAATTTTGATAGTATTGAAGAATTTCTTTAAACCTCGCAACTCATTAACAATCTAAAATTTTTAGATTAATTAGCAAATTTTGGGAAGAAGTCTCAAGTTGCTTTCATATATTACCTCATGCAGAACTATTTACTATTTTTAGTGCTGTTACAGGTTTGTGACCTGCAAACTCAGGAGTTCTGACATATTCTATTTTGCTATCAAAAGGAAAAAAAAAACTGTGGTGCATTATAATTGCCTATGTTGCATTACAAGTGTATTCTTGACAGAAGAGAATTTCTGTTTTGACAGGGCATGGATGAAGAATACTGGGTGGATATCCCCCTTAGAGTTTCACGTATCTAATGATTGGAAAAGTTCTCCAGAGAAGGTAAGCTCCTGGGTTCATAAATTTTAAACCTTTTTTCTGCTCCAATAACCACATGCTTTTGTTGCCAGACATTGTAGGATGCCTTGATATCATAGAATGACCTCTGGCTTTGTGCCTCTCTGTCACAATGCCAGATGAGTTAACCCAGTGTATGGTATTCCTAGAAACGGTCTATGGAAACTAAAACATGATGACTAGTAATAACTTTGTAACATAAGGTAGTGACTGCAAACCGCATAAATACATCCTGTTAAACCTAAACCAAGTATATGTCTATCATTTAGTCTATCTCATAACTGAATCACAAAAACACCTGGGGCCACTCCAAAGTCACTTGACACCAAAAGAATTGTAATGGAGGAGAGAGCGAGTGGAAAGAGGTACCAGTGTGGTTAAAATACTCACTTTTGTGAAATTTTCCTGTATGATATAGTTATATATTGTGTATTTTATATATGTGTGTAATATACAAATACACACATTAAAATGTATGTGTGTGTATATATACACACAGGGTGTAGATAATGAATTATCTTCAAGCTATCTATTCTCACATATCCCTTGGGAACATTTTTGTATATTTTGAGAAGTACATGTACCCTAGTATGAATAGCTGATTTTTTTTTTTTTTTTTTTGCGGTATGCGGGCCTCTCACTGTTATGGCCTCTCCCATTGCAGAGCCCAGGCTCTGGATGCGCAGGCTCAGCGGCCATGGCTCATTGGCCCAGCCGCTCTGCGGCATGTGGGACCTTCCTGGACCGGGGCACGAACCCGTGTCCCCTGCATTGGCAGGCAGACTCTCAACCACTGCGCCACCAGGGAAGCCCTGAATAGCTGATTTTAAGGGTCCTGTTGGAGACAAGCTGGGTCAGGTTTGAGCTACAAAAGGAAATGGAAAAGCTTGGGCTTGGAGATAATTCATTGTATACTGAAGTGTTTTAAAGACTCAATTCAGGAAACTTAGAATGCCCTCTTTCTTCTCTCTACCTACACACACACACACACACACACACACACACACACACACACACACACTCTCTCTCTCTCTCTCTCTCTCTCTCTCTCTCTCTCTCTCTCTCTCTCTCACTCTCTCTCTCCCCCCCATCTCTCCCCTATGGAGAAGTATTTTTAAGCTATAGAAACTTACTCTGGATGACTTAAGAAGACAAGGATATATATTGAAAGAATTGCCAGAAAGGTGACTGAGCCTGGCTTGGAGAATAGGTGGGACTGGGGAGGTATGCAGCATTGAAGAACAATGGCAAAATTATGCCACTAAACCAATTCAGTGTGCGTACTTACTGCTGTGAAACCCTGGACTCATCTTGCAAACCTGCCATATGTTGATTCTTGACACTGGAAGCTGCCACTGCTGCCCCAGGAAACTCCTTGTTGCTGCCACTGATGCTACTGTCACCTGCATCAAAATGTGCTCCCCGTGATGCCTTCTCCCATTGTGTTACTCTCTCTCAGTTCCAAGTTTAGAGATAATACATTCTAGGTCAAGTGCTCGTGCCTTTGAGGCAAAGAAAATAAATAAATGAGCATCTGGCATCTTCAACATCTGTTATTAAAGCCAGGCTCTGCCTTTTTCTAAGATTCACATGGTGAGGAATTCCACAAATGTAAGAATGGGACTCAAATTCTGAGCCACAAAAAAAAGATGATAAAGGCATAGGATCAAAAAGAACACACTAGCTCTTAGCCTTCTAAACAATGGAGACCTGGACATCTCTCCTCTTCTTCTACTAAACAAAAAAGTAAATACAAGATAATGTGATTCTTACGTGCAATCATAATTAAGGTCTGCTGCTATTTTCTGCTTTCTGGCTGTGCCCCCTCCCCATACAAGTTTCCTCATTCTTGACTTGACACAAGGTTACTCTGAGAAATAAGGCTAAAAAAGAGAGACTTGATATTTTGGTTGGGTTAGATGGTATCTGTTATGGGCTGAATTGTGTCCCACCCCCGAATTCATATGTTGAAGACTTAAGACCCAGTATCTCAGAATGAGACTATATTTGGAGATCAAGTTATCAAGTTTAAAGGAGATCAAGGTAAAATGAGACCCTTAGGGTGGGCCCTAATACAGTCTGACTGGTGTCTTTATAAGAAGAGGAAATTTGGACACCAAAAGACACTAGGGATACATGTGCAAGACAAATGTCATGTAAAGACACAGCAAGAAAGTGACCATCTGTGAGCCAAGGGGTGAGGCCTCAGAAGAAACCAAACCTGCCAATACCTTGATCTTGGATTTCTGGCTTTTGGAACTGTGAGAAAATAAATTTCTGTTGTTTAAGCCACCAAGTCTGTGGTATTTTGTTATGGAGCCCTGGCAAAATAAGACAGTATCCAAGTAAGTACTGGTGTGGCTCTACATTACAATGTGGTAGAGAATAATTTGATGTACAGGGGCAGAAGGATATATAGGGAAGCAGCTAATAAACTCTCGTGATAGAAGATAGTTTTCTAGTCCACATGGCCAGATATCAACAATTCATAAAATGAGGCAACAAGAATGTCTGTAAGTTTCCAGAGCTAAATAATAAAGTAAAAGAAACCAATGCAGGGAAGTGTCAGAAACAACCATGTCCAGCATATGAAGCCACAACTTTACCACAAGTTATTAACACAGCAGTTTTTCCTCCAGAGCCTCTGGAAAATTTGATCCATCTTGTTAATCAGTTTTCAGAGTCATGATATAAATAAAAAATTCAGTAGTATATCTTATTAAATAAAGGAAACCAAGAAGATGTTAATGAAAAGGGATAAACAGCTGGACAATTGGGATCTTTTAAAGGACAGTTGGGATCTTTTAAAGGAAACTTGCAATGTATTTACATTCCAAAGACTCAGTCACATATCTAATGTGGCTAAATCATCTGATAGTAAAAAGAAAGCTTCATGAAAATAAAACCTGATGACAGTGTAGTTCTGAAGATTCACTGCCCTTTGGAATAGAACAATTTGCTGAATCAATAGCAATAGCGTGTATGAGCCCTCTAGGACATTCTAGCCTCTCTGATAGAGAAGAATACAGTAGTTGGCTTCACTGGTTATGCTGGTGGTGTTTATTGTACTACTCACTATCATACATTATACACGTAAAGTTAGGAGATAAGAAATATAACTAATTATCAACTTCTTCAAAAATGTAAAAGTATGGAAAGTTCCATTTTTAACCACAAATACTCAGTTTATTAAAAGAAAAAGTAATAATTCTACTTGTAATAATAGCAGACTAGCTCATATTGAATTTATCTTCCCCTACATAAAAATTATAAACTCTGGGGAAAATACTTAGAAACAACTATTTTGAAGGTACTAGAGAAAATATAAACATTTCTATAAGTGCTGCTATACATGCTCTCACAAATTTTGATATATTAGGTACTTATTATCCAGTTTGAAATATTCTCTAATCTCATTCTTGATTTCCTTTTTGAAAGGTATTGTTTATTTTTTAAATATGTGGGGCTTTTCTAGATATCTTACTTTTATTTCATGGCTAGGGGACACACTGTGTATTACTCCAACATTGTGGAACTTATTGAGACTTATTTTATGGTCAGCATGTGATATATCTTGGTCAGTGCTCCATGTGGGTTTTTTTTGGTACGCGGACCTCTCACTGTTGTGGCCTCTCCCGTTGCGGAGCACAGGCTCTGGACGCGCAGGCTCAGCGGCCATGGCTCACAGGGCCAGCCGCTCCGCAGCATGTGGGATCCTCCCGGACCGGGGCACAAACCCGCGTCCCCTGCATCGGCAGGCGGACTCTCAACCACTGCGCCACCAGGGAAGCCCTCCATGTGGTTTTGAAAAGAATCTATATTCTGCTTTTCAGGATATTGTGGTATATAGATGTCAATTAGGCCAGGGTGATCTAACACACTACCAAGTGTTCGTATCTTCTATTACTTGAGTTTTTGTCTAGTTATCCTATCGATTATGTGATAAAGATGAAGGTGTGAAAATACTCTTCTGTACTTATGGATTTATTTATTTCTCTTTTTTACTGTTTTTGTTTCATGTATTTTGAGGCTGTGTTACTAGGTACATGAAAACATTTATTCTTTTTATGCTTTCCTGACATATTTATTGTTCCTTTTAATATTACAAAATATCCCTCTTTATTTCTGGTAATACTCCATATCTTGAAGATTATTCACTTGAGGTAAATATAGTCACCTTGACTTTCTTATGACTAATCTTTGCATGAGGTAAACTTTTCATCCGTTTATTTTCAACCTTTGAGTGATTTCATGTAAAGTGAATCTTCCTCAGAAATATATAGTGAGGTCTTAGGTTTTTTTAATCTAGTCAAATTTCCCTTTAGTTGGGAAAGATTTTAAGCAGGATTCAGAAAGCAGTAACCACAGAAGAAAAACTGAAAATTAGAATTCATCAAAATTAGAAATGTATGTCCATCAAAAAGACATCATTTAAAAAATGAACAGGCAAGACAACATACTAGGAGAATACATTTTCAAAACATATATCTGTCAAAGGGTATTGTGTACAGACTGTATTAAAAGAATTCCTGAAACTTAACAACAACAACAAAAAGAATAATCCAGTGAAAAATAAGTAAAGGTTGAAAGAAATACTTCACAAAGAAACATATTTGAATGGCCAATTTGCATATGAAAAAGTGCTCAGCAGTATTTGTCATCAGGGAAATAAAATTTAATGAAATGCAAATGAAAATCACAATAAGTAACAGTGTATATCCACTAAAATAGTTAAAAATAAAAAGGCAACCCAGAAGTTCCACTGTTAGAATTTAATAGAGAGAAATGAAAGCATATATCCACAAAAACGCTTACACAAGAATTTTTATTCATCATATCCCCAAATTAGGCATGATGGTTTATTTTACATGTCAACTTGACTGGGCCATGGGGTGCCCAGATATAACATTATTCTGGGCATGTCTGTAAAGCTGTGTTTGGATGAGAAGAACATTTGAATAAGTAGACTGAGTAAAGAGATTGCCCTCCCTAACGTAGGTGGCCCTCATACAATCCACGGAAGGCCTGAATGGAACAAAAGGCTAAGTAAGAGAGAATTCTCTCTTTTTGCCTGTCTTTGAGCTGGGACATCAGTCTTCTCCTGCCTTCAGACTCGGACTTGGACTGGAACTTACACCATAGTCTCTCCTAGGTCTTAGGCCTTCAGACTCAGACTGGAAGTATAACATTGCTCTACTGGGCCTCCAGCTTGCCAGCTAAAGATCGTGGTACTTCACACCAGGAAAATCCAAAAGACAACAACAGAATAGACAAATTGTGGTATATTTATACAATAGAATACTACTCAGCAATAAAATGGAATAAAGTTCTTGTATCACAACTATATGGATTAATTTTATAATGCTATACTGATTGAGAGAAGCTGAACATAAGAGTATATACTATGTGATTCCATCCACGTGAAGTTCTAGAAAAGTTAAAACTAATCTGTAGTAAAGAAAATCGAAATCAGAAAACTTGTTGCTTCCCTGGGGTTGGAGGAATTGACTGGGAAGTGCTGTAAGTGATTAATATGTTCTATATTCTGATAAGAATGTGGGTTATACTCACAGGTGTATACATTTGTCAAACCTCACTTAATATTTGCATTTACTCTGTGCATATATGTATATTTATACATATATATAATATTTGTCCATTTACTATTGTCAATATAAAGTAAATTAGTTGATCTTAAAAAAAAAATAAAGGAAAATTTTATTTGAGGCAAATTGAGGATTATAACCTGAGAACAGCCTCTCAGAAAGCTCCAAGAACTGTTCTGCCCATTAGAGGTCAAAGCACAGTTATACAGGTTTTTGAGACAGAGGGCTGTATATTAAATGACATAGTATGTACATTCCAGATCTGTAAGTACAAAGTGGTGGGTCATTGTGGCCCCTTACAAGATCAAGAAGGATGGTTATGTTTTAAGGAGTTGTCCTGTTGGTCCTAGGAGATTGTTGATCTTTATGGTTGAGCAGGTATTTCTGCCAATGGGGAGGTCTGGCTGATGCATAATGCAGATACACAATGCACAGTAGAGGGGAAGGAGGAGGCCAAAACACAGAGAAAATTTTTTATGTTTAAATTGTCCTTGACTTACCTTAGAATATGAATTTTTATTTTATCTCTATATATAATACATGTTAATATATAATATAGTATATTACCTAAGATGACTGAAAACTAGTCAATTCTAAGATAAAAGACAGAAAGACTTACTTGAAACCGGAAAAAGGAAGCAAGTAGTGTTCAATGATTTCTTTCTTGGAAGATGATATGCAATAGCATTTGTGCAGCTTTGACTATTTTAAAAAGAACTCTTACAAACCCTTTTACAGTTCCTTTTTTATGGGTCAAATTTTAGCATCCTAAGTACCAGGAGACCAGCATTCTAATTTATCTGTCTGCATTCATCATCATCCTATTCCTGTAGTCATTTCACCTTTCTTGGGATTTTATTTGTTTTTGTTTAAAACTCAAGATCAGGGTTTCCCAAATTGAGTTCTCAGCAACGGAGATTTCAGGAAAATGTAATAAGACTTATATTAAAAAAAGAAAAAAAAAAAAAAAGGAGGAGGTGTTCTGAGGTTAAATACATTTGAAGGGATGAATAAAAGGAAACTTTTTATTTAATTTCAGGCTTTCTCAGAACCTAAGAGTTAAATTGACATGAGACAGAGTAACAGGAGAAAATAAAATTTAATTTCATATGTACGGGAACCCCACATACGTGTGAACATCAGAGATCCCACATGCATGAGAAGTTCAAAGACAGAAAGGTAAAATGAGGCCTGTATTCCATCCAGAGCTGAGAAATGGGATAGGGGTCGAGGACTTGCAAGGACAGGAGGGTCATTCACAAAACAAGAAGGGTAGCTGTTAGGTCATTAGATGTTTGCCCTACCATACAGATGGGGCCATTTAGATAAAATTTATCTCTGGTAATAACTCTTTTCTGTGAAAAAAAAATCCCCAATTTAAATTCTTCTAGGTAGTTAAGGGAGGGGCAGTAGTTTCTCTTAAACCTTCAGGGTCTTGATTACCTTTAGCTCAAAATAATCCTCATGAAAAAGTGAAACATTTGGGGGAAGCTTGTTCTGAACTCCTACAGTGTCGAGGGTTGATGATAAACAATAAATTCAGGAAAAATCTTGAAAATATACTAAGATCCACTAATCAGAGAACATGAGTTCTGGAGATCCAGATAAAAGGTTCAGGAGTGAAGTGGGATAGCATAGGGGAATGGCTCCCATCAGGGGACATCAGAAGCAGGACATGATGAGAGTTTGGGGAATAATGGATGATGAATGAAGCTTGGCCCCTGGGAGGTGACTGATGAAACAGGTCGATGAGGCCTGGGGAGAATGGTTCAGAGGAATTCTAAAAGGAGTTGGGCAGCCACATCTGGAATGTGGATTCAGAATCCTTTTGTTCAGTGAGGTGGTGGCAGACAGTTTCTTTAGGCCAAATGCAGCAGGAAAGGCCAGCTGCTCCCTCAGGCTGTGCGTAGGATGGAGAAGATACAGGTGATACCATTAGAGAAACAGAATATTGAAAGGGCAGAATGAAAAGAATAAAAATGTTTTGGCTGACAAAGCAGAGCTGGTTCAGAGGGAAAACAATAAAAATAGCTGCCCTCACTACAGGCAGGTTTTTCATATTCTAATACTGTAAGAGCCAGTTGCCCAAAAGGAAATATTTTTGTGATGAACTCTCAGGGCATACAATGTCACACGGTTTTCTTAATTATTCAGAAAGCATGAGAGAAAACTTGGTAAATGAGAACGAAGAAAATTACTGAAAGCTAGAATTCTTGTGAGGCCGAGATGGGAGGGCATAGAAACATAACTATTGATTATTCAAACTTGAAGTATTATTCATAGGAATTCTGAGCTTCCTAGCACTTTGGACTGAACTTCTCATAAAGAGAAAGAGAAGCTAGAGTGAGACATATTGAGAGAGCAGGAGACTGGGGCAAAGTTGTTCCCACTGTCCTACTCTCTCTATAACCAGTTTTGTTTCAGGAAGGGGACCCCTTCCAGTGTCCAAGCGTGGGCTCTTGTCTAACATTGAGAAATGAATTGTCCAAGGAGACACACGTGCTGACAAAGCAAAAGGCTTTATTGAGAAGGGGCGTCTGGGTGGAGAGCAGCAGAGAAAGGGAACCCAGAAGAACTGCTCTGCCACGTTGCTCGCAGTCTCAGGTTTTATGGTAATGGGATTAGGTTCTGGGTTGTCTCTGGCCAATCATTTTGCTTGGCCCATATTGGGTCTGACTCAGGGTCCTTCCTGGTGGCATGTGCCTCTCTCAGCCAAGATGGATTTCATCGAGAAGGATTCTGGGAGGTTGGTAGGATATATTATGGACTGATGTCTCCTCCCTTTTTTGGCCCCTGCCAAATTCTCCTGGTTAGTTTCCTTATCAGCACCTGTTGTTGCGAGACAGCTCATGCAAGTGGTTATCATCATACCTGGCCAAGGTATGCGATTTCAGTCAGCTGTTCCATTACAGTTTGATTCCATAGAGATAATGTTTTCCTCGGTCAGCTCTAGGTTGGGTATAAGATTCTTGGGGATCTAAATTAGTTTGGATTTTTCCTGAAAATCCTTTCTAGGCCTAGGTTGATCAGGAAATCTCTGAAACTCATCTGTTTCTCCCCAAATTCTTCCAGACTGGGTATGTATTAAGGCCAATTTGAATCTTTTGAAACTCTATGGGTTAAATTTAGATGCTCTTTATACAGTTGAAACAGAGTCCCCCTAAAACCAAGTTCTCCTGCTAAGTTTATGATTAAACTCTCTATCCAAAACTTTATTCCATTTCTTGTCCTGCCCCAATTCAGGATTGAGGAATATCAAAGAAAAGGGGGGGCTGAAACCGAGCAGGACCCTGTGTGGCCCTTCATGTCCCCTGTTCCTTGTTTGTGGAAAAATGTTTTAGTTTTCTAGGCCTTCCCCAAGTTCCAAAGAGCAGGCACAAGCTGCTACTAATTATGGGAAATGAGGGAATTCAGAAACAAAGGATAAGCAGTTCAACAAGAAAAGTAATGACAACAGTTCAGAAATAAAACAGAGTCCTAGTTCCTCCTTAAGGGATATACATAACAATCTGACACATATCTTTGAGTTGTTCTGTAAGAACTAAGAACCCCCCCACCCACCCAGATGGAGGATGATGACTACATGCTGAGCACTAGTACTAGACCCCAGACTGGTTGGAACCAGAGAGCTGATGATTAAGATTTCTGAAAACCACACTGATATCTCACTACCAATCAATCAGAAGAAAGCCATGCACCCTGCAGCCCTCACCCCCAAATGTTGCCTTAAAAATCCCTTCCTTGAAAGCCACTGGGGGACTTGGGTTTTTTGAGCATAGGCTGCCCATACTCCTTGCTTGGTGCCCCACAAATAAATGCCATACTTTCCCTCACCACAACCCAGTGTCAGTAAATTGGCTTTGCTACACAGCGGGCCTGACCCAAGTTTGGTTCAGTAATATTGTCCCTTAACCATCAGGAGCATAAGAGGGAAATCTTGGATGTTTTTTAAAAATCTATTTCCTGCTTTTAAATACCAATATTCTAAAAAATAAGAATGGTAGGAAACATACTGATATTGACTTTCAGAAAATTAATGCCCTAAATATGTTTTATAGAATTTGATACTTTGTAGGAAATCTGTTTTCAAAAAGTGAAACATCTTCAAAATTACTTTAAACCTTTAGGCACATTTCTTCAAATGGAAGAGATGCAAATTTTCTTAAATTGGGTTCAATCTGAATGTTAGCAGAAGAGCATGGGAAACTAAAATGATGTGATTGAAATTGACTAGTAACTATTTTATTTTTAGTCTAAGAAGGCTGATAGGAAAAGAGATGGATTGAGAGTGAACAAAAACAAGTTAAAAGGATAATTAGGGATGGGAAAGAAATATATGTCATTCAGACCAGATTATTACTAAGGAAATGTATTTGAACTGTACATGAAAGAAAAGTAGCCCTAATAAAATTAAAGAGTGGAGAATTAAAGAGAAGTTATCCGGAAATGGAGGATTTTTATATCACTATTTCCCTTTTGCATTTAATGTGAAGTAAGAAAAAAGAGAGCTGCCTAGGGCATAGAGCATATTTCTTAGAGTAGCTGTGGAAGAGACCATTGGAAAAAAAAGATTGGAACATCCTAAGGCAAAGCAAGTATAAATACCCAGTCCAAATACCTGTGATTCATGACTCTGAAAGGACAAGAGAATAGGAAGAACAAAGTCATGCTTTGAATTAATTGCTTTCCCCATATCTCAGAAGCTGGATGAGTACACTACCTGGCTCTTTTAAAGTGGGAAATGATAACCACAGGAAAATTATTCTTAATTGGCTTATGAGAGGGCAACATGAAATTGCCAATTGGAAAGGATGGTTTTGAATTTGGTGAGGTTAGAAAGAATCTCAAGATGATGTTAAAAACAGTGAAAATAAGGGAAAGAAAGGGGACAGGGAGAAACCAATCAAGATCTTGCTAAAAATCACATAATTTTATAACTGGAAAATGCTTTAGAACTTATTTACTCCAATTCCCTTATTTTTCATATGAGATAGCAGGTTTCAGGACTCTAATCTGGTTCCTCGAACTCAGCTCATTGTCCTCTAGCCACTCCACTACTTTCCTTTCTTTTTTTTATCCTGGCATCTTTGCAGGTGAGAACAGGGTGCTTTATACGTGAAGATGCCTGGAAATCATAGTTGGAGGATGGGTTTTCTAAAGCCTGGCTCTCAGCCCTTCATGCTTCTATTCTTCAGAGAGTGTCAAATTTAACTTAATTAAAATAGAATAAACCCCCAAATTCAGTCTCTTAGTCACAATAGCCACATTTCGAGTACTCGGTAGCCACATGTTGATAGTGGTTACCATGTTGAACAGTGCAGATAAAGATCATTCTTGTCATTTCTGTTTTGTTATATTCATTTGTTTTATTTTTTAGATTCCACATATAAGTGATAATATACTGTATTTGTCTTTCTCTGTCTGCCTTATTTCACTAAGCATAATAACCTCTAGGTCCATCCACGTATTTGAATGGCAAAATTTCACTTTATTATGGCTGAGTAGTATTCCATTGTGTGTGTGTGTATACAGACACACACACACACACCACCTCTTCTCAATCTGTTGATGGACACTTAGGTTGCTTCCATATCTTGGCTATTGTAAATAATGATGCTATGAACATTGGGGTGCATGTATCTTTTTAAATTAGTGTTTTCATTTTCCTCAGATACGTACCACATGGATCATAAGGTAGTTCTAGTTTTAGTTTTTTAAGGAATCTCCATACTGTTTTCCATGATGACTGTACCAATTTATATTCCCATCAACAGTGTACAAGTGTTCATCTCCACATCCTCACCAACATTTGTTATTTGTACACTTTTTGACAGATACAGAGAACAAACTAGTGGTTGCCAAAGGCGAGAGGGAAGGAGGGAGGGACAAAGCAGGGGCAGGGAATTAAGAGGTACAAACTACTATGTATAAAATAAATAAGCTACAAGGATATGTTGTACAGTACAAGAAATATAGTCAATATTTATAATAAATTTAAATGGAGTATAATCTATAAAAATATTGAATCACTATGTTGTATACCTGAAACTAATGTAATATTGTAAATCCGCTTTACTTCAATTTAAAAAATTTCAAAAGGGGCATTTCTGTTGTCACAGAAAGTCCTATTGGAAACGGACAGCACCACGTGGAGACTGTGGTTATGTTCCAGACTGTGTGACTTTTAGCTATAACTTATACCTGAAATTAAGGCCCCTCTTCTACTTTCCATAGGATAATATTCCCATAATGAATTAGGAAATATGAACATAGTTTTTCCTCAACCATTAGACAGCTGACTGGTGATGTTACCTGTATTGATCTCTTCTGCTGTTTGTTTCACCTTCCTCAAATGTAAGATAGAAAAAATAGAGCCTGCTAATCTCACAGGGCTATTGAAAAGGCCAACAAGAAAGCTGCAAAACACCCAATAATTATGAACTTTATTATTATGATGGTGATGGTTAAAGATGATGTGATATTTTAAAATCCATTTTAAGAAGACTGTATGGTTTTTTCTTTTCTCCCATTTTCAAAAACATTTGTAGCTTTTAGAGTCCTGGTTATTTTTCTGTTATCTTTTTAACGCTTAGATTATCTAAGCAGTGATAAAATCCTTATACATTCATTTTTTTCCAAGTAAAAATATAAAAACTAATATTTAGATTTAGGGTAAGGGCCGAACAGAGTTAGAAATTAAGATCTGATTGAAAATTTTGGAGTTGACACACCAGGTTAAATCAAACTTGAAGAGGTTCTAATCTCACAGTGTCATATTAATGGCTTATGTTTATTTCTCAAATCAGCTATTTTAATTAGGTAAAAGCACAGGCAGGATGCTCACTTTTACCCATGCAGGTAACTGGCAATCCAGCTAGCCAAATACCTGCAAAATTCTAGAATAGTGAGCTCTTTATCCAAAACATTTAGAAGATACTGGACTCTGGAAAATTGGTTTAAAGGTAGCTTTTAGCTAAAGCTACAATCAGGTACTTTGAAAGGCTCTTTTTCTTCTTTTCCACTCATCCATCTGACATATACCATCTGTCAGATCATGCTGGGTCGCCTCTGTCATCCTTCTGCTCATCTTGAAAGAGATAGAGCTTTTGAACATTTTTATTTCTCATGAATTTCCCCATGAAAATGCAGAGGATTTCTTACTGGCTCAACATTTCTATCTATAGAAGATTAGGAGCTAGTGTCTGTCCACAGGGTATCTACTCCCTTAGGCTAACCAATACATAAGGTTGATCACGGACATACCGTAGATAATCATGGACCTATTCCATGGTATATACTATTGCTTCTCAAACTTTAATATGTATAGGAATGTCTTGGGGATCCTGTTAAAGTGCAGATTCTGATTCAGTAGAACTAAGGTGGAGCCTCAGATTCTGCATTCTCCTGGGTGACACTGATGCTGCTGGTCAGTGGACCATATTTTTAGTAGTAAGAGTTTTAACAACAAAAACAAAAGCAATAATAATCATATATATATATTTTTAGCTGTTCACAATATACTTTTGTATGTGTTATCTTTTTTAGAACAAACAATACTGTGAAGTTAGATGTTATGGCTCTATATTGCTGTGTAACGTACTAACCCAAAATTTAGTTGCTTAAAACAATGACATTTATTTTGTTCACAGACTTGAAATTTGAACAGGGCTCAGTGGGCATAGCTTGTCTCAGCTCCACAAGACATAACTGGGAGCAGCTCAGATGCTGCAAAATGGACTCACCTAGAGACTTGTTCCTTCCTTTGTCTGATGGTTGATGTCACCCCAGCTGGCACAGTAGCCTAGCCACCGGCACATGGCCTTTCCATGTGGCCTCTTGACTTCTCCACAGCATGGCGACTGGGTTCCAAGAGTGAGAATATCATGAGAACCAGATGGAAGCTAAATAACCTTTTATCAGTTAGCCTTGGAAGTAACATAGCGTCACTTGTGCCATAGTTACAGACCTGGCCATATTCAAAGAGGGGAAATATAGGCTACACTCCTCAGTGGAAGAGAGTCAACATTGCGTTTTAAAAAGAGCTTGTGCGGTAGGATATATTGGTTTGCCTGCCTTTGGGAAGTGCAGTGGTGCAACACAATTTGGTCCATATTACTGATGAAGATGACTGATGGCTTCTCACTATAGAATTCAGTTGACAGAGACAGTTTGGGAATCTGTGTAAATATGTTATTATTTGGACTTTTTTTTAAGTGTAGAGTGGCATATATAGGTATGTATTGTGTTGTGTAGTATTTAAGAATGTAGGTTTGGGCCCAAGATTTCCTATTTCTCAAATGTGTGACTTTGGACCAGTTGCTTAATATTTGTTACCTTTGCTTTCCTTGTTAGTAAAATGAGGCTTTTTCTGTCTTAAATAGTTCTTTGCAGGCTAAAATGAATTAAGGTTTGTAAAGCACTAAGTTTCCTGCCTGGCAGATAATAAGTGCTTAAGAAATGATGACATTTTAATCACCATTGTCATTTCCATTGCTATTACCACTAGGAAAATAACAAAGATTTTTTTTTTCTTTTTCATTAAGGTAAATGCATTTTTGTTTGTTTTGCCCATGCCCTTTATCTCATTGTGATTGAATGGTATCACTGACTTAGAAAATTTTGATGTTGATTATTATTATATTAGCTAGCTATTGTATATAGTATTATATGCTAGCTATTGTGAGAGCTTAAATGTTTCTGAGTCATATTTGACATATATGGAGCTTCAGAGAAAATGCATTTTTTTGTTGTTGTTGTTGTTGTTTTTTTGCGGTACGCGGGCCTCTCACTGTTGTGGCCTCTCCCGTTGCGGAGCACAGGCTCTGGACGCGCAGGCTCAGTGGCCATGGCTCACGGGCCTAGCCGCTCCGCGGCATGTGGGATCTTCCCGGACCGGGGCACGAACCCGCGTCCCCTGCATCGGCAGGCGGACTCTCAACCACTGCGCCACCAGGGAAGCCCGAAAATGCATTTTTGAGTTGACTCCAAGATGCACTCTGTGCCTTCATGCCTTGATTTAGTTTCCAGTTCTTGATGGATAGGCTCATTACATTGTTCCTTTATCCCCAGTAGCACCTTGTAAGTGATGTGCATAGATCAAGTGATCAGTAGACGTTTGTAGATGTATATAATTAATTTTCAGTTGCTTCTCACTCTTGCTTTCTATGGAGAGACTATATAGTAGTGTTACAAAAAGAAATTAACGTAAGGGAGATTTTCCATAATTGTTGAAAGTCTAATTTTTCTTTCCACTCCAGTGATGTTGTGCCACACTGATTACCTGATATTTTAATTGTGTTTTCTGGTCTTAATTGTGAGCCAGTGAGGAGGAAGGGTTCAACCAGTGCCCAGAGAACAGAACATGCATTTGAGTGAGAAGACCTGCTCAGACTTTGCTCACAGGTTCTCCAGTTTCATTCAGGAGATACTGACAGCAAATGATTTAAATTCAAAATTTCTTGATATAAAATGGGCAGTGGTAATGTAGGTGTTATTGAATGCAAGTTTATGTCCCGACTCACAGTGTGGGCAAACAATACCAAAACCAGGAGTTTGGAGCAGAGAAAGGTTTTTTGCAGGGCAATGCAAGGAGACAGGTGGCTCATGTCCAAAAAGAACCCTGAACCCTCCTAAGTGTTTCAGCAAGGCACTTTCAAAAGAGAGCTGAGGGAGGGGTGTGGTTAGTTGTTACAAACTTCTTGGTGTTGAAATCCTTTGTTTCTGTCCATGTCGGTCAGGGTCAGGTCATGATGTTCCTGTAAACCTCCAGCAAAACAAATGTTATTCTCTATTCTGCAACTTTTTATCTCTATATGAATGGGCTCCTAAAGGTCAGAACCCTGAGAATGGGCTATCCTGTATATTTCAGGCTATAGGCAACATTCTTTTACAGAAGGTACAGAGCCAGCATGACTAAGCAGGGGCAATGAAACAGAAAGTTTTACGTAAAAGGAACAGATCTAATAAGGAGTCAGATTTGTTCTTCCTATTACATAGGGAGAATTCGTAATGTGTATATATTTTAAAAATACCTCATTTGATGATGAATTCATTGTGACATAGGCATTTCTGTTATGAGTGATTTTGCTCTGGTCTCTGTTATATTTTCACATTTACTCCTAAGCAAATTATCGTGCTCCTGAAAAACAAAAATGACTTCATCTTTCCCACATACAAACACACATATGAAAACACTCATAAATGAAAACAATAGAGAGAAGTTGCAAAAAACAGCCAGTAACTTGTTCTGTATGTTAATGTATTATAATGTTAAGAAATGCCTCTGAGCCAGCCACCTTGGCATGAGAGGTCCCACAATACCACCGTAATGGACTAAATACACAGGTGCCTGGCTACTTGACAGTACCATGTTTTCCAATCCAGTAAGACATTTTGTAGGAAAGAAAATAGCTGTTTCTGACACACTGCAGGTGGGTATGAATGATAGATGAAGTTTCTTGCTCCTTTTACATCAGCATTTTCACTGGCTTCCCTCACAGAACGTTAAGGCATTATTTAATTTCTGTTCAAATCTAGATAAGAAAATCTAAAACTTCCCCAAAGCAATATTGTTTTATTCTTCTTTTAGCATATGTTTTCTACATACAGCCAAGCTAAATGTCAGGGCACACCAGTATTCTCATAAAAATTAAGGAGATTTAAAAATAGTTCCTTCAGAATTTTTTGAAATGATTTATTCCTCATTACAAAACTTCCATCCATCTCCCTTTCACATTATTTCTTTCAATACATCATTTTAAGTTTAGATATAGTTAAATATGTATAGCTTCTAAATCTATCTTTCTTAAAGTGTGTTCTAATGAACACAGATGGCATTTTTACATTTATTCATGTTACTTGAAAAAAAATTTGTGAATTAGGAAGCATGAAGGGCTAGACTAAAAATAAATTAATATATATAAGCAGGATTTTTGCTGCAGTACATCTTGAGGCTTCGATGTCCTAGAGTGCAGTAAGAATCTCCAAGAGATTCTCTCCCTTACCATGGCAACCTAGCCCTTGCCTCCACTCTCTACTGAAACTGTTTTTGGGAAGGCCACCAGTGGCTCCTAACCTGCCAAATCCAGGACACTTTAAAAAAAAAAATGTCATCATTAGAATTCTATTGAATTGACACCATTTGTTACTCTTCAATATTAAAATTTTCTATTGCATTGGGTCCTCAATACCAAACTCTTCTGATTCTATCGTATATCCTACCATACTGGGTCTTAACTGTGTATGGCTTACCTTTCTTGTATGTCTTACCATACCGTGTCTTAACCATGACTATCTTTTTCATGAACTCTCCTTGTGTTCACCATTAACCAGAGCTATTGCTCAAGGCTATCTCCTCAGACAACTTATCTTCTTGTTCCAGACTCTTCTGTATTTTCTCATCTGCTGTAGTTTCAACACCTAGGTACTGCTAATATCTTGATCTTAATTCTAGAAATCTTAGTTGCACCTCACATTCATACTCAGCTTCACAGTCAACTACCTGTGGAACATCTCTACCTAAACATATCACAAAAATCTCAAACTCGCTATGCCTAGAAATGAATCAATAAGCATTATCTCACCTTGAATCCTACCCTTTGTCCAAATCTACTGATCTCTCTGTATTTTCTATTTCAATATCATTATCCTTCCATTTAACCAAGCTGGAAGATTGGGGTATATTCTTGAGTTTTCCCATTTGCACATCTCCCACACCTCATTGATTTCAAGTTTGATTCCAGTTAAATGTGGTTGACTATAATGCAATAGGCTAAGTGTTATAAAATAAGAATTAGAAGCCTGTGGGTCACAGAGGAGAAGAAGGAATTATACACTTATAAGGCTTTTCCTCTCTTGTTTCCTACATCTACCCTAGTACAAGCCCTCTATATCACTTATCTGAACAAGTAAAATAGCTTTTTATCCCGTGTTTAACTTCTCCCCACTTAGACACATGTCTGGCCATATCACTGCCCAGCTTAAAGCCTTTCAGTGGTTTCCTATCACCTAAACCTCTGATCAAGAGCTAGATCTGATTCACCTCTCCAATCTCATCTCTAAACATCCTTTACGTTCCATTAAATGTGAGCTATTTGTTATTCATCATATTCAACACACAATTTCTCATCTTTGTGCCCTTGCTCATGTTTCCTCCTTTAATTAGTGTTTTCTTTCTTCCCTTATTCTCCCCTTCATTTATCAAAGACCCACTCAGGTAATCATCTATAGGACTTTTCCCCAGACTCTCCCCCACAAAGACCTTATAAGGATTCCTATTTCTCATTAGGTGCCACTTCTCTGTGCTCCTATTTTGCATAGCTCTATTATTATAGTTCTATTTTAGTAATGATTGCTTTGTATATGTCCTTCATAATAGAGTATAAGGTCTTCAAGAGCTGAGCTTGTATTTTAGCCATTTTTTATTCTTAGTACAGTAAATTCCATTCATTCATTAATTCATTCATTCATATATTAATTCAGTAAGTATTTTGTATTGAGGATATAAAAATATCTCTCAAAGATCTCACAGTCCAGTTAAAAGGCAGGAGAGTCTACAAGTGACTCTAATACGATGTGCAAAGTGCTATAGAATGGTACATAGAAAGCTGTGTAACACAGAGAAGAAAGAATTTTTACCTCCTTTGCTAGACTCTATGAGGGTACAGAAATAATATAAAATAAGTCAACGCATTACAATTTTTATTGTATAATTTACTTATTTTCTCTCTCTTCCATTAGTTCATTTTATTTTTGTTTATAATAATTGTCAATAAGTCAATGAGGCCCTAAAATTTCAAGATAAGTAGGAGGGAAAGAGAGGGAAATAGTCAGTGACTTTCCTCTATAACTTTTTTCTAGTCTCCACCATTTTTAACTGGCTGATAAATTGCATTATTTTACAGTCTTCTTGGAACATATGTGAATGTAATCATCATTTGAGTATCAACTTTAGAAAAGGATACTGTGCAGATATGTGGCAGAAACTAGAAAGAAAAAAAATTTTCTGGTTTCATGCAAGACATTTTTGATATGCTACGTAGGAAAAGACTTATGCATAAATAAGTGTATTTTGATATACATAAATAAGTGTATATTTGTGGCAAGTGCCATCAGAGATACAGCAATACAGTGCTCTTTCAGCAAAATACTAGGATGATTCAAGAACTGATGTTTGGGGACTGCACTGTTTTACGTTCTCATTGTAGCTCCACTATTTTGTGGATTTGTTTTGTCTTGTTTACCTTGGACAAGCTATGTAGCCTTCCCACGTTTTGGTTATAATATAGACAGCATTATGTGTATCTCAGGTTTTATTGTGAGGATTAATAAAATTACTTGGAAAAAAAATGCCTAGCATTGAGACTGACAGCAAAATCTTAGTAAATGTCATCAATTACTATTATCATTAATGCTGTAAAAAACTAACATGATTTGAATCCTTATCCTAGCTAGGAATTGTGGTATATGCTTATTATTGTGATGGCTGAATATTTTAATCAAGAAATTCTACTAATCTTTGACATTTTCAGATATCTCAAGTTTTAACAATATTTGACCATGAATGTAGAAAAACTATAGAGTGTGTGTGTGTATGTACATTTATTTCTGTACATTTATTTCCAATGGCCTTGACAAAGAGAATATTATTCTTTATGTCAGTCTCTATAAGAAACAGCATGTTAGAGGACTCAACATAAAAAAACTTTAGGCCTATTGGTATAATTAAGATTCTTAATTACAACAAATTATATAAACGATAGTATACATATGAACCAGAGAGATGGAGGCCTAATTTATAAGATACTGAATTTAGTTTGACTAAATGAGTCAAACTAGTTTGACTTCTCCTAGTTAGAATTCCTGGTTTGGCCTACCACAATGCCTTAAATAGAGGTGATTGAATAGTTTTCTATAATGTAACATACAAAGCTAAGCTTTAGAAGCTGTTTTCTCCTTTTATTATGCTCTACTCTTTGAGCAAACAAATAGATCAGTTTTAGGTGAGCATGATCAATAATGGTTGGTTAACCATTAACAAATGAACACTTGTAAGTTGGTCAATAACTTGGAGTAAAGTAATGGCACAAGAACACCATTAGTGTGTGAAATAACTTTCTAGTAACTTATGGCCTATTTTAAATTACACCGTTTCCAGTTCAAAGGTTTATATTTATGCCACTTGGAAAAAATCTCGAGTATGTAATTTAACTCTTACAGTAGCACTGACAGATCTTGGAAAGAAAGACTTGTGAGAAGAAGAGAGAATGGAAGTATGAAATATATGATACTTTCATCACAGAATAGGCTATATAAGCATCACTTGTTAAAAACTTCAGGTTTTGTTAGCTCCAAAATAGCACTGTTAAGTGTATAATGGTTTTCTTCTTCTAAAGACAAAAACCGAAGGGCCCATCAGCACATGGGGGATGTTCAGTTGTAAGTAACATTTCATGCCTATCAGTCAGTTTTCCCTAGGTTTTCTCTAATATTGGAAATCAAGCAGGATTGTTCAATTAGTTACTTTTGTATCTTCTGTCACAGGTTGAAAATGAACAGTTCCATTTCTTTACCTGGTAGCTTGTTAAGTTCTGAGAACTGAATGCCATCTCCTTGTTTCAAAATGTTCTGAAAATAAAAACAAATGTGTCTTTACTTTGCAGATGTTCCTATCTTTACAGTGCTTGACAAATCTGTTGACAAATTTTTCTAAATTTTACAAAAATTAATTGCATATAACTATGCCTGACTAAAAGAGAGAATAGACCTCCAATAATTTCTTAGAAACTGTTAAATATTCTTGACTAAATGCCTATGAATCCAGAATGCATCATATTTCTCATTGCTTTGATTTTAATACTGGTAAGTGGAGGTATTGGGAATATGGGAACATAATTACTCTTTGGTTCATGATTTGTCACTTTTAGATATTGGCTTTCCTAAAGCTAAAGAATTCTGTCTAACAGTATATTTATACCAAGTCTACCAAACCTATTTATCCAGGGCTATTATTACAAATTTTGCAATTTCTTTATAAACATAATAGCAATAGTTTTCTCATCAACACTTGCTTGATTATTCCTGTCCAGATACCATTATTTACGACATCTCCTCAAATTTTCCATTTGAACATTTCCCTGTAGCACAATAATAGAAGAAAAGCAGTTCCGAAAATATAAATAGGGTTCCATGGTCAAAAAAATTTGGGATATGCTGCTACTAAATACTCCTTTTGGAAATTCACAAGGCACTTTGCCATATTATAGGATCTGAAAGGTGTTAAAATGAAGAAGCCTATTTAACCTAGTCCAAATTTTCCAAAATAATTTGACAATAAAGCATTTACTAACATATCCTGGAGAGGTAGTGATAAGTGAAACACACTTTGGGAAACAATGTTACACAGTATATAAGAGATAGTTTTAATTGTCACCAGAATCAATAATTTTCTTGGCATCAAGGCTTTCTAATAATATCTAGTTTAGTGGTCTCCTTTGGTAGATTTTAAGATTCAACATAAAATATATATTTATTCCTAATTCACAGCATATACTGCTTCCAGGGGGACCAAATCCAACCTTGTAAGGTGGTATTCCATAGCTGGCAAATTGACTGGGTCTTCTATAGGCCATTTCCACTTTTCATGATGTCCATGGCTTTTGAATGATTGAATGTGTGCCAGGAGCTATGAATGCATGAGTATAAACGCATTGCCTTACTTCTTTTGCTATTAAATTCTCTGGTCAGAAATAGAATGCTATTTGAATACCCTAACATTGCAGAAACATTGCTGGCAGAAGCATGACAGGCAGGGTAGGCATATATATATATATATGTATACACACACACACACACACACACACACACACACATACACACACACACAATAAGTATATAGTCCGGGAAGAACAAATCTTGATAACTGGATTCAAAAAGTTATGAAATTATAACCAGATTCCTTGAGTTGTGATGCCACATCAGACTTTACATTATCTCTACCTCTGGAAGACTGGGTGCTAAGTAGTAGCAGTAGATCAGCCATTTTGTGAAAAAGTCTATTTTATCGACCCCCTGCATAACCTACGTTTCTACCATCATGGCCACTTTGTTTATGAGCCTTTGAACAAGGACAGGAATGTCCAGGTAAAGAGACTTCATCCACAGGATGTGTCATCTATCTAGCTAATTATTGAGTCTCTTCTGCAGCTGGTATCCTTTGATAAACATTCCCATGGAATATATATAGCCTTATACTCTGTGTCCATTCCAAGAGTCTCATCCACAAGTCTCTTTTCAAGATTCATTTTTCATCAAATCTTCAACTTCATTATTTCCAAGTCCCTGACCAACCTGTGGCAAAGAAGACAACCGGACGTGTTGCAGCCCTCCCCTTTCAGCTGGGGCCAGAGTATCATGTAGAACCACCTTTAAACCAGGTTCAAAAATGCTTTTCCTAGTTCACAGGATTTAGGGGACTTCTCATAAAGAATGGAGAAAGAAGTGGCAATGAAGCAAGAGGAGGTGCACCAATATCATTAACCACCTGCTTATAACACTTGCTAGTGCCTTCTTTAGGCCTCAGTAGGGCCTGATCGAGTATGCACCACAGCCTTTTGATGATGGGCTACCCTTGAACATGCTTTAGCGTTTGGTGGATCAGATAACTCAAGTTGTTTGATCATTTGGTGTCCTAAGCACAGACCTTGAGTTTCCACCAAGATCCGGTTGTAACCATAATAAGAAACATGAATATGGAACTTACCATTTGTCGAACGCTTTCATAAGCGCTTTATGTACATTATTTATTTAATTATCACAGTGACACATGAAGTAGGTACTATTATTGTCCCCATTTTTCAGAGAAGAAATGTGGCACAGACAGTTTAAGTGTTGTGGTCATGGTCACACAGCTAATGAGGGGGAGAGATAGGATTCAAACTCAGACAATCTGGCTCCAAAAATTACACTCTCAACTCTTCCCTGCACTGTGACACTTCAGTTCTAAGCCAGGAGTGATCTATTGAAAGCAAATCTTTTTTTGAAGAAGAAGGCATGACTTTTCTTTAAAACCCTCAAGGCCATTCCTGTGATTGTCTTTTTAGGGCCTGCCACAGTTTCTATACAGTATTCCCTTCTGTCACAGTCACTTTGAGCTGGGTCATAAAGTCCAAGTGGTATACAGTTCTAAGTATCTGGGATTCTTATGATGTCCCATGCAACTCTTAAAAATTTCCAAATTAACTATTGAAACAAAACAACACTGTATTAAAATAGCATGATTCTAGAAGCTCTCATTACATATATTTCTTTTAAATTTTAATTGTCCATTTTTTTCCAATTGCTTATTTTATTAAAAACCAAACACCTTGATGTCATTAACCGTAACCTGCCATTTTGTCTCATGTCTCTACCTCTGTATTGAGAATAAAATGCAACAAAGATCTGTCTCTATCAAAGGGAGATCTTCTATCTTAACTTTTTTTAAAAAAATTAATATACTATTCTTTTTTTTGTCTCCATGAAGATGCTGATGTATGTCTTGTACAAATATAGACTCTTAAACCTCCCGGCATTACATTCAGAAAGGGAACTAATATACTGCTCTAATTTTTGCCCCTTTGTCTTTAAATTTTGCCCCTTTTTCCTCCCATAAGCAGGACAAAAAGAAGAGAATTTCTTTAACTTATGTAAGCTACTTAGAGTCCTTTCCCTCAGGACCCAGAATAAACTTGATTTTTTTAATTCTGAGAACATGACCTGACCCACCAAAATGCTTTCAAGAAGTTTAACTTTTTGGTTTCTTTTTATTCACAGCTTTCAGCAATTTAGTTTCAATAAGAATAAGAACATGGAAATCATATCCACAACTATGAATTTGTTAGATTATCTCAGCAGTGCTTTTTCACCATAGACTTGTCTATCAATTTCACCCTCTGAATTCCTTCCACCATGGCCAATTGATGCTAAAACATTGTCCCTACCTTTAGCCCTCTGTTGGTCATTGAATCAGTCCCAGCTAGTATTTCACTTTCTTGGGGACCACATTATGAAACAAGTAATCTAATGAACTAATCAAATTATATAGGTAGTTTTGTGCATTTCTTTTTCACTGTATTTTTTTTTTTTTTCAACAATTTTATTTAATGTAGATTTGATATAGAATTTAGAGAGAGCATGTGTTAGGGTAACTTTAGCAAACAAACTCCTACATTTGTTTTTGGTTTTTTTTGCGGTACGCGGGCCTCTCGCTGTTGTGGCCTCTCCCGTTGCGGAGCACAGGCTCCGGACGCGCAGGCTCAGCGGCCACGGCTCACGGGCCCAGTCGCTCCGCAGCATGTGGGATCCTCCCAGACCGGGGCACGAACCCGTATCCCCTGCATCGGCAGGCGGACTCTCAACCACTGCGCCACCAGGGAGGCCCCATTTTTCACTGTATTTTGATATTCAAATATATCAGGTAGAAGCATGTCGTGTTCACCTTTGAAATTCCCATAGTTTTATACAACGTGTTGGAACATAATAGAAATATAATTAATGGTTATTGAATTAAATGAGACCCAGAGACAAAATCCACACCGTTATGGTCACTTAATCAGTAATAACAGAGGTAGTGATTTCAGTCCAGTACTGTCATTTGGAGAAACCCCAGAATCTTCCATATAGGCAGTTTCCTACTTGTTGTCAGCCAGGCCCAAGTGGAGACAAGTATTCTGCTTATTTGGCAATTTGATTCCAAACTCCATGAGAGGCGTGTTGTGATTTTGTATCTCAGAATTTTGGAATTGCCTTGGAAAACAACCCTTATAGAATCTCAGAGTAAATATAAGTATTGAACTTTTCTAGTACAGCATCGTCTAATTTTTGTTGATCTGTTCTATGATCTCCTATCATACAAGGAAGCAGGAGACGAATTATTTTTCCTGCCTTTTTTATGTTTACTCCTCTGGTTAAGTTTATGTTAAACTCCAGGAAGAAAGTTTATTTTCCTCAGGTCAATTATTAATTCCTTAGTTTATGCATCTACTATATAACAGGCACCAATTGGTGGTAAGTGCTAGAAGGGCAGGATGGAATTATGAATATTAATAACACAAAAATCTCTTGTCTCTTCACCTCCAAGGAGCTTTTGCTTTAGTAAGTGGTAGAATATGAGTCGCTGGCTCATACTTCTAGAGTTATACTAATGATCTTGGATTGGATTTTTTTCTCTGGGGGTAAGAGTACTGTGGTATAGTAAAATACTTATGAATTCATGGGACCTACATAGAATCAATGGGAAATGCATGGCAGAAGTATATTTGCATGTAATTATATCAGAACCCTATTCCAGAACTTCTTTCTCAGAAAGTTATAAGCCAGAATAGTGGCTTATAGTATCCTTATTTTTATCAGAGTAGATTACCAGAATGATAAAACACAAGCTATAAACCGATACAGTTTGATGTCCCAGTGAAATAGACTCATAGTCATACAGTAATTAAATAAATCCTATTTATTTACAGAAAGCCTACTTTCATCAGATAATTTTCTTCAGTGAGTGTGTAGTCCCTTCTGACTTATTCTAAGTTTGATGCAGGCTCAACCCATTTCACTGTTTGTACTAAGGAGGAAATGCTGATGGTTTGTGATATTATGTTGCCAGATTGTGTATCTGCTGTATCACCATCTCCCTCCTAACACACCCATACTCCTTCTGAGTGTTTGAAAAACTGTTTCTGCCACTGGGACTATTATTGAACCACTTTTTCATTATTTTTTCCCTGTAATACATGCCAAATCATGGATTCTACAGATAATCTTTATTGTAAAACCTGTCAATAAAAAAATCAAGAGTATGAATTATCCTAAGAGCACACCAAGGTTGAACTCTCCTGTTGGTAAAATATTGGTGTTCTTTTTCATACGATAATATGGTTATTGTGCTAAAAAACTTCTTTGTATGTTTTGAAGTCTTGTTATATACAAAGTTTATTTTTTAGTGAAATAAAATAATTTGTCAGGTTTAAAAAAAAAATATTGACCCAGCAGCCAATTATAGGTATATATCAGGTCTAATAGTTCAGAACAGGATCATAAGTGAGGAAAGAAAACTACATATTGCCCCTAACTTCACCCATACTGTTTTTTTGTAAAGCACTATGAAAGGAGATGAGGAAATGGGTAACCTCAAACAGAATTTCAGTTCAAGTTGGAAGAAGAATGAGACAATAGAATTTAATGATGTAATCCAATTAACAGTTATTAACCTGGTTTATACTAAAAGGTGCTTTGAGGGGTACAATAAAATTTTTACCACGTATTTTACCATCAGTAGTTTATGATTTAATTTAAAAATTAAAATAAAGCAATAGGAAAAGATTAACTATGTAAGACTGTATGTTCAGGGCTATATGGCTGAAGTGGCCAGTGATGCTGGAATTTTAGAGAAAGAGATCACCAAGAGAAAGAGGGGAAATTTCCTTTTCTTTTGGGAGATTTTTACATTTTAGTGGATGAAGGAAAATGGTACAGAGCATTTAGATTTATTAGAAATTACATAGAGAGATGGCATATATCAGGCTTTGTGGTAAAAATGAAATAATCACTTCACTAACTTTCAATCAATACCTGGCACTGTTAATTTCAGTTGCATGTCTATAAAACTGACCACACAGGGAGCATAATCATTCAATAGTATAGCTAGTGGTTTTATTGCATTTTAAATCCAGTTATGCTTCCTTTAAGTAATATGCATTCTAAAGAATATCTCACAGAGCCTATTGAATTATAGGAACAACATGAATTTCTTTAGGGAGGAGAATTAAATAAAAAGAAAAATGGGGTAAAAAAGTAGAAATCTGAGCTAGTAAGTGAGAATTTCTCACACCAGACTATTGTGAGCTGGGTTTTTTTTGTTGTTGTTGTTTTCTGAGACAGAAAGAATTGAAGGTAAAGGGCCTCCAGAGATGAGAAAGACCTGGAATCAGCTCCAGATAGCCAGCTCTGTGCATGTGACCTTATATAAATAAATGCTCTTGACTTTAAGCCCCTTTCATTTTTTTTCTCTGAAATATAAATTTGGTTTCCTTCTTCTACTCTGTCCATCAACCAACTGCTGGAATCACATTTCTCCACAGACTTTTTTTTTTTTCTGTATTGAGGTTGAGTGATGGTGTGTTTAGCAGCTGAATAGATACTTGGAAAAACCACGTTGTCCATGCTCTCATAGGATCTCTCCCAAGGCAGATAGTTTTTTTTTCATTTCATTTGGATAGCTAAACTGAGGGAGAAAAATGCTAGCATTGGCCGGATTCTCTCAAGCATTATCTCTGAAAATGGGCTACTTCTGAATCATAGACGTCACGTTAAGGTGGAATGTTGGCATTGTGCTTTACACACATCTTTTCATGCCTTATCCTTTGAAGAGTGTAGATAGTTATTCTCAAAATGTTATTAATCATCATTATTCTTATGGGGAGTAGGTGGGAAAGGGCACAGGTTTAAGTGTACATGAATCTAGTCCAGCCTTGTGAGAACATTATGGCCAAATGTTCATCTCAGGCTAATGTGTTATGTCACAGTGGAGAGATGAGTCAAAATAGAATACCTTGTGACTAATTGGAAGCGAGAGTCAAAGTGTTATTCCTATGATCAAGGGAAGGATTAGATCCTAGCTATTAGTCTGCCAGATTCAGGATGGCCTTGCAAGAGAGCAGTGCAGGGTTCACTCCATAATCTAAAAGTAATGCTAAGTAATGACGCTAACACAAATATGAATATCTTAATCCACAATATCTGTACTTGGGTAGCAGTAAGAAACAGAGTTTGGTTTAATTGCTTGGAGTTTGGTTTTCTGAGCGATCTCAATAATAAAACAATCTTCTATGACGTGAGTTTCCTTTCTAAGGTTCTAGAAAACAGTGTGTAAGCCATGGATAGTTCATTTATATTTCTTACACCTTATATCTATCTTTAATGTTGTAAAATGGTCCACAAGTTAAAATAAAAGCAATTAAAAGTAAAATTAGGGCTTCCCTGGTGGCGCAGTGGTTGAGAATCCGCCTGCCGATGCAGGGGACACGGGTTCGTGCCCCGGTCCGGGAAGATCCCACATGCCGCGGAGCGGCTGGGCCCGTGAGCCATGGCCGCTGAGCCTGCGCGTCCGGAGCCTGTGCTCCGCAACGGGAGAGGCCACGACAGTGAGAGGCCCGCGTACACCAAAAAAAAAAAAAAAAAAAAAAAAAAGTAAAATTACATTACATAGTAACTTTGTGCAGTTACTATGTGTATATATGAAAGGCTATCGGCTGGCTCTTTTGTGGCATTGGCTAACTTGTACTCTTAATTTGTCATTCCTAACGAAAGCCCTGCTCTGTGTGAAAGACAGTCACTGAGCATAGTTATTTATGTAGAGACAGTTTTATAGAATATGAAACAGTGGGCTAGAACACCAGCTGTTGGGTGCCAGCCAAGTGCATAGAATTCATCTGTACTTTGTTTGCTTTTTCTGTTTAGGTTCATTAATTTATCACTTTACTGTATGAAAGTTATCCCCCCTTCACAAGTTATTTTAATAGTTTTATTTCTCAAATGTGATGTAATTCCATCCCTAAATTTTTAACGTTTAAAGTTTTAGATCTCTGTTCTCAAGTTTGATGTGATATTAGTAACTGGAAGGTTCTAAATATAATCAGCAGACAAAGCAGTCATGACCTCAATGAGAGTGTCTGTAGTTAGAAATTAGAAGCTTTAATATTCTAAAGCATAACTGGGTAAGGTAGTAAAGTTCTTTTCCCCTGTTTTCCCTTCAAGATTCCAAAGATATTTATAGAATTTTTATGGTGGACATTGTATTTTCAAAAATGCTGTCTAGAGGTCAAGAGATGGCTTTGTTGACCTCTAGAAAACTCATTCTGCTGAAACAATAAGGTTGTAAAAAGAAACTTAATAGTATTCTAATAGCTTTAAATATTCCAGAATTTTCTCAAGAATTATTTAATCTACACAAATTTGATGTCATTTTGTGATTTATGCTTGTCTTTATAATGCAGCTGATATGGCATTAGTGGAATTTCATTATGCAGTGAATAGTTATTCTGATGAAGAAAATGATTAAATTTAATTTCAACCAAATATAAGATTGTATAATAGTATTTTCCCTGTTGGATGTTAATATAAACAAAATCCCTCCTAGTGTTGTGAGCTGAGAAATGCATTTTGAAAGCATAATAAAAAGTAAAAAGAAAAGAAGATAAATTCTAAAAACAGAGAGTAAGAGGAGATTGTTGAAAAGCTATAAGCATATATGACTTCAGTGTGTTGCTGATCCAGGAATGTTAACGCGGTTTGGTTGTGTTTTGGGCCATCTATTACTTTGACTATATTACAATATATTACATTAATGTGCAAGTAAATACATGTAGGTAGCATAGGACAACCCCATTCATTCTTCCTATTCCATGTCTGTCCCACCAAAACGCTAAACATCACTAATTATTAGAGAAACACAAACAAAACTGCAGCGAGGAATCACCTCACACTAGTCAGAATGGCCATCATCAAAAAGTCTACAAATAATAAATATTAGAGAAGGTGTGGAGAAGAAGTAACTCTCCTACACTATTGGTGGGAATGTAAATTGGTATAGCCTCTATGGAGAACAGTAAGGAGGTCCGTTAAAAAACTAAAAATAGAGCTACATATGATCCCACAGTCCTGCTCCTGGGCACATATCTGGAGAAAACCATAATTCAAAAGATACATGCACCCCAATGTTCATTGCAGCACTATTTATAATAGCCAAGACATAGAAGCAAGCTAAATGTCCACCAACAGAGGAATGGATAAAGAAGATGTGGTACATATATACAATGGAATATTTACTCAGTCATAAAAAAGAATGAAATAATGCCATTTACAGCAATATGGATGGACCTAGAGATTATCATACTAAGTGAAGTAAACCAGGCAGAGAAACACAAATATGATATCACTTATATGTGGAATAAAAAAAAAATAGTGATACAAATGAACTTATATACAAAACAGAAGTAGACCCACAGACAGAAAACGAACTTATGGTTACCAAAGGGGAAAGGGGGTGGTAGAGGGATAGAATAGGAGTTGGGGATTAACATATACACACTACTATAAGTAAAACAGATAACCAACAAGGACCTACTATATAGCACAGGGAACTATACTCAATAGTTTGTAATAACCTATAAGGGAAAATAATCTGGAAAAAAATAGATATATATGTATGTATAACTGAATCACTTTGCTGTATACCTGAAACTAACACAACATTGTAAATCAACTATACTTTAATTAAAAAAAGAAAAAAATAAATTAAGGATAAAAAAAGAATTCCTAAGAAAAATGAGGAATTCAACTGAGTTCTAGTCTTAGGTCCATAGAAGGTAAATATGTCCAACTTTGAATGCTTATGGCAACTGCAATTATATCTGAGTAATGACAATTTCATCCTCTATCCCTTCAGGTCGATTACAGCTTTGTACACACACAACCTCTACTCCCTTTTTCTACATTAGAAACATAGAAAAAATTTATAGAAAACTGTAGATACATACACCTTATTTAAAAGGCTAGTTCTTCTGATGTTTTAGAGTTGCCATGGTCATCTGTGGTGGTTTCTTGAAGAGTTTTTCTAAGGATGACAGGAAAAGAGGTGTGATGAGTTTAACTAATTGCTGATACCAGTTGGGAACAATTTCTTCTATTTCTGGGGAGAAAGGCTCAAGGCTAATTTTCCATCTAGGCGGTAAATGTTGATAACATGTCTGACCTTCATAAATACATAGTTGTTAAGCCACCAAAAACCCTACATTGACTAGACTGATGTATGCTTACCTCAGTAGACTTCTATGGGGGATTATTTCCTTCTGTAATATGGTTGTAGTAGAACTACAGGCCCAGGTAAACCTATATAACTGTTAGGTAGACAACCCTAGTCAAACTCGTGTCTATGTGAAGTCTCATTTCATCTGTAGTAAAATAAGAAAGGGAGGTTAGTTCTCAAAGGTGAGAACTAGCATATCTCTAATATGCTATAATATGTGTGGGTCTCTAGCTGAGTTGATTTCAGTACTAAGAACATGGCAGAGTTTAGGGCAATTCCGTTCATCTAACAAATACTGAGTCTGTACTATGTGCAAAGCTTTGTTCTAGGCATTGCAGATACAAAGGTACATAAAAGGATGAGATCCCTGATCTCATAGAGGTAACACTCTAGGGATGCATATAAGGACAAACATGTAAATACATATTACACAAGTTAGTTACTGATTGTTTTGAGTGCCACAAAGTTAACAGAGCAACAAGCAGAGCACAGAGTAGGTCTCTTTAGTTAAGGTCAGTGAGAAGGCCTGTCAGAGGAAGAACCAGTTAATGTGCGATCAGAAGGGTAAGAATAAGCTAAAGGAAGTGGTTTTCAAGCAGAGGCAGTACGTGCAGAGTCTCAAAGGTTTAACTGTGCCTGGCGTGTCTGGGAAATAGAAGGAAGCTGTGCCATCCGGCGCAGTGAGCCAGGGGTATGAAAAGGAAATGAGGAGGCAGGCAGAAAATGCATTACAGGCAAGGCCATGCATCTGAGCTGTAGCAGGGACTTAGGCTGTTGTTCCAAGAGCAGTGGGAGGTCATCTAGGGATTATAAGCATGGCAGTAGTGTGCTTACATTTAATTTTTTTAAAGATCATGCTGGCTTTTCTGTAGAGAATGCCTTCCTCAAGTTTTTATGTTGAATGGCTTTGGGCCCAATCACTTACAGAGATCTTAGTAAAATACCTCTTATATTTATTGCTTCAAACCCTCTACTTTACATAGAAAAAGAGGATTGAACAAATTCCACAAAAACCTAACACAGGAAGAAGAGTAAATAAAACAAATTGTATGATATTTTGTGTATGTGTGTGTGTTTAAGTGACTTTCTCTGCCAGAACATCTCTTTTCTGAAGCGAGGGAAGAGAGGAGCTCAATAATTTTAGCAAAATCAAGGAGTATCTTCAACTCAGTTTTGGTTTCTGAAATGGGTTGAGAAGTACCAAACTTCATTAGTGTCTTTCAGTGCAGTAGGTCAGCATTAGACTTCCTGCAATTTAGAAGCACTCTGGGTCACATACCTTGAGCTTCCATTTTGCAAGGTGCTTCCTCAGGGCCTGAGTTGTTAAGGGACTCTAACTTCATCCGAGTGTGACAGTGGCCCCAGTGCAGTTAGTGTCACCCAGCAGAGGAGAATGCATACACACACACACACGCGCGCGCACACACACACACAAGTATGCACACACTGCTAGCTATTTTTTATCTACCAAATTTTAGAAGTCAGGTGAAGTTTTTATCCACCCCGGCAGGCCGGCCACGCCCACTTTCCTGGACTCCACTAACTCTCCCTCCAATTGTTTCCAGGCACCCTGCAGAGATGGAGTTTTATTTCCTTAACTCGCCTGAAGATAGATCTTTTCTATTATATTTTAGATGTATTCAGATTACTTTTACTCATGAGTGTTTGGCAAATATTAAAAGTGTTAGAAACAATTGTTCATTGGATGCTTCGAAAGTTATGAAATGAATCAATAGACATGACATTTGATTAGCAAAATTTCTACTCACAATTTTATTGCATCTGGCAATTGAAAGTAATTACTACTATTTTAATATTATTTGATCTCAAGCTTAAAACATTTTATCAGAGGTGAATTGGTAAGGTTTCAAATCTTCACATTTCACAGATTTTAGAACTTGGAGATTCAAATGAATTTCCAAGGCCACAGAAAGTATGAGAGCCCAGGCCCCCTGTTGTTACTACTGTGCTCTTGTGACCACACTTCACAAATGTAAAACTGCTTCTAAATTGGTTTTCTTCTCATCTAGAGGAGTGCCTGGGACTTAGGAAAATGATTATTTATCTAATATTCTGACAGAATGTTGCTGTCATTCTTATGATTTACTATGGAATGGAGGGAACATTGCCAACCAAGCATGTCAAAGCCACATCTCATTATACATTCCATTTGCTCTTCAGATCATGGCTTCTAGTGTATATGTACATACGCAGTTTCTATTGTAGCAATAAAATAAGGCAACTTGGCTGTTTTACCTACTGAAGGCCTTTAAATGTATGTAACCTCTGGGATAAATCAAATACTTCCCTGGATATTGGATTATAGACATTCTTTGGATGACAGGATCCTCAGACTTCGACAAGAAAATAAAGAAACACAAAATAAGGAATGGTTTCTTACTGACACTTTATTCTCACTGTCTCTCTAGAGCCCCAGTCATCGGATGTCTGTCTTCAGAATTGGGTTATATCTCGATTTCTAGAGAGGCTTTCTCCACTGAGATGCCTAAAAGAATACCACTAGCAGTATTGTGTCCAACCTGTGTGTTTTGCAAGTGCAATGTAAGGGTAAGAGTTTTCTCTTATTATTTTTTAAAATTTTACCTCATCAATTATTCTTGTTTGGCGAAACAATCTCCTTGATACAGAAGACTTCTTGAGACCAATATTCCAGATTAGAAAATGATAGAAATTAAAATGGTTGTATCCACAAATACTCTGCTGTAGACTCAGATGTCAGCTATTGATTATGAAAAAGACATATTGGATATATTTACGGGCAGTTCTTCAGTGCATTTGGCATGTTCAAAAGCCTTCTGTGTAGAGAGATGGAGAGCAAAGCTTGCTATCACTGTGGCTTCATTTTATGCTCAGTACCCGCTATTCAGCCTACAATGTTGCTTCGCCTTTTACAGTTTTATTGCTTTGTTGCTGAGCATATTATGCATTACACTTCAGCAGGGAAATTTAAAGAGTGTTATTCTATTTATTCTAAGTGTCATATAATTATGAATTGATTTACTAGCCATTGTAATGCTACAAATGATAATTAATTTATTTGCATAATATGTAGTTTCATAGAAGTTCAATTATAATAAAGCATTTGCTAAATGTACCATGTTAATAGTGTTTCCAGAGAGAGTGGGAGTCTGAGGCTGGAATCTCTTTAGTCTGTCAGTGTGTGGACACCATAATGGGCAAACCCTTCATTTCAAGGCGGAAGGGAGGTTTCGTTAGCCCCATGGTTCACTCATCTACATTTTCTTATTTTAAAATATGATAATAAGTATCTTTGAAATATGCTAAAAAATCATATGAAGTTGAGTATATTGATTCAGTTAATAGCCAAAATCCCTTGAGTCAAAACTGGGATAGGGATATAGAATTCCTTTCAATTTTGCCTGAACAATACACTAGCAGGGTTCAGTCCTGGACCTTGTACACATGTCAGCTTCCCATGGCTTGATGAGCTCCCTCCCTTAGTTAGGACACGGAGGAATGGAAGGTGGGAGACTGTAAATGCATTGCCTGGTAATACAAATCAGCACTAGGAGAGGGTTCCAGGTGCAAGTTCCAGCTTCCCAGACAGTAGCTCTAAACAGGTGGCACAAATGCCAAACTGTCTTGGACCAAAGTGTTCTGAGTATCCCTCCACTAAAAATAATGCTTTTCCTTGCCTATGAAAAGGAAGAATCCATCTTCCGATTTATAGGTGCATCTTGCATATCCAGCTGAGTACCTTGGCCCCAGCTTGCCCCTCTCGGAAGGAAGGAAGATGAAGAAGCAGTGTGCTCTTATTTTGCTGACAAAATCTTGTTGGTTTTTCCTTTCCTAAAAAAGGTCTATTCTTCCAAACATACCATGCGACAGAGTGGACAGTGTCCTGAACTGTGATAAAAAGCAGATTGTGACATAGATAGGAATTATTTTGCACAACAGTAGTGAACTCCACGATATGACAATTTATTTATTGTATTTATTGCTTGTCTCTACCTGTTGCAGTCAAAGCTCCATGTAGACAGGAATCATTTCACTGGGTTTCATCAGCGTGGTATATAGTCTATTTAATTTCATTCATCTCAAAGTATTTTCTAATTTTCCTAGTGATTCTCTCTTTGATCCATTGGTTATTTAGGAATGTAATGTTGAATTTCCATATATTTGCGACTTGTCCACATTTCCATTTGCTATTGATTTCTAATTGTTTACATTTTGATCAGAGAACATACCTTGTATGATTTCAGTCCTTTTAAATATATTAAGACTTGTTTCATGGGATGATATAAGGTCAGTCTTAGAAAATGTTTTCTGTGCCCTTGAGAATATGTGTTCTGCTACTGCATGGAGTGTTGTGTAGATGTCTGTTGAGTCTAGTTGGTTTATAGTGTTGCTCAAGTTGTTGATCCTCTGGCTAGTTGCTCTATCCAATGTTGAAAATGATAGCGACATTAGCAACTACCATTGCTGAATTGTCTTTTCTTTAAAATTCTGTCAGATATTGCCCCATATATTTTGAAGCTCTGGTGTTAGGTCCATATATGTTTATAATTGTTATGTCTTCTTGATGGAGTGACACTTTTATCATTAGGAAGTATTTTTCTTTTTCTCTAGGAGCAGTTTTTTTCTTAAACACTATGTTATCTGATATGAGCATAGCCACTCCAGACCTCTTTGTTTCTGTTTATTTGGCATATAAGTTCCAGTTGTTTACAGTTGGATCATTTTTAAAATCCATTCTTCTAATCTCTGCCTTTTAATTGGAGTTTTGAATTTATTTCCATTTAAGTAAATTATTGATAAGGTATGATTTTCATCTTTCATTTCGCTATTTGGTGTTTACATGTCTTATGAATTTTTGTTTCTGTACTCCTCTATTAATGTCTTGATTTGTACTAAAGAGATGACCTTTAGTGCATCATTTTAATTGTTTTGTTTTGCATTTGCTATATTTTAAAAATTTTTTTGCGATTACTCAAAAGATTATGATTAATACTTAGTGTATGATAATGTACACAAAAGAGGACAATATATATATATTTTTTTTTTGTTTATAATCTTCTTTCCTACTGATTTAAAAGAAAATTACCATAAAGCAATAACAATCAGTCTCTGTTGATCGGCACACAATTTATGTAAATGCAATTTGTGACAATAACAGCATAAAGGAAGGAGAAATCAGAGCTGTATAGGAGCTCTGTATGATTGCCCCAACATGCCTTCAACACTCGAGCAGGAAGGTTACAGTTCTGCCATAGCTTTCACTTCCTGTTTGTACAGCGCCTCAAGACTAGTCTGACTTGAGAGTTTAGGGCCTTCCTAGGTCTTTCCAGGGCACACAGCCCATGTGTAAGGACTTCTAGATTCCTAAGTATGTGTCAGAGCTTTTTAAAGCACCTTATGTACATCTAAATCTCTAGGTAATTCTATTGTTCTCATTGAGCAGGTTTTCAGAGATCTTTACCCCACCAGTTCTGTTGATATTCTCTGACACTCAATATTTTAACCTTTAACCAAATAATTGTGCCACATAATTGCTTAGGCAAATAGCAAATTTCTTTTCTCTCTCCCCCCACTGAATGGCAAAGTCACTGGAATGACTATTTCTTATAGTTTAACTAAGATATATGCTACATCTTGATATCTAAGCTCAAAGTAAATGATGTTTTGGTATACAGTCTTTTACAGAGATGTTTCTATAAATGGCATATAGAACCGACCTTCTGATTAGTCTTAAAATTCCTTCATATGCCCATTTATTGCAGTGGGCTTGCTTAAAGCTCAGAGCCTTTAATCCCATTTATTACAAGAACTAATTTGTGCACATAATGACCCTGCATTTGACTTATGGCTGCTTCATATCTTTCCTTTAAAGAAAATTTCTCATGTGTGGGAAATGCTCTGACTCTGAGTAGTTGAATTCCACAGGCATCAGCTGAGATTTAGTTATTCTCTGCAAATGAGATTTTTCCATTTAAATCCTCATTGTCCTTAGGAAAGACTCCACCAGTCTCTTAGCATGTAACTGTGTTCAATGAGTTAGAAATAAATTTAAAATGTATTTTCATTAAAAGAAGGTATTGTGATGTTACCATAATGACAATTTAGTCTGATCTGTATTCTAGAAATAATGTTGTTATAGCAGAAGATTAACAAAGCTGACATTGCTTAATTTGTATTGACTTGTTACCATTAGCTTTATTTTGTGATGGGTGACTATGCCACGGGAATTTTAAAGTTGGACTTCATTCTCATAGCAGTAAATCTTTTTTAAGGAAGTGGGATGTAGTTAATTTCCTCTGACAATGAAGCTGGGGGACACTTGAAAATATGTAATTAAAGTGGCACCCTTAATAGTAGCTCATATTCTATATTGTAGTGGAAACAGAGAAGTGGATTCATTACTAATGAAAGAATTTATTGGTTATATATATATTGCTTCTATAAATGATAAAATGCCTGTATTTACTACAGGGCTACGATTACCTTACATATATGCTCCATTTGGCGACATAGTAGGTGTGGTAATAAACTTGAGGCAGCACAGAATGGAGATTAACAGCAGGGTGACCATATATCATTGTTTGCTTGGGATCATCTTAATTTACACCTGTATTCCCAGTTCAGTTATTAGCAGGGCCCCCTTCAGCTCTCAAAATTATCTCAATTTGGGTGGTAATTATTACATAGTTACCCTAGTCAAAAACACCGTCTCTGAAACTGGCTGTGTGGATACAAATCCACGTTCCTGTGTCAAACGTAATTTAGCTTTTCTATGCCTAAGTTTCCTAATCAATAAAATGGAGATAGCAATGGCATCTGCCTACTAAGATTGCAAAAATTAAATGTGTGTAAGTCTCTTGGAACAGTCCCTGGCACTCAGCATATGCCCTATATTGAATATAGGATCTCTTGCACCACATGCAATAAATGCAATTTCTAGCCACATTCATTAAAAAGGTTTCTATTTCCCCATGATACCAATTTACTCCAAATGAATCCTTTAAGAGAGAATAAAGACAGAGAAGGGAACAACACCAGCAAAATGCTGTGAAGTATAATGAATGAAGGTAGTAAGAAGAGCAAGATGTGTTGTTGTGAGCAGTACTGAACTATATCTCCCCCTCCAGGATAGAACACTTTATATTAAAAATCAAAGCAGTATTCCAAGATCTTTGTTATTAATTCACAAGTTTACATCTTTCTGGATCTGGCGCTATCACAGGCCACTCCAAATTTGCCATAATATTATCTGAAAACCTTAGGAAATGAATAGCACTATTTTTTTACTTGAAAACCTGTGAAGTTACAGTTGGGCCTTCTGGTCCCTGGAGTAAACAATTTGCATTCTACTGGTTATAGTAACATCATTGTACTTAAAGCTTCCCCCTTAGGGTAAGTATAAATCTCTATCTATTTGATCCCTTGCAGGGAGCTGTTCAATTCAATAGAAAAACAAAAACAGTCTTTTACCTAAAACACACACACTTGGAATAGTTAACACAGGGTTTGGAGAAATGTAATACAAGAGTCTTATTGCCTTGCCTGATCATAAGTGAAACAATACTAAATTGTACTTTTTATTACCTTGTGTTGGAGAGATTTTTCCTGACTCATATATTCAGCTCACATTCTAAGGATGCAGAAGTGCCTGCAACAAGGCTTCAGTAACTTCTCTCTCTAATACATCAATGCCAGTCAAGAATCTGGAAGCAGATGACAGCAAAACCAACTCTGAGTTGCAAACTGACAATATGATTTTTCCCTTTAGAAGTAAAAAGGGAGTTCACTATTCTCATTAAAGACATAGCTTATAAGCTCATTGAGTGAGAGGCAGTTTTTCAGGTAGATGGAGCTCTAATTTACCTTGATTAAAAATTCATACAAGATATAGACATTAGTGCTAGCTCAAGAGAAATGGAAGAGGTAGAATTAAAACATCTGTAGAATGGTTTGATTTTATTTCCTTACTTATTCTACTTAGGCATTCCTTAATTGCTTTTGTCAATAAGATTTAAATATGGTACAAAAAGCAGAAGTTTCTCTTTTTTTCATCTTTATGAGTCCAGAGGAACCTGGCTACCCAACAATAGCGAAGATGGCTGCAACTGGCCTCACCAGAGACATGTGTGGTGGATGGGACATGAGGTGATGGGTGTCCTCACTGACAGGGCCTTGCACTTTGGGTAAATGGTGTCACAGAGAGCTTTGTTTGGAGATTCTGTCATTTCTCAGGCTGTGTGGAGTCCTGGACTCTACTCTGTACTTTGTACTTTGCAGTGTACTCTGTACTTTGTACTCTGTACTTTGCAGTGATAGCAACAGTGACCAGAGCAAGTGTGTCAAGGAATCTGTGTACTAAGGAGTGTTGTGTAATAAAGGTGTCTAGCATACTGCTTCCTAACTGCTATTTGAAGAGAAGGACACTACTTCAAACAGAAGCAATTATCTTGCATGGCTCTGAGAGGTCCTTTAGAAGGCATTAAGACAGAAATTTGTGAATTAAAGATATCTGTTAGATGTCTTGGGATAGCAGTGGGCACTGGGCAAATAGGGGACTCTATAAATATGGACAACTTTAATTATCTCCTATGAGATAATGGCCTATTTACTTTCTTCACCAATGAGCTGGTTGTTTGAGCCATTTACATTATGTAACAGTCCATGGCATTAATTTTACATTGGAAAAGCAGACCTAATAGTCAGAGGCAGTGAGGAAAAGAATTTGGTAAAAAAAATGACTGCACATATATATATATATATATATACACACACACACACACACACACACACACACACACACACACACACAACTGTATAGACAAACATGGAGATCTTATAGAAACAGTTCTCATTTCCTCTCTCAGTTGAAACAGTAATCAATTGATTGTCAAAGAAGCATGGTATTTTGCATAAAACATGAAGTGATACCCATACCCACCCTTAGCAGCTCTGTGACCTTGGGTAAGTTACTGAACCTCTCTGTATTTCAGTTTCTTTACCTGTAAAATGTGAACAACCCCAACTACACAGAAGTGTGAGCATTTAATCTTGAGTATTATATTAAATTATCCATGTTAAACACTTAGAAAAGTATTAGGAATGTTATAAAATCTTCAAAAATTTAGCTTTTAATATTGTGACCAAGCTGGTTATAGAATATGCATGACCAATATTCCTTGATGGTTACCAGTTGGTAGGTACGTGTAAGTCACAATACTCTTAATGTCAATGTTTCTAGACCCCCTATTCCTTATATCGGCGATGTCAATATCTCCCAGCTATTTCTGTTTTAGAGAATACCAAGAGTCAGATGGAATGGGTAACTGTAAAACTATAACTCTACAGGTCCTTTCAGGGTGGAGAATGGCAGTCAGATTTTCTGTGGGGCCTAAGCCTACAGCCTCTGCCCATCCCTGCCTCCTTTCCTAGACTCCTAACCTCAGTCTCTTCACCCAGTTTCCTAGGAGTGAGCATCTCTTGGCCAGTTCTTTCTCAGAGTATTTTGAGAGCATAGCTGTTGAATTCTGTGACACAGTTCTCTACTGCAAGGGCTCCTGTTCCTAGAGACCACGTACTAAGGGCAAGTTAAGTATAGTCCGTAATGTACTTGAAACTTCCCCTGCTCCCTCTAACTAGCTATGCCCTGATAATCTGTCTGGCCCACTCCACCACACTTTTCCCCCTTCACTCCAGTCCAAGGAAGTCTTGTATATTTTCTTTCAGCCCAGTCTCCTTTGGAGGTCTTTCAGTCCATCATACTAGTCTATGCATCTTTGAAAAACACTTCAGGACCAGGCTCAAAGTCCTTCCAACTGATCTCCTAGGACCCCTGACATCAGTTTCAGTATCTTTAATATTTCACAATGTTAGGAAGTAACCTGAAGATTCTAGAAATTAGGGAATTAGTCTGCCCAGAGTACACAGAATACTTTTAAACAGTTGCCTAACTCCACTTGTCTGACTGAGATAATCTCACCTTTGGCCCAACCCAAATATTTTGTATAAATGAAGCAAAAACAATACGTTCCATGTGTAAACAAAGCAAAAATAGTGTGTCCGTGAGTTTCCTTGCATAGGTGTATCTGCACATTTTCTGTGGTATCCAAAATGGCCGAACCGAACAGATAGAGCCAGTGGTCCCGTGGCCAATCACAGTTGGATATGTGCTGCCTCTTGGTGCATTCATGCAGCCTAAAGAGAGGTGGAAGGAAGCTAGCAGTAAGCACACACTCTAATGGATAATAAGAGTGAAATATAGGTGGCCATTGGAAGGGACAACCCTGAGGAAGACTAATGAGGAAGAAATGGTAAATCTGTGAGAAGAAGCAACTACTGGGAGTTATGGAATAGCTCTTCCTGTCCCTTTCTATCAGTAGAGATGCCTCTGTGCATAATCCTGTAACGGAAGCATTAAGTGTATGGATGCAAGACATAGGCATGTTTGTGTGTCACGAAAGTATGTGCTTATAGAGTTGACTGAAATTAATAACTGTTTAAATTAGAATGATGTTAATTATTATTTTCATCTTTCTCCCTCTCAAAAATAGAATTTACTCATTTTAATGGATGTAATAAATGATTAGCCAGCCATCCGATAGGAAAAGTCTAATTTATACCTGGGAGTTCCCTGAGGAAATTGAAGGTGTGTTTGTGCTAATGAAGTTTACATAACAGCATTTTTTTAAAATGATAATGACAAATACTGAATTGTCAAACTCTTTTAAAAAAGTGATGATAATAATAATGATATTAACATCCTTTCTCTCTGTTTTTCCAAGAATAAATAATAAACATTAATTCATAGAAAGGAAAGAATTGGACAATCATTTTAATATATATTATCCTTTTTTCCTGGGCTTTTTATGAGCCTCTCACATTTCATTACTTCTAATATAAACATTTGTTAATTTAAGATTATTGGGACTTCCCTGGTGGTCCAGTGGTTAAGAATCCACATTCCAATGCAGGGGTCGTGGGTTCAAGCCCTGGTCAGGGAAGTAAGATCCACATGCCATGGGGCAACTAAGCTCATGTGGCACAACTACTGAGCCTGCACGCTCTGGAGCCCACACACAACAAAGAGCGCGCACACCACAATGAAAGATCCTGCATGCCGCAACAAAGATCCCGCGTGCCACAACTAATACCTAACACAGCCAAATAAATGAAGAAAAAAATGATTATCAATCATTCAGCTGATACTGCAGAAGTAGGTTAGAAGCAGAATAGATTCAGAGATTATTTAGTCTAATCCCCTATCTTTCTAGGTAAAGAAAAAGCTGAGGGAGAATAAAAGACTTCCTTGAGGTAATCCATTGAGATTGTTAGTACATCCCTCCCTCATACCAAAAAGTAGTTCACTCATTAGGAGTTAATATTAAAAAAAAAAAAAAAAAAGACTGACTGTCATGACTCATGGTCATGCACTACAAATTGATTCTTCTTTCTATCTTCACTGCTTCCAGACTAACCCATTTTAAGGATTAACACAAATGAAGACTGCCAGTAGAGAGAAAATAATTCCCTCAAAACTCATGTTAGGGAATAATTTATACTTGATAATATCAAAGTATTTCTGCTTTCTCTTATTTTTTTTTAACATCTTTATTGGAGTATAACTGCTTTAAAACGGTGTGTTAGTTTCTGATGTATAACAAAGTGAATCAGCTATACATATGCATATATCACCATATCTCCTCCCTCTTGCATCTCCTTACCACTTTGCCTATGCCTCCCCTCTAGGTGGACACAAAGCACCGAGCTGATCTCCCTGTGCTCTGCGGCTGCTTCCCACCAGCCATCTGTTTTACATTTGGTAGCGTATATATGTCCAACCACTCTCTCACTTCTTCCCACCTTACCCTTCCCCCTCGCCATGTCCTCAAGTCCATTCTCTACATCTGCGTCTTTATTCCTGTCCTGCCCTTAGGTTCTTCAGAGCAGGACATGTTTTTCTTTTTTTAGATTCCATATATATGTGTTAGGATATGGTATTTGTTTTGTGCTTTCTGACTTACTTCACTCTGTATGACAGACTCTAGGACCATCCACCTCACTACAAATAACTCTATTTCATTTCTTTTTATGGCTGAGTAATATTCCATTGTATGTATGTGCCACATTTTCTTTATCTATTCATCTGTTGATGGACACTTAGGTTGCTTCCATGTCCTGGCTATTGTAAATAGTGCTGCAATAAACATTGTGGTACATGACTCTTTTTGAATTATGGTTTTCTCAAGGTATATGCCCAGTAGTGGGATTGCAAGGTCGTATAGTAGTTCTATTTTTATTTTTTTCAGGAACCTCCATACTGTTCTCCATAGTGGCTGTATCAATTTACATTCCCACCAACAGTGCAAGAGGGTTCTCCTTTCTCCACACCCTCTCCAGCACTTATTGTCTGTAGCTCTTTTGATGATGGCCATTCTGACCAGTGTGAAGTGATACCTCATTGTAGTTTCGATTTGCATTTCTCTAGTGATTAGTGATGTTGAGCATCCTTTCATATGTTTGTTGGCAATCTGTATATTGTCTTTGGAGAAATGTCTGTTTAGATCTACTCTCCTTTTTGGATTTCATTTATTTTTTTGATACTGAGCTGCGTGAGCTGCTTGCATATTTTGGAGATTAATCCTTTGTCATTTGCAAATATTTTCTCGCATTCTGAGGGTTGTCTTTTTGTCTTGTTTATAGTTTCCTTTGCTGTGCATAAGGTTTTAAGTTTCATTAGGTCCCATTTGTTTATTTTTGTTTTTATTTCCATTTCTCTAGGAGATGGGTCAAAAAGGATCTTGTTGTGATTTATGTCATAGAGGGTTCTGCCTATGTTTTCCTCTAAGAGTTTTATAGTGTCTGGCCTTACATTTAGGTCTTTAAACCATTTTGAGTTTATTTTTGTGTATGGTGTTAGGGAGTGTTCTAATTTCATTCTTTTACACGTAGCTGTCCAGTTTTCCCTGCACCACTTATTGAAGAGGCTGTCTTACCTCCATTTGATATTCTTGCCTCCGTTATCAAAGATAACGTGACCATATGTGTGTGGGTTTATCTCTGGGCTTTCTGTCCTGTTCCATTGATCTATATTTCTGTTTTTGTGCCAGTACCATACTGTCTTGATTACTGTAGCTTTGTAGTATAGTCTGAAGTCAGGGAGCCTGATTCTTCCAGCTCTGTTTTTCTTTCTCAAGATTGCTTTGGCTATTCCAGGTCTTTTGTGTTTCCATACAAATTGTGAAACTTTTTGTTCTAGTTCTGTGAAACATGCCATTGGTAGTTTGATAGGGATTGCATTGAATATGTAGATTTCTTTTGGTAGTATAGTCATTTACACAGTGTTGATTCTTCCAATCCAAGAACCTTGTATATCACTCCATCTGTTTGTATCATCTTTAATTTCTTTCATCAGTATCTTACAGTTTTCTGCATACAGGTGTTTTGTCTCCTTAGGTAGGTTTATTCCTAGGTATTTTATTTTTTTTGTTGCAAACATAAATGGGAGTGTTTCCTTAATTTCACTTTCAGATATTTCATCATTAGTGTATAGGAATGCAACAGATTTCTGTGCATTAATTTTGTATCCTGCTACTTTACCAGATTCATTGATTAGCTCTAGTAGTTTTCTGGTAGCATCTTTAGGATTCTCTATGTATAGTATCATGTCATGTTTTACTTCTTTTCTGATTTGGATTCCTTTTATTCCTTTTTCTTCTCTGATTGCTGTGGCTAAAACTTCCACAACTATGTTGAATAATAGTGGTGAGAGTGGGCAACCTTGTCTTGTTCCTGATCTTAGTGGAAATGGTTTCAGTTTTTCACCATTGAGAACAATGGTGGCAGTGGGTTTGTCATATATGGCTTTTATTATGTTGAGGGATTTTATTATATATGGGTGTTGAATTTTGTCAAAAGCTTTTTCTTCATCTATTGGGATGATCATATGGTTTTTATCCTCCAATTTGTTAATATGGTTTATCACACTGATTGATTTGCATATATTAAAGAATCCTTGCATTCCTGGAATAAACCCCACTTGATCATGGTGTATGATCCTTTTAATGTGCTGTTGGATTTTGTTTGCTAGTATTCTGTTGAGGATTTTTGTATCTGTGCTCATCAGTGATATTGGCCTGTAGTGTTCTTTCTTTGTGATATCTTTGTCTGGTTTTGGTATCAGGGTGATGATGGCCTTGTAGAATGAGTTTGGGAGTGTTCCTCCCTCTGCTATTTTTTGGGAGAGTTTGAGAAGGATAGGTGTTAGCTCTTCTCTAAATGTTTCATAGAATTCGCTTGTGAAGCCATCTGGTCCTGGGCTTTTGTTTGTTGGAAGATTTTTAATCACAGTCTCAATTTCAGTGCTTGTGATTGGTCTGTTTATATTTTCTATTTCTTCCTGGTTCAGTCTTGAAAGGTTGTGCTTTTCTAAGAATTTGTCCATTTCTTCCAGGTTGTCCATTTTATTGGCCTATAGCTAGTAATCTTGTAGTAATCTTTCATGATCCTTTGTATTTCTGCAGTGTCTGTTGTTACTTCTCCTGTTTCATTTCTAATTCTACTGATTTGAGTCTTCTCCCTTTTTTTCTTGAAGAGTCTGGCTAATGGTTTATCAATTTTGTTTATCTTCTCAAAGAACCAGCTTTGATCTTTGCTATCGTTTCCTTCATTTCTTTTTCATCTGATCTTTATGGTTGCTTTCCTTCTGCTAACTTTGGGTTTTTTAAATTCTTCTTTCTCTAATTGCTTTAGGTGTAAGGTTGGGTTGTTTATTTTAGATGTTTCTTATTTCTTGAGGTAGGATTGTATTGCTATAAACTTCCCTCATAGAACTGCTTTTTCTGCATCCCATAGGTTTTGCGTTGTCGTGTTTTCATTGTCATTTGCTTCTAGGTATATTTTGATTTCCTCTTTGATTTCTTCAGTGACCTCTTGGTTATTTAGTAGTGTATTGTTTGGCCTCCCTGCGTTATAGGTTTTTTTCCTGTAATTGATATCTAGTCTCATAATATTGTGGTCAGAAAAGATACTTGATACGATTTCAATTATTTTTAATTTACCAGGCCTTGATTTGTGACCCAAGATATGGTCTATCCTGGAGAATGTTCCATGAACACTTGAGAAGAAAGTGTATTCTGTTGTTTTTGGATGGAATGTCCTATAAATATCAATTAAGTCCATCTTGATTAATGTATCATACAAAGCTTGTGTTTCCTTATTTATTTTCATTTTGGATGATCTGTCCATTGGTGAAAGTGGGGTGTTATATTCGCCTACTATTACTGTGTTAATGTCGATTTCCTCTTTTATGGCTGTTAGCATTTGCCTCATGTATTGAGGTGCTCCTGCGTTGGGTGCATAAATATGTACAACTGTTATATCTTCTTCTTGGATTGATCCCTTGATCACTATGTGGTGTCCTTCTCTGTCTCTTGTAATAGTCTTTATTTTAAAGTCTATTTTGTCTGATATGAGAATTGCTACTCCAGCTTTCTTTTGATTTCCATTTGCATGGAATATCTTTTTCCATTCATTCACTTTCAGTCTGTATGTGTCCCTAGGTCTGAAGTGGGTCTCTCGTAGACAGCATAAGTATGGGTCTTGTTTTTTTATCCATTCAGCCAGTCTATGTCTTTTGGTTGGAGCATTTAATCCATTTACATTTATTTATATGTATATTCCTATTAACATTTTCTTAATTGTTTTGGGTTTCTTATTGCAGGTCTTTTCCTTCTCTTGTGTTTCCTGCCTAGAGAAGTTCCTTTAGCATTTGTTGTAAAGCTGATTTGGTGGTGCTGAATTCTCTTCACTTTTGCTTGTCTGTAAAAGTTTTAATTTCTCCACCGAATTTGAATGAGATCTTTGCTGGGTAGAGTAATCTTGGTTGTAGGTTTTTTGTTGCTTTTCCCTTGCTGCTTTTAATATTGTTTCTTTGTATTTAATTTTTGATAGTCTGATTGGTATGTGTCCTGGTGTGTTTCTCCTTGGATTTATCCTGTATGGGACTCTGTGCACTTCCTGAACTTGATTGATTATTTTCTTTCCCATATTAGGGAATTTGTAAAGTATAATGTCTTCAAATTTTTCTCAGTTCCTTTCTTTTTCTCTTCTTGTTCTGGGACCCCTATAATTTGAATGTTGGTGCATTGAATGTTGTCCCAGAGGTCTCTGAGACTGTCCTCAATTCTTTTCATTCTTTTTTCTTTATTCTGCTCTGTGGTATTTATTTCCACTATTTTATCTTGCAGTCACTTTTCCATTCTTCTGCCTCAGTTATTCTGCCATTGATTCCTTCTAGAGAATTTTTAATTTCATTTATTGTATTGTTCATTGTTTGTTTGCTGTTTAGTTCTTCTGAGTCCTGTTAAACATTTCTTGTATTTTCTCCATTCTATTTCCAAGATTTTGGATCATCTTTACTATCACTACTCTGAATTCTTTTTTAGGTAGACTGCCTATTTCCTCATTTGTTTGGTCTGGTGGGTTTTTACCTTGCCTCTTCATCTGCTCTGTATTTCTCTGTCTTCTCATTTTGCTCAACTTACTGTGTTTGGGGTCTCGTTTTTACAGGCTGCAGGTTCGTAGTTCCCATTGTTTTTGGTGTCTGCCCACAGTGGGTAAGTTTGGTTCAGTGGGCTGTGGAGGCTTGCTGGTGGAGGGGACTGGTGCCTCTTTTCTGGTGGATGAGTCTTGATCTTGTCTTTCTAGTGGTCACGACCACATCCGGTGGTGTGTTTTAGGGGTGTGTGTGAAATTACTATGATTTTAGGCAGTCTCTCTGCTAATGTGTGGGTTTGTGTTCCTGTCTTGCTAGTTGTTTGGCATAGGGTTTCCAGCACTGTAGCTTGCTGGTCATTGAGTGGAGCTGGGTCTTGGCATTGAGATGGAGATCTCCGGGAGAGCTTTTGCCATTTGATATTTTTTTTTTTTTTTAAACATCTTTATTGGGGTATAATTGCTTTACAATGGTGTGTTAGTTTCTGCTTTACAACAAAGTGAATCAGCTATACATATACATATGTTCCCATATGTCTTCCCTCTTGCGTCTCCCTCCCTCCCACTCTCCCCATCCCACCCTTCCAGGCTGTCACAAAGCACCGAGCTAATATCCCTGTGCCTTGCGGCTGCTTCCCCCCAGCTATCTACCTTACTATGTTTGTTAGTGTGTATATGTCCATGACTCTCTCTCGCCCTGTCAAAACTCACCCTTCCCCCTCCCCATATCCTTAAGTCTGTTCTCCAGTAGGTCTGCGTCTTTATTCCTATCTTACCCCTAGGTTCTTCATGACATTTTTTTCCCTTAAATTCCATATATATCTGTTAGCATACGGTATTTGTCTTTTTCTTTCTGACTTACTTCACTCTGTATGACAGATTCTAGGTCTATCCATCTCATTACAAATAGCTCAATTTCATTTCTTTTTAAGGCTGAGTAATATTCCATTGTGTATATGTGCCACATCTTCTTTATCCATTCATCCGATGATGGGCGCTTAGGTTGTTTCCATGTCCTGGCTATTGTAAATAGAGCTGCAATGAACATTTTGGTACATGACTCTCTTTGAATTTTGGTTTTCTCAGGGTATATGCCAAGTAGTGGGATTGCTGGGTCATATGGTAATTCTATTTGTAGTTTTTTAAGGAACCTCCATACTGTTCTCCACAGTGGCTGAACCAATTCACATTCCCACCAGCAGTGCAAGAGTGTCCCCTTTTCTCCACACCCTCTCCAGCATTTATTGTTTCTTGATTTTTTGATGATGGCCATTCTGACTTGTGTGAGATGATATCTCATTGTAGTTTTGATTTGCATTTCTCTAATGATTAATGATGTTGAGCATTCTTTCATGTGTTTGTTGGCATTCTGTATATCTTCTTTGGAGAAATGTCTATTTAGGTCTTCTGCCCATTTTTGGATGGGGTTGTTTGTATTTTTGTTATTGAGCTGCATGAGCTGCTTGTAAATTTTGGAGATTAATCCTTTGTCAGTTGCTTCATTTGCAAATGTTTTCTCCCATTCTGAGGGTTGTCTTTTGGTCTTGGTTATGGTTTCCTTTGCTGTGCAAAAGCTTTGAAGTTTCATTAGGTCCCATTTGATATTATGTGGGGCTGGGAGGTCTCTGGTGGACCTGTGTCCTGAACTCGGATCTCCCACCTCAGAGGCTCAGGCCTGACACCCGACCGCAGCATCGTGACCCTGTCAGCTACATGGCTCAGAAGAAAAGGGAGGAAAAAAGTACAAGAGAAAAAAACAATATAAAATAATTAAAATAAAAAATATTTTTTAAAAAAAGAGTATTAAAAAAAGAAGAAAGAAGAGAGCAACCAAAGCAAGAAACAAATCCACCAGTGATAACAAGCACTACAAACTATACTAAAAAAAGAACCCAAAAAACCAAAAGAACGGACAGACAGAACCCTAGGACAAATGGTAAAAGCAATCCTATACAGATGAAATCACACAAAGAATTATACACATACACACTCACAAAAAGAGAAAAAAGAAAAAAAATATACATATATATATAAAAGGAAAAGAGCAACCAAATAAATAATCTACAAATGACAATAAGCTCTAACTATTTAACTAAGGTAAACATACAACCAAAACAAATTAGGTGCAGAAAGGAAACCCCAAGTCTACAGTTGCTCCCAAAGTCCACCGCATCAATTTTGGGATGATTCATTGTCTATTCAGGTATTCCACAGATGCAGGGTACATCAGGTCGATTGTGGAGGTTTAATCTGCCACTCCTGAGGCTGCTGGGAGAGATTTCCCTTTCTCTTATTATTTCTCACAGCTCCTGGGGTTCAGCTTTGGATTTGGCCCCACCTCTGCATGTAAGTCACCTGAGGGTGTCTGTTCCCCACCCAGACAGGACAGAGTTAAAGTAGCAGCTGATTAGGTGGCTCTGGTTCACTCAGGCTGCGGGGAGGGAGGGGTACGGAATGCGGGGCCAGCCTGCGGCAGTAGAGGCCAGCGTGATGTTGTACCAGCCTGAGGTGTGCCATGTGTTCTCCCAGGGAAGTTCTTCCTGGATCATGGGACCCAGGCAATGGCGTGCTGCACAGGCTCCCGGGGGCAATGGTGTGGATAGTGACCTGTGCTTGAACACAGGCTTCTTGGTGGCTGCAGCAGCAGCCTTAGCCTCATATGCATCTCTGGTGACTGAGCTGATAGCTGTGGCTTGCACCCATCTCTGTACCTCGTTTAGGTGGTGTTCTGAATCCCCTCTCCTCACGCACCCCAAAACAGTGGTCTCTTGCCTCTTAGGCAGTTCCAGACTTGTTCCCAGATGCCCTCCCAGCTAGCTGTGGCATGCTAGCTGTGGCATGCTAGCTGTGGCGCACTACCCCCCTTCGTGCTGTGTTCACACAGCCAACCCTAGTCCTCTCCTTGTGATCTGATCTCCGAAGCCCGATCCTCAGCTCCCATCCCCCACCCACCCCAGAGGGTGAGCAGACAAGTCTCTTAGGCTGGTGAGTGCTGGTTGGCACTGATCCTCTGTGCGGGAATCTCTCCACTTTGCCCTCTGTACCCCTGTTGCTGCACTGGCTCCGAAGCTTCCCTCCTGCCACCCCACGTCTCCACCGGTGAAGGGGCTTCCTAGCGTGTGGAAACGGTTCCTCCTTCACAGCTCCCTCTCAGAGGTGCAGTTCCTGCCCCTATTCTTTTGTCTCTGTTTTTTCTTTTACCCTATCCAGGTACATGGCGAGTTTCTTGCCTTTTGGGAAGTGTGAAGTCTTCTGCCAGAGTTCATTAGGTGTTCTGTAGGAGTTGTTCCGCATGTAGATTATTTTTGAGGTATTTGTGGGGAGGAAGGTCATCTCCATGTCTTACTCCTCTGCCATCTTGAAGGTCCTTCTATTTCTGCTTTCTTGAGCTATGCATCTAGGGAAATTAAATGTGATCAGTTCCTCCCTGATTATACTGTTTTTTTCCTATGTAGTTGATTGCCAGTGATAAATTACCAATCATCACAGGGGAGGTTAGGGGTTTGTTATTCTGGTATAATTTTGTTCTTTCCCATTCTCTCTATATGTTTAAGGACTAACAGTTTGAATTTCTTCAATTCTTCCTTCTACTGTTCTACTGAAATCTAACTGTAAAACGTTAATGGCATTGAATCAGTTAATCAGGGTTTGTTATGTACCTATTAGGTGACAATTTCGGAATCATCTTTGATTCAGTATATCTCTTTGTCTTGCTTTTCATGTCTGGAATCCAAATACTACTGATGTTCCCCATGGGAAACCCTTTTAATGAATTCTCCATTTCTACTATTATTACCTTAGACTGGCATTTATTTTCTCTCACAGCTAGTGGTCTCCAACTTGTTTATCTGATTCCCAGTTACTCTACCAGAATTACTAAATATGAATATTCAGAGGTTAAACCTGGTGATCTGTTTCTCTGAAAAATCTTTGTGCCATTTTGACATAGCCTATTTACATAAAATCATGCAATTATTAAAGTGTTCTCCAAATTTTTCTTCTCCAAGATTTACCCATGACCAACTCATTCTTTACTTTCTATTAGGCATCGTGGGAAAATATGTAATGAACATAAGCCCTTATTCATCATGCTTTTTCTTGTCCAGAAAATTTAGAAGAGCTCCATAGTATGTAGATGATAAATTATGAATTCCATAGCCAAAGATCTTTGGTCCTTAGTAATATCAGAACTTTTTATCCTGGCTTTTGCTGCACCTCCCTCCAGCAGAAGCTTTTAATATACTCATACTTCATGTATTTGCCCGATATGTTGTCCCTACTGTGGCTCCCTACCTCTGCCATCTCTCACCTCTTCTCACTTCACCTCATGTATATCTTGTTCTTCCAACAAGACGTAAAACATATTTTATCTTTTAAAGACAGGAATTGTATTTTATACATTTCTTCATTCTCGGCATTCTGAGCAAAAGTTATGGTTCAGTAAATCCTTGTTAAATGGTATTGAGTGTGCTTACAGGTCAAAACTGTGGATTTGACTAATTAATTAGTTCTTTTCTATTATTCTCAAAATTTCTCAAACACTAATTTAGTTCTTCCTTTTGGCTTGGTACCCAGAAAATTTGGAGCTCATCAATAGATGATTGAGGATAGCAGTGCTAATTATATAATGGCATTTTTAAGTGTCTATAAGTATGAGCAGTTCCTAAATGAAATCTAAAAAGGCATGTCATCATTGGAACAAAGGTGGGGGTAGGAACCCTATTTTTACTTCTTCCTTTTATTTTGTTAAATATTTATTTATTTATTTGGTTGCACAGGGTCTTAGTTGCAGCAGACAGGCTCCTTAGTTGCCACATGTGGGCTCCTTAGTTGTGGCATGCATGTGGGATCTAGTTCCCTGACCAGGGATTGAACCTGGGCCCCATGCATTGGGAGTGCAGCATCTTAACCACTGTACCACCAGGGAAGTCTCTACTGCTTCATTTTTTTAAAAAAATCAGGCATTATACCTGGGAAACCTATTACTATTATTACTATTACTAAACCTATTACCTATTATTACTCGATTAATCCAAGAGTAAGCTGTAAGTAGACAAAATAATAAAATGTTCTTTAAAACCATGCCAGTGGGAATTAAGTTCACTTGTGTGAGATGGACTCCTGGTGAAATGGCTAAAGTTTTGGTTAGATAAGCAAGTGAAAATAAACTTAGAGTGTTCTTGTGTTCCAGGGGTTGGCAGAACCAAAAACTGGTGTTTGCTAGGTTGACCATAAAAATGACCCTTTGGTATCAAGATTTTCTCTGATTAATAGTAACTCTCCTTCACCCTAAGACATAAGAAACATGTTGGTGAGGAGTGAGGAAAATATCTAAACAGTGCAACTGAGTCAGAAATCAGATGGCCTTAATCTAGTCAGTGCTACTAGGAACAAGGGAATATCTTGGTACATGTTTTCACACTGATGATTTTTATCTGTTCACCCAAAGTGTTAGTATTCACTCCAGGCATTTTAAAGATCATGAGGCCTCTAGCTCCTTTCTCCTTAAAGTGACTACCTCTCTTCAGTTGTCTAACTGGAGTTTTCTGGGAGCAGTAGAGCTAGAAAAGGGCCAAGACACTGAAAAGTTAGATAGGTGTTTGCTACTTCAGACTGCAAAGCCAGGAGCTGGAGTCTAACAAAAATTTCTAATAAGTTTCTGGGGGTGGGTTTTAGTACCAGTAATAGACTTTTTTTTTTTTAAGGAATATTTGATATTGGTCCAAGGAAAGGACAATTTCAAACTTCAAGATAAAAATAAAAATTGATAAGTATATGGAGCTGAAACATCTGCTTCCAGTAATAGCAAGCTAGGAAATGTAGAGCAGCTATTGTATTCAAAACAAACTTAAAAAGCACCAAAGAGGGCTTCCCTGGTGGCACAGTGGTTGAGAGTCCGCCTGCCGACGCAGGGGACATGGGTTCGTGCCCTGGTCTGGGAAGATCCCACATGCCACGGAGCGGCTGGGCCCGTGAGCCATGGCCGCTGAGCCTGCGCATCCAGAGCCTGTGCTCTGCAACAGGAGAGGCCACAGCAGTGAGAGGCCCGTGTACCGGAAAAAAAAAAAAAAAGCACCAAAGAGCTTTTTTTTTTTTAAAAAAAAATCAAGGAATTACCAGATCAAAATGTTGAAATAAATGAGAAACTAGAAAGGTAAGGTCAAAACTTACAGTGACCTTTTTCCTGAGGGCATTTTCCCATTTGGAAACAAAGGGCTAAGAAATTGAGCTTTCATTTTGGTGGTCATGAGACTAAGAGGACAAAACTTAAAACACAGGGACTCTCCTAGGTGGAGAGTCCACCTGATATACCAAACTTCTGAATGGCTCTACTGTCAGGGAACACTTGAACTGGAAGTAAACTTCCTCTTATATGAACTTGCAGCCAAGATGCTCACACTCTGGATGAACTTAAAAATGTTCTCAGACTGGTAGGGAGCCCCAGACAGGTTACAGAAGTAAATAACAATCTTCTCAGTTAGAATGGAGCTTTATCCTAAGTTTCAGATTATTTCTACAACTAATTTTTCAAATACAAAGATTACTGAGCACATACAGAAACAAACAAAAAAGCAAAGCAGCAGAAAAAAGAGAAACAGATCAGAATGACTAAACAAATATTAAAAACAAATTATTACATTTACTATTTTTAAAGAAATAAAAGACATGCTTTTAAATATTCGCAGGAAATTATAAAAAGTAAAAGAGTAGGCTTGAAAAATAACCAAATAGAAATTCTGGAACTAAAACAAAAAACTAACCCAAATTAGGAACTGAATAGGTGGGTTTAACACCAAATTAAACACTGCTGAAAAAAGAATTAGTGTATAAAAAGGTATATCAGAAGAAGTTACCGAGAACTTTGCTGCTCAGAGTATAAGATAGAGGTATTAATTAAGGTCAACATGGCTGAAAATTTTCCAGAAAAAAATGAAAGACACCATCCCATGGCTTCAAGAAGTCCAAAGAATCCCGATCAAAAGAAAAAACAAACCTCATACTTAGGTATAACATAATTTAGAACTGTAGAAAACTAAAGACAAAGAATATCATCTTCAAAATTCTGTAATAACCTATATGGGAAAAGAATATGAAAAAGAATGAATATATGTATATGTATAGCTGAATTACTATGCTGTACACCTGAAACCAACACAACACTGTAAGTCAACTATACTCCAATAAAATTTTTCAATAAAAGAATATCATCTTAAACTTAGCCAGAAAATCAAAGATAACAGAAACAAGAGGTAACAATGATTGACTCAGATAAGTAATTATCATCCTACCACACATAGTTTTAATTATTTATCTGATTTGGTTTAAAGGCACCATATGGCCTCTGAAAAGTAAATCAGTTATTAATATAAGAAATAGAGTCAGAATGTCTGGGTTCAAAGCCTTGTCTACAACTAACTACATAATCTTGAGCCATTCACATAGCTTTTTAACTGCTAATCTTAAACCATTCACATAGCTTTTAATCTTAAGCCATTCACACAGCTTTTTAATACCTCAGAGTCTGTATGATGCTTAAGATGAGGCAATGTGAATAGAGCACTTGTCGTAGTCTCTAGCATATAGATACTACTCAGTAAGTGTTAAGTATTATCATGAATATTATTTTGTAATATATTTTAAACAATATAATTTATTTTCATTTTATAGAGCATAGATTTTTATAGGTGATTCTTATTTTTTGGGGGGGTTTTTTTGTTTCTGTTTTTTTTTTTTTTTTTTTTTTTTTTTTTTCAGTACGCAGGCCTCTCACTGTTGTGGCCTCTCCTGTTGCGGAGCACAGGCTCCGGACGCGCAGGCTCAGTGGCCATGGCTCACAGGCCCAGCTGCTCCACGGCATGTGGGATCTTCCCGGACCGGGGCACGAACCCGTGTCCCCTGAATCGGCAGGCGAACTCTCAACCACTGCGCCACCAGGGAAGCCCTTATAGGTGATTCTTTAAAAAGGCTGAGACACCTATGGCTTATTTTAATGCATACATTAACACAGTATTTTATTTTTATCTGTGAGGGATATGAACATATTAAATACGTCCCTGGTGGACATGTGAAAAATTCTCTGAAAACTGCAAAACACCATGAAAATAGTTGTAATTTAATTTATGCCACATAAAAATTGCATGGGATAAGAAGTAATATAATCATTATATAGACAATGATAACAAATGCTTATGATATGTTCATCATGTGCCAAGTCCTGTTCTAAGTGCTTCAAATGCGTTATCTCATTTCACACAAACTTTATGACACAGGTACAGTTATAATCTCCATTGTATAGAGCATGAACTTGAAGTATAGAAAGGAGTCAGTCCACGTAAGGGCTGTGAGTGAATGCTTGACTGCCTGACTTGAAAGTTGGCACTTTACCTTGGATGAATAAACCAAGCCCTAGAGAGCCTTCCAAGGAAGTACTGAATCGAGATTATATTTCAGTTCTGTTGGTATTCCAGAAGCACTCCAGTACACTGCTCATCTAGAGGTTTATAAATGTTCCCAACGGGCCTTTTTAGATTATGCAAAAAAACCTATAAAATAGTACTGAAGGGCTTCCCTGGTGGTGCAGTGGTTGAGAGTCCGCCTGCTGATGCAGGGGACACAGGTTCGTGCCCCGGTCCGGGAAGATCCCACATGCCGCGGAGCGGCTGGGCCCGTGAGCAACGGCCGCTGAGCCTGCGCGTCCGGAGCCTGTGCTCCGCAATGGGAGAGGCCACAACAGTGAGAGGCCCGCGTACCGGAAAAAAAAAAAAAAAAAAAGTACTGAAATTTAGCCATTCAAAACATTTAAGTTGTTACGTACCTACTTCTTTCTCTTTGTTTCCTTATATACCTACTTTTTCTTTTTCTTTTTTTTTTCTCCCTAGATTATATTTTTGTTCAAAACTGAAGTGAGTAGGCCCTGGTAAAATGTGTCAGTGCTCTTTAAATGAAATCTGAGAATAGTTACGAATTAGATAGGGAATGGTAATATTTGAATATTGGAGCAATACCACTTTTTTTAGTTTGATGGAATTTCTGTGTAGAACAATTTTAAAATACTATTTTCAAAGTAGTTTTAAGGTCATTGGATAGAATGGGAAGAAGAAGGGAGAAGGGAGATTAAAATTTTCCTTAGTCCAATGCTTAGAACATTCTACTATGCATATATGTGTGTTATGATGGACTTTACAAGGATTGGGGAAGTTGAATTTAAAAGAACTTAAAATGAGGAAGAACATGATGGAAGTCATCAAAAGAAGAAACGTTTACTGAATTATGCACCTGGAAAGAGCCCTAGAGAAATAGTGAGAATATAATAAAAGAACAAAAAGGAATCAAGTTGGATGTGTTTTAATGGTGTAAAATGCTACTAAGCACTTTTCTTGCTTATGATTTCTAGCTTTACTATTCATTAAGTAAGTTCTTATTTCTGACAGAGGATGATGGTTCATTATCTTCAAATGGCAGGAACAGCATCAAGCCTGACATGTCCCGGGCAGTGAGAAAGCTGTAGATTCCAAAAAGCTCGTTAGTTCCTCTTAGGCAGTCATCAGGCCATTAAAGAAGGGGAAAAGCAATACTTTCTGCTCTACTTGGCATCTATTTTGCTTATTCTGAAAGGAACAAGTGTTAGATAAATTATAATCTGACTTGGCTTTTATTTACTATTTGCAGGGGGAAAGAGACAATTGCTTTAGTGGTAAGCACAATTGGTAGATCTGATAACTTTCTTTTTTCAGACTTTTTTTTTTTTTTTCCCAAGTCATTAGTGAGTGAGAGCCCTCAGGACAAAATAGTGGGGTAGAGATTTAAAATGGCAATGATTCATAAAATTTCTTTCTTGTGGAGCTCTCATTTTTCTTTCATTTATGCCTAGTTAGCAATCTATTATTGAAACCTTTGTTTGAAGGCAAACACTCATAGTACTGAAACAGTTAAGTATGGCAAGAAGAGTGATATTTTGTCTCTCATCTATTCTCTACATGAGTCATGGAGTCTACATTTTTAAGGCAAGAAAGAAAGAGATGAGTAACAGTCACCTCCAGAGTTCACTTAACTTGCCCAACTTTCCCTTTCCAATATTTACATCAGTGAGCATCTATTTTATGCTACATACTTTGCTAGGTACTGAGGAGACAATGCCAAATGAGACATGGATCACACCTAACATAAGAGAATTCACAGGGAAGCTGCTGTATAAGCAAGTAATCGGGTTGCAGCATAATCCAGTATGCAGTATGAGCACCAAAAGTGGTGACCGAAGGAAGAAGTCATCAATTTTCAAAAGGGGGTGGGGCAGGAAGGAAAAGACCTCATAGCAGAAGTGTGCTCTGCTGGACCCTTGAGGATCATTTGCAAGGTGTTTGCCAGACAAACGAGGTGAAGTAGGGAGACATTTGAAGCACAGAGCAAGAGCTAATGAATGCAAGAGAGAACATCTGGAGATCCAGGCAGAGTGAGCACTGTAGAATGGCAGGAGCAGAGGAAGTCAGGGGAATAGTGGGCAGGAGGCTACAGAACTTGCAGAGTGATGCCAAAGACCTGTCTGATTTTGAAAAACAGGTGGCAGACATATGTTTATTTTTAAAAGGGTGTTCAAGAGAAAACTTGAGTCAAGTTAGATATAGGATATCTAACAAGCTATTGCATTTTTCCTTTAGAAGAAGAACATATTATTTTCCTGTTTTCTCTTGAATGCTATTCTGTCCTGATTTTCTCCAATTTCCCTCTACCTGTTCTTAAGGACTCTGACTCCTCAAGCTTTCTCTAACTGTCCCAGCCCACACTTTCCTTTCTTCTCTGATCCCCTAATTATCTGAGACACTCCTTTGATACTAGAATCCTGGGAGTTTTAAATAAGCCTCTAAGTTCACAGATCAAGAAAATAAAGCCCAGAGAGATGAAATCACTTGCTGAGGGTTTTTGACATTCTGCCTTAGATTTCTAGTTAACATTTTAGATGTGTAAATCTTGTCTCTCCAACCACATTATAAACAAGTAAAGGGCCAACTTTCACTTTATTAATTTCTCCTTTCTCTTCTACAGTCTTGACTAACTGCTTATATAATAGGTTCTCAATATGAGTTTGCAGATTGATTAGCAGGGACACTTGCTTTCTCAAATACATTTCACTTAAAAAAAAAAAGAAAAGAAAAAGGGGTCTTTGGGCATCAGATAAAATAAACTAATATTCACTACTAAAAAAAAAATAAAACCCATCACACGTTAGTCTACCTCTCTGCCTTCAGAACCTCCTTGTCTCTGTTCCTACACTTCACAGAAACTACTGTCTTTGGGGGGAAAAGAAAGGGGACTTAGGATACATCAGGCATCCATTATCTAGAAAATTATTGTCCCGCTCTCCAACCTATCTCTGCAATGAAACATCAAGATGACAAACACGACTTCAAGACCATTCATTATCCACCTATAAATTACTGTCAGGTTTGCCATCTCTTGCTTTCACATATACTAAATTTCAGTTGATTATTTCCACATCTCACTGTTGCTAAACAGCCCAGTATCATTTTCTGAGTCTCCTGTGTCACTCTTCTTGATTGAACTCTCCTTTAAAAACCTTGACTTTACATCTGTGTTCTTCTCAAGAGATGTCTTTTACATGAAAGTAGCTCCCCCAGCCTATATTTCATCAGAGATTTGAACATACGTCTGCCCTAAGAGGTTTCATGTGTGATTGTCTTGTTTCTCTAGATTTTAAACTCTTTTGAACAAGAGATTATCAAGTCCAATAAAACCACTACATACTGGTTTTCAGGGAATGATTCTCTTTGCATCTTAACTTTGGTCATTATGTTGTTTATTACTAAGTCTATTTTCCTAATTAAGCTTGCTCCTAAGATGTTAGTTAAGACTTTTTCCACCCCTGCAGGTATAGACTTGGAATCCACATTGTTTTTCTTGCTGAGCATTAATATTTCTTTTATTTCATTGAACATGAACATATGGTGCTTTCTTGATAAAGAGCTTTGATTTTAAAGAGTTAATCCTCAAAAATGGATGGATGTTTAAAAAATAAAAATTTAATTAAAAAGTTGTCTCCAGGAGGAACTAGATGACACTTTGCAAAAGGTTTCCTTTTGTTTGCATTTGGTTACATTGACCAGACTCTGGGTTTTAGATTGACAGAACTAGAGACCTGATATTGTCATTCACTGAGAGTACCTCATATCTCAGGGGCAGACTCAAATTGAACAAGCTCACAGACCAATGCATAAAACCAGAATGCCTATTTACTGATTTACAATGAGAAAAATAGCTGTTACATGGACTGGAATGCTAATGTCAACTTTCTATTCCAGGAAACCATATAACAACTCCTACATGGGAAGCTAAATTATAACACCAAGATCGCTTGGTGAGCATGGGATCAGAACAGGGCAAGATTAAGACCTTTTGAGGCCATAAGCATTTTAGTGTGCCTCCCCACTTCCCTTATGTTATTCAAAAAATAAACAATATAAGCTACAGAAATGTGAAAAGTCTAACAAAGTTTTGACTTTCCCCATGACGAATACTTCCATAGTTTCACTGAAATTTCAAATATTATATTCTTTGAAAACAAATTTTTTTTTTATGACTTTGCTTTGTTGGAGTCCTGAACTCGTGATTTGTCTGCGGGGCTCAAAACAAGAGGTGCTAGTTCTAGTGCCTGGAGTTTTGATTATAACAGGCCTGGATGCAGCTGTTCTGAAGGAAACCAAAACCCTCCTCTGGACCCTACTTAGGTAGATGTTGCTAATGCTTGCAAAGTGACTTGTGTGCTTCCATAGGCTGACTCATCCCTTTCTGATTGACATTCTTTCTTTAAGCTTGTTAATGCATTCAATCAATTTACAGTCAAGGAAGGCTGATCTGAGAATATTCTGTCCAAGAGAGTTTGCATATCTCTGATCTGCTCCATTGTGCATAGATTCCATAATGTAGAGCTCATTCAGAGGGCAGCAACCCCACTCCATAACAGTCACTACTAAGAAGGGAGCAACTCAACTATATCCCCATATCATAGGCAAGGCCAAAAGACCTGTTTAGGATAATAATTCCTATCTACAGATATTATGCAGGGTGAAGTCAAATTTATATTAGCCGGGGCAAGACCACAGTCAACAGCATAAATAACCACCAGCCTGAACATGGGATTTTATGGAGAGTGTCCTAAATAATTAAAAAGATACTCAGTGAATGAAGAAATGAATAAATTTTAAGAAAAAAGTTTTAAAGCTTCAAATAATAACACTTAAATAACTAGCATTTTGCATATATTGAACATTTAATAACTTAGATAAAATGTTAGATTAGAAAGGCTGAGGACCTTTCCCTATAAAGTATTAATTACACAAGGAAAATTCATAATTTTATTGTGGAAAAATCTGGTAGACACCATTCTAACCAAGTAAGGAAACACATGGCATAATATTCCTCCCAATATGATAAAGTAACAAAGGTACCTTTGTAGTACTTTTCCCAAAAGGCATAACCTTAATCTAGTTGTGAGAATACATCTCACAAAACCAATTTGAGGGGCATTCTGCAGAGTAGCTGGCTCTTCAATAGTATTAGGATCATAAAATACAAAGGAAGATTGAGAAACTGTCAGAGAATAGCGAAGACCAAGGAGCTATGACAGCTAAACAGAATGTGGGAAGTTGGGTGGATCCTGAAACAGAAAAAGAGGAAAAATTGGTGATATTCAAATAAGATTTGTAGATTAGATTTAGTGAATCAGTGTTAATATCCTTGTTTTGATGATTATACTATGGTTGCATAATATGTTAACAATAAGAGAAGCTGAGTGGAGTGTGTTTTGGAACTCTGCACTATTTTTGTAACTTCTCTGTAAATCTAAAATTATTTCTAAATATTAAGTTAAAAGAGAAAGAGTAAGACAAATTTCATGGAGAAACAAATATATGTATCACATAACTGAAGTGAATATATCTAAATTTTTTTTTTTAGAAATAACATCTAAATGATGTTTAAAATCTATCATGTAGGGCTTCCCTGGTGGCGCAGCGGTTGAGGGTCTGCCTGCCGATGCAGGGGACACGAGTTCGTGCCCGGTCCGGGAAGATCCCACATGCCGCGGAGTGGCTGGGCCCGTGAGCCATGGCCACTGAGCCTGCGCGTCCAGAGCCTGTGCTCCGCAACGGGAGAGGCCACAGCAGTGAGAGGCCCGCATACCGCAAAAAAAAAAAAAAAAAAAAAAAAAATCTATCATGTATTAATGCCAAAAAGCTACTCCTCCCTCCACTGCCTGCAGTCGCTTCTGGAAGCCTTTGCCACCTCCACTCTTTCAGAGTTGTCATACACACCTAATATTTTCAAAATGTACTTTTCAAACTGTGATAAAATGCCCATGGTTAAAATAAATCAAAGATTACTGAAGGTTTTTTAATGAAAAGTAAGTTTCCTTCTCTAAGCTTCTGTCATTTTCCAGACTTCCTCTCCAAATGTAATCATTTAAATTCCTGTAGCATTTACTATAGGTAGTCCCTTCTTACCTCTAAATAATGTGTCTTTTACAGTATTTATTTTAATGCTTTTAGACAAGATCTCTTGGCTTCTTACCATGATAGATAGATTAGTTTTTGCTTTTTACACAAGCTCTTATATCCCCTCCTCTGCGTTCCAGTAAAATTATATCCCTGTTTAATCAAATCAATAGACAATGATTAGAATACTATTATTATGTAATTGTGGTTCACTTTAGCGATAAGTCATGTGCCATGACTTTTTCTTTCTTTTTTTTTTTTTGTATGACTTGTTTTTTCTCTGTATTTTCTATGTGCCTTTTATTTTTTCCTTTATCTTCAGTTGTTTCCCTCAAGCACTCTATTATATCTGTTATTTTGTATGTCTTCCCTCTCTCTTTATTTTGGGGCCTCTGCCCCAAGACCATCAAGCTTCCTCCTTCAGTCTGACTTTGTTTCTCTCTAGCCCTGCTGTACAACTTTCTTCCTGGGCCTTCCCTCCCTCATCTTTCACATTGAATCCATTGACTCTTGAATCTCATAACGTTACAGCTGAGTCATGATTTGACTGGCTTAAAAGTTCTAGGTTGAGAAAATTTTTCCCTTGGTACTTTGAGAAAATAGTCCCATTGTTTCCTAGCATGCAGTATTACTTCCTCCATTTTAATTTTCTCTTTTTAAGAAATTACCTCCCAACCTTTAACCTTCTCTACCCCCAAGGGTAAGAGAGTCACCTCTTGGGTATCCTCAAATTTTACAATAATCATGCATGTAAGTATATTTATTAATTATTTGATACTTGGTATAATCTTCTAATCTGGAGAAGAATGCTCTCTTTCATTATTTCTGTGATATAATTCTCCTTTCCATTTCTCTGCACTCCTTATCTGGAATCCCAACTACAAGTTGTAACTCTTAGAATGCTTCTCTATGCCTTTATTTACATCTCCTCCCCCATACTTTTTAGCTAATTATCTTGACTTAATTTTCAGTTCTGATGAATTTGTTATTCTAGAAATTGTCTTTACTTTCTCAGAAACAGTTCTTGTTTTCTTGTTGTTTATTTATAATGGCAGCATGACCTTAATATATAGATAAAATGTCTTCTTGGCTTACTCTGCTCTGCACTGAATAGTTTAATGCTTAAGTTTTCTATATTCCTTGACGTATCTCCATTTTATGGTGTCAGTTTTTTCATTTATTCGTCTTAAATCTTTTTTAATGTGTTGGCTTTCATCACATATCATGGGATACTTACTTATCTGTTTGTATTTAGAAAGGAGACAAAAAAGAAGCTGACTGGAGGATCCGTATATATTTTCAGGGTTTGTACATTGGTGGGTTTGCCTCAGAGTGTATAGGCAAAAAGCTACTCATGATTGGGTGGAAGCCTACAATGCTAGATTATGGTCTGTCTTTCCTCTCTGGGACTGATTTACATTTCTTAGAGGGTTTTTTGTTTTTTTGCTTTTTGTTGCGGCGGCTGTTGTTTTTGCCTTGGGAGAAAACATCTGTGAGAAATTTTTCTGAAATTTAACTGTGTTTGAATCAATACCAGCCCTCTCTTCAGTATCAATTCTCACTCCAGCCTACCATAGTACCCCACACTTACGATGGTCAGTGACCTCCATGGGCTTAGCAGTCTGGCTGTCTCTCTCACTGAGTGAATCTTCCTCTTGATGTTGTCTAGGCTTCATTTTCCTCTACCTCCTTTAGCAGTTATCTTCCTCCCTTTTGACCTTTATTATCCAAGAACATGTTGAAATCACTAATAGCTCTTTCCTCAGTCTCTACACCATTGTTATAACATGTTTTTCCCTTTGCTATCCTTTATTCTCATTTAATAGCGTTTAAAAAGGCAGAAGAAATGTGGCCTATCTCAACTCTGCAAAAACTTGCTCTTCTAACTAGTAAAGAGAAGCACTAAAGAGTTGCTTGTAAAGCATCTGAATCACAGGGAGAAGTAGACTTAGCTATAAAGTGAAACAAAACAGTGTCAAAAGCAGGGATTCTTAAATTTTTTACGTTCATAGAGAGGACTTTTTAAAATATAGCTGCCCAGACCAAATTCCAGACCTACGAAGGAAAAATGTTCAAGATCCTAGCCTTTGCTATGCCCACCTTAAAATATCAAATACTATATATTTCAAAACAACTTTTGGTGACTGTAATCTGCTGGCTCCCTAAGCACATGCTTAGTTTATTGGGCTCAGTACAAATAGAGTTACTTGAAGATGTTAGAGCAAGGTGACTTCTTCGGTGTTTTACTGCCAAATAAAACATGAGCAGATAGAGAAGTCAATATTATTTTATAAGTTACCAAATTTAATTGTTCAACAAGGAGTGTAGAGGTCTTCACTTTTTAATTTCTCCTCTAAGCACTCTCAGAGGGTATGAACCCAATAGGAAACCCTCTCTCTAATTCACTTGGAGTTTTGCCCTTAAGGTGTCATAATGCATCCTGACCTCCAAGTCCAGTCACACCATGCTAGGGTGCCAGTGTGAATAGAGATTGGTAAATGACATTGGTCAGGAAAGATGAAAAAGAATTACAAACATTGAGAATACAAAATATAAAACTAATGATTTTCAGATATACAAAGAGTTCTTGTCTAGGATCAGGTTATTTTTCATTCTTCTTTAAGGAAAGACAAATTATATAGAGGTATATGATAACAAAGGCTTAAACTGAAAAATATCAATGGTATGTATTTGCATTGTACTTCATAATAGAATTTTTTATAGAAGCATTGGATTTAAGCATTAAAAATCACTTTGCAATAATAAGGACAAAAATGTTAATCATTTTATTATTTTACAGATCTGGAAACTGAGGCTCACACTTTTTTCCCCTCAAGATCACATACATTTTGAAGGTTGATATTATAACTCAAAGTCCATCTTTAAATTCTGTTTTTTTCTCATCATATAACATTGACTCAAATTTATCAATCAGAAACATTGACTCCTCCTATAAATTACCTGCCAGTTCTGTGGTCTTTCCATTACCCTGCTGGCAATAATCCAGGGTATAATCTAACATAGAGGCACCACACTATCAAGCAGGCATTTGATTCCAGAATTTCCAAATATGACAGAGCTTAGGGGATCAAGTTCATAATTAAGTATCGAACTTGTGAAGCATCAGCTCATCTGTTTAAAATGCCTGGTTAATACTCTGCAGATTCAATATCTATGAAGCTCTTAGTGCTAATTCCCAATTCCTATTCAAAATCCCAAGTTTGAAAACATCAAGTTAGGTAATTAGGGATAAGTTAAACCTCCATAGCACAGTTAGGCTCGAGACTCTATGACTATGTGAAGTTGTAGGATATCTTTGTCACTGATCAGAATTCTTTAAAATTAGGTGCAAGTCACTATGATAATTTTAGAATGATAGTATCAGCAGTCATGGGTTACAATAGTCAACATCCATTAAATATTACTTCTCATTCAGGAGAAAGGAGGAATAGTATTTTCATTATAAAAATAGAACTAAACTTCCTAGAACTGTAATTATAATTTGCAGCAGATGATTAAAATAGAAAAATGATTTTTTTCCTATGAAAAGGAGAGCTGTCAAATAAGAGAAGACTAATTGCATCTCTGACTATAGGGTAAAATAAGAACCAATAGGTAGAAAGAGAGGCAGGTTTTAGCTCAGTATAAGAAGCAGCCACTCAGCAATGAAATGGGCTGTCTTAGTGAAATGATGAACATCGCTACAGATGTTCTCTGAAGGGGCTTTGGAGAGGTTAGATCCTAGTGTAGAAGGTTTGGTTAGACCCTTCCCATTCTGTGATATTGTGTTTCCAATATTGTTACCTTCATGCCAAGTAATCTTAATGACCCAGGAAACTGTTATGCCCTTTCTATCTTCCTCTCTTATAAAGAATTACTAATGCATAATTGCTTATGATAATTACTTGTATATAAGAACAATTATTCTTGATATTATTTTTAACATCAATGGGATATGACTAATTTTAAAGATTTTCTTCAGTGAGGTTAACTATATTTGGAAAAAAATGGGACATTTGCCTTTCTCATTTTTATTTTACTGCCTCCTAGTCTTTTTAATTTCAGTTCTGATTAGAATGTCCTATATAACTATAGCTTCCCTTGTAATTCATTACAACAACCCTCCTTCCAATATCTGTATACACTTATGAGAAGCAGCAATGTCAGATAAGTGCACTGCAGTCCCATGGAACCTGTTGCGTTCTCTCTTGGGGCCCATCAATCTAACAGGATGTTTAAAAATCTGCCTGGGATCTTTTCTCTTTACTAACTTCTATTTGGTGTAATGTCGGTGGTATTGGTTGCTTACAGAACGTGACTTTTGAACTTAGTTTACAATTTCAGTCTTCTCAAGGATTATTTTGCATACTTTTGTCAGTGGAGTGCTACAATCTGGGGTCATTACTGGGCATGGAGGGTGGTTGTCTTACCTTGAGTTTTCCCAGTAGCAGACACTGTGACAAGGATTCTAATACAGTAGTTCACTTGGGAGGTGATCCCAGGATCCCAGCGGGGGCTAAGTGAAACAACATAAGATGACATCTTTCTTCACTCACAAAGTTACTACTGAAGACAACTCAAGTTTAATCCTACTGGGGAATTCTGGGAGTCAGTGCAGAGCACAGTTGTATCACCTGAGGATAATGAAGCTGGAGCATTTATCCACTAAATCTCTTTCTGTAATTTGTCCTGAGCTGATTCCAGGGGCATTAACTCTGCCACTTCTGGCTTGCTTTGTGCATGTGGGTCTGCTCCTATCATTGAAAAAAGTCCTTCAACCAGAAAGACTGAATTGTTCCCAATAAACAGCTTTCAAGCAGGTAGAATGAATGCCAGAGCACCGACTGTGCCTGCCTCAGTGGCCTGTCCTTTTGCCTGGAGATTAGTTTAAATCAGAAATCTCATAAAGCAGAGACTGACTTGGAGTCATGATTGGATTGTACTCTAGAGATGACTGTGTCTATCACAGAATGGTCTATGGGTACCAGGTATGAAGAACCTTGACAACAGTACATAGGAGAGAAAAACAAAAGGAAGCGGTGGTCAAACAGGTTAGAAAAATGCTGGCTTAAACAGCTTAAAAGACTGTGCCCTAATAAACACAGTAGATTTCCCAAACAGCTTTTTCCAAACTTACTTGATATGCAGCATTTTCCAAACTAACTTAATCACAGAACCTTCTTTTTATGGCCCATCTCTTTGGACTGATATTCCATGAAACACACTGTGAAAAATGCTGATCTAGTCCAGTCCTCTCATGTTACAGCTAAAGTGATTGGAAGGTCAGAGGCCTTGTGACTGGTCAAGGTCATGCAGGTGATTAGTGGTTAAGCTGGGCCATGGCCCAGAGCTTTTCATTCTATCCTGCTGTCTCTCATTTCAGTTCAAAAAGCTCCTGGTGACCTATAGCTCCTGTTTCTTGAGCTGTTTTCAGATGGGATCTCAGTGGGTAATGATTGCCTCTGGATGTCAAGGGAATCTATAGGCCTCCAGTGAAAATGAGTTCATGAAGCCCACCCAGCCCACTTTACAAGATATAGAATCATATGTGTCTGGGCTTGGTCAAGAGGTTTGGCAAGCCTACTCCTAGTGTTGTTTAAAATGGTGCATTTTCCTGCTGTTCTGCTGGAAGAAAGGCAGTGATAACAAACTATCTGTTAGAATGATTTGATAAGATTAGAACCTACTGGGGAGGTTGTTCCTTTCCCTGATGAAACCTCGGAGTGGGTACCTACTGGCAGCTCCCAGTGATCAGCTCCTTCCTTCAAAATGCAAGCCTGCAGGGACACAGGCCTCGCTTTGCCTTTTCTTATAAGGGATACACAGGCCAGAACAGGCTGGGATGCTGTCAGTTTTTCCTCAGAGGACATAATCTACCCCAGCTAGAGATTTTAAGGGAATATAAGATTTTCACTGGTCCTCTCTTTTTCCTTAGTAAGAGCTGTCATATATTTGGGGCACTTACTTGTGGTAGGGATTGTACTAGGCACTTTATTTAATTTAGTTCATTTAATCATCACAACAACAATGTGGAGAAAGTACTGTTATTCCCTTTTTTTGGTGAGCAAACTGAGGCTCAGAGAAGATAGTAAACTTGCCCATGGTCCCCAGCAGGGAGCAGGAGATTTCATTCCAGAAATGGAAGCCCAGGCAATTTTAGCTTATGTGCCCTTCTGCCTAGGAGACTGCATTGATCCACATTCATTAGTGTCACAGTCTCAATGAGAAGACAATTAATCAAGAGAAAATGAAGCAAATCCAGCTGGTAAACTTGGTAAAATTTAAAGTAGCTAGTGATGTGAACAACTTATCCCTTGTAAGAGAGCCAAACATCTCCTACTCCCAAATTATACAATGCTGCCCCCCGAGAAAAACTTTGTAGTTTGATTTGCCAGATGAAAATGATAATTACTACATATAGTCTCTTTTACAGTGGTAAAGTGAACCATATAACATAAAGAGAGTTTATATCCTCTGCTTATGGTCCTAGGGAGTAGCAATGCTGGGATGCAGCTTTTTAAAAAATAGCTGTTCTTTAAAAATATAAAACAAAACTGCACCCACACAAGCTTTAACCTGAACAGGTACAGTCAATGTTATTACAATATGAAGCTATATGTTTGGAGACAAGAGAAATAAGAAGACAATAAATTAGAATTTCAGGCTTGCATAGATAGCTGAAGGATAAAGCATTTGGTATCAACTGTGTACCTTAGATGCACTGATTGTGCTGGGTATAGTTTCAATTAGTGAATAATAGATAGATAGTGGACACAGGGATGAAAAGAGGGGATAGAGAATAAATTTTAGAGTTTACCAGTTCCACAAAACTCAAGCAGAAGCAATGAGAGTTCTTAGAGAAAGGGTAAGATAAATGGCAACTTTGGGGTATTCTTGACCATAAATGATACTCTCCTGCAAACCAAGGATAGAATTGGGCTCAATAAATGCCGTGACAATATGTAGCTTTGTCCTGGTTCTTTGGCTGCCTGGGGAGCAAATGATTCAGTGTGAGGTGTTAAGACTCCCACAATGTCTTATACCCAACAGATTCAGTAGATGAAGCTGAGGTTTTTAATGACTGGGAACTGGGCCCCCAGAGGGCTAGCTAGAATAGAGAGGTTTTGCCCTCTCCCCAGGACATTCACAGTTTAGAGATAAGAAGAGGGTGTCAGACGAGCAGGGAGTTGGTGATGCTGTGGTAGAGTGTAGGGGAAGGACAGTAATGGAAATGTATTTCAAACCCCGACTTTGTGGGCAACTGAAAGGCATCACTTGTGCTGAGTGGGCTGTTCCAGGGGACTGAGGTCAGCCAGTAATAGCTGAGGAAGGAAGTTTTGGACTAGAGAAGAGTTGGGTGAAATGGAACAGATGGAGGCTGTGTTAGGCACTGAGGTCACATCAGCCCTAAGGAGAGAATTTGGCATGAATTATGTTGCCACATTGTAGGCGCAAATATGTGATTGCTTAGCAAATTAAAGAGGTAATGAATGAAAGATGGATTGGAAGGTGGCAAGCTGAAGTTGCCAGAGTTATCATATGTCATTTAATCACACTGACATTTCACAGGCAAGATGAAAACATGATCAAGAGACAGCATGTATCAGTGAAGAGAGGAAATGAATTAAAGTGAGGCACAGCTGTTTACTCCATAACTGTGTGAAAATGGACAAATTATTTACCCTTCTGTGTCATTTTCCCCCTTGTTTGTAAGTGATGATTTTTGTAACACCTAATATAACACAAAGGGTCCGAAATAGAGCATTACTCTAAACTCGGTGCAGTTGTTATTACCATTAAAGTTAATAATTATAAGCAGAAGTCACTATTATTAAAATGAAATTGTTTTTAATGCAATAGAAGTGAATCCTACTTGCCAGTATATAAGATGTAACAACAGCATAAGAAAATTATATGAAGGGTGAGATTTACTGGGAAGAAAGCAGAGGTTATGGGCCTGAGTTCTGCATTTCGACAGATCTGTGGCTGAATCCAAGTTTTTCACTCACTAGTTATGTGATATTGATGTATACCTAACTTTTATGAGTCCCAGTTTTCTTATCTATAAAGTGAGAACGATCCCTACTCCATCAGTGGTTGTAGGTATTAAGTTGGATAATATCTCCTAAGCACATGGCATACAAAAAAACATTCAGTGAATGGTAGAGCGTGTACTTTGTTGTGACTTGCTTTTGTAATTATGGGACTATGGAAGATGAGAAGAAATGGCCTGAGGCAGCTAGAGAGTGGAGTACAAAATAAGTCCATCTACTGACAATAACCATAAATCAGGAAGACATGTAGCAACCAGAACCAGAGTAAATATGAACAATAAGGTCGTATTGGTGTCATGTCATGAAGACAAAATAGGACCTGTGATGGGAAGCATCAGGTTTGTGATCACTTCTTGAATTTCCCCTTGAGAGGAAGAACGTTGACGCAGGACTGTGAAGATAGAAACCCACATCTGGAGTACTACTTCACAAGTCTCTTCAGGACCCAGTGGGTCCAAGTCTCTCCTAAAATAGCTCCCAGTAACTACCACCTCTTGGTATTCACACTGTGTAATCTTCTCCTCTTGAGGCTGGGCCTCATGAGTTGCTTCTAATGTACTATAGAATATCGTAAAAGTGATAGAACATCGCTTACAAGATTAGGCTACAAAACTCTGAGACTTGTCTTGCTAGGATTCTCTCTCTCTCTGGCCTTTTTAGTTTGCTTTAGTTTGCTTGCCCAGATGAAGCCAGCTGCCATATTATGAACTGCCCTATGGACTTGCTTTATGATCACAAATCCAGCCTGTCTTATATGATAAAACTGCTTCAAATTTGGAGTAAATAAAATATCATATTGATATTAGAATCTTACGTTATAGAGCAATATGTTAAAAAGCAATGTAAAAGTAAAGGGTAGAGTACCATGTGTATCTCTAAAAGTTCGATTTATCATACTCATTCCAGTGGGCTGTTGTAAGCACTTAATAAGCTAATGCATATAAAAGTGCATGATATGGGACACTAGCTTTTTTTTTTTAAGTTTATGGTGTTCAGATTTTTTAAAGTAACATTTTACCAGAAGCCAGAAGAATTCTGTGCTTAAAATCAGTTCTAGTTCTCTTGTCTCTGCCACAGTTTGCCTGACAGGCTGCAAAATACACCAAGCAATATTTATAGTATACCAAACTAGACAGAAAAAATAACTATACCAGGCAGAAAAAAAAAATCCCAATTTATACTTCCATTAAAAGGATAAAATATCCAAAAATTCTTATAGATTATGTATAGTTATTTCCTTTTTATTGTGTTTTTCCCATGTTAAATTGAATTCTAATTTTTTGGAATACAAGAAAAAAAAGAAAATAAATATTAAAAATGATGGTTCATATCAACTACCATTTTAACACTTTAGGAAGTCAAAGTTTATTTGGTAAGAAAAGGAGAAAACTCAGCATTGTCCATGGAATATATATGAAGGATCAGTGATGAATAAGACTTATCAAATAGAGTATTATGACCTGGAAGTAAGTCATGGAGAGAGTAGCTCTCCACTTATTTGGAGGCTAAAATTAGCCAAACTGTTTCATTGAATAAATATTAATTCAAAGCTGTACCAACACTGTTCTAGGGGCTTGGGTTATATCACTAAACAAAGTGAAGACTCTTGTCCTCATAGCACTTACATAGCAGACATTAAACATAATAAATAGCAAATCATAGTGTATTAGAAGAAGCAGTATAACAGTACAGTAGGTAATTTGGGCATGTCTTGTGTTTCGCCTGATATTTTTTTTACTTTTAAGCATTTAGGGCTACTGAGAGGATTATCACTTGTGACACAATCTCCTTGGGTGGTAGTGTGGTGTTAGAAATTAAGTCCTCAGGAACTACTCATATAGACTCAGGATACAGGAATTTTAGAGGGATGGTAAAATCATTAGAGAAATGAATATAGTAATCTTTGAAAATCTTTGAACATAAAATAATAGTCAATTTACCTACAGGTAATACACCTCTGGGAAAACTGGGTTGACCTATGCAAAATCACATCATAATTTTTTTTTTTTGTGGTACGCGGGCCTCTCACCGCCGTGGCCTCTCCCGTTGCGGAGCACAGGCTCCGGATGCGCAGGCTCGGCGGCCATGGCTCACGGGCCCAGCCACTCCGCGGCATGTGGGATCTTCCCAGACCGGGGCACGAACCCATGTCCCTTGCATCGGCAGGCGGACTCTCAGCCACTGCGCCACCTGGGAAGCCCCACATCATAATTTTTAAACATATTTATGTTAATATACTATTTTATGATGAGGAAATGCCTCCTCACAGTTGGGAAATCAAATGGACATCAAAATATGACTGACAACAGCAAAATTGCTTGTCAAACGCATAGGTTCTGAAATAGTAAATGACCTCTGTAGGTAGAGCTACTTGCGTTAACCACATACGTCTAAAGTTTAGTCTCGGCTTTTCATCCAGGAAACCTAGATACACATTAACCTTTTCTAAACCAAACAATTTATCAGTCAGGGTTTTGTTTCAGACAATATAATTTATTCTAGATAAAGTATTAAGTGGATTTATTAGAAAAATTTTGACATTTTCCAGAATGCCTATGAGAGCCAGGTACCAAGCTTAAAGGCTATACAGCTTAAAGCATGAGAAGGCTATATAGCTTAAAGCAGAAGAAATGCCTATCCCACCACAAAACTCTTTCAGTAATTAGAAAATATAAACAGACCTCTCACAAGTAATGAAATTGAAACTGTAATTAAAAATCTTCCAACAAACAAAAGTCTAGGACCAGATGGGTTCACAGGCGAATTATATCAAACATTTAGGGAAGAGCTAACACCTATCCTTCTCAAACTCTTCCAAAATATAGCAGAGGAGGAACACTCCCAAACTCATTCTACGAGGACACCATCACCCTGATACCAAAACCAAAGATATCACACACACAAAAAGAAAAGTACAGACCAATACCACTAATGAACATAGATGCAAAACTCCTGAACAAAATGTTAGCAAACAGGATGCAACAACACATTAATAAAGGATCATACACCATGATCAAGTGGAGTTTATCCCAGGAATGCAAGGATTCTTCAATATATGCAAATCAATCAATGTGATACACCATATTAACAAATTAAGGAATAAAAACCATATGATCATCTCAATAGATGCAGAAAAAGCTTTTGACAAAATTCAAAACCCATTTATGATAAAAATTTCTCCAGAAAATGGGCATAGAGGGAACCTACCTCAATATAATAAAGGCCATATACCCACAGCAAACATCATACTCAATGGTGAAAAACTGAAAGCATTCCCACTAAGATCAGGAACAAGACAAGGATGTCCACTCTAGCCACACTTATTCGACATATTTTTGGAAGCCCTAGCCATGGCAATTAGAGAAGAAAAAGAAATAAAAGGAATACAAATCTCTGGCATTCCTATACACCACCAACAAAAAATCAGAAAGAGAAATTAAGGAAACAATCCCATTTACCATTGCAACAAAAAGAAAAATACCTAAGAATAAACCTACCTAAAGAGGCAAAAGACTTGTACTCAGAAAACTACAAAACACTGAGGAAAGAAATCAAAGATGACATAAACAGATGGAGAAATATACCATGTTCCTGGATTAGAAGAATCAATATTGTGAAAATGACTATACTACCAAAAGCCATCTACAGATTCAGTGTAATCCTTATCAAACTACCAGTGGCATTCTTCACAGAATTTGAACAAAAAAGTTTACAATTTGTATGGGAACACAAAAGACCCTGAATAGCCAAAGCAATCTTGAGAAAGAAGAATGGAACTGGAGGAATCAGGCTCCCTGACTTCAAACTATACTACAAAGCTACAGTAATCAAGACAGTATGGTACTGGCACAAATACAGAAATATAGATAGATGGTACAGTATAGAAAGCCCAGAGATAAACCCACACACATATGGTCACCTAATTTATGACAGAGGGGGCAAGAACATACAATGGAGAAACGACAGCCTCTTCAATAAGTGGTGCTGGGAAAACTGGACAGCTACATGTAAAAGAATGAAATTAGAATACTTCCTAACACCATACACAAAAATAAACTCAAAATGGATTAAATACCTTAATGTAAGACTGAACACTATAAAACTCTTAGAGGAAAACATAGGAAAACCGCTCTTTGACATAAACCACAGCAAGATCTTTTTTGACCCACCGCCTATAGTAATGAAAATAAAAACAAAAATGAACAAATGGGACCTAATGAAACTTAAAAGCTTTTTCACAGCAAAGGAAACCATAGATGAAAAGACAACCCTCAGAGTGAGAGAAAATATTAGCAAATGAATCATCAAAGGATTAATCTCCAAAATATAAAAACAGGTCATGGAGCTCAATATCAAAAAACAAACAACCCAATTAAAAAATGGGTGGAACACCTAAATAGACATTTCACCAAAGAACACATACAGATGGCCAAGAGGAACATGAAAAGATGCTCAACTTCACTAATTATTAGAGAAATGCAAATGAAAACTACAATGAGGTATCATCTCCCACAAGTCAGAATGGCCATCATCAAAAAATATACAAACGATAAATGCCAGAGAGGGTTTGAAGAAAAGGGAACCCTTTTGCACTGTTGGTGGGAATGTAAATTGTTACAGCCACTATGGAGAACAGTATGGAGGTTCCTTAAAGAACTAGAAATAGAACTACCATATGACCCAGCAATCCCACTACTAGGCATATACCCTGAGAAAACTGTAATTCAAAAGGACACATGTACCCCAGTGTTCATTGCAGCACTATTTATAATAGCCAGGACATGGAAACAACCTAAATGTCCAATGACAGATGAATGGATAAAGAAGATGTGGTACATATATACAATGGAATATTACTCAGCCATAAAAAGGAATGAAATTGGGTCATTTGTAGAGATGTGGATGGACCTAGGGTCTGTCATACAGAGTGAAGTAAGCCAGAAAGAGAAAAACAAATGTTGTATATTAATGCATATATGTGGAATCTAGAAAAATGGTACAGATAATCCTATTTGTAGGGCAGGAATAGAGACATAGACATAGAGAACTGACATGTGGACACAGTGTGAAGGAGAGGGAGGGACGAATTGGGAGATTAGGTTTGACAAAAATACACTACCATGTGTAAAATAGATAGCTAGTGGGAACCTGCTGTATAGCACAGGGAGCTCACCTCAGTGCTCTGTGATGACCTAGATGGGTGGGATGGGGCAGAGGAGGTCCAAGAGGGAGGGGATATAGGTATACATATAGCTGATTCACTTCATTGTACAGTAGAGAAACTAACACAACATTGTAAAGCAATTTTACTCCAATAAAGAAAAGAAAAAAGAAAAAAAAATCCACTGTTTTTTCCACTAGTTAGTTGAGTCTATAAAGTCAGGAACTGGAAGCTAACCCTTTCCTATAGCTGGTGCAGCAAACCCAACAGTTTCATGAGGCTGTGCTTGCCAGAACTCCTCAGTCACAAATTGTTCACTTTTACATTTTACGTTTCCTGCAGATGAGTCTGCTTAATAAAACCTGGTCGAATGTCTATACCTCATGTCAAGGAAGCCTGGGAATGAGCATTTAGTGCTTCTACCAAGGGAAGGCTAGATTCATGATATTGGAAAGCCACCAGAGTGAGGCAAGGATATTCAAAAGATTTAGGGCTGCCATAAATGACAGGTGTGTCCTGAGAACCATGTTCACAATTTTTCTACAATTATTTTGATTCCGTTAGCACTTAGTTCTCATGAGATCCACCTTGTGCCTGTGAAAGAGCTTAATTGTGTTATTTAAAGAGGTAGCTACTTCTACTCTTCTCAAGGTAGCTACATGAAGAGAGACATGAAGAGAGAAGTATGTTGGCGTGCTCACTTATTTTCTCTCTATATATATCTAGGCCAATATTTGTTAGTTATATTTACAGTTAGAGAAGTTGCATGGAGGTCTCTATTAGAGGTGGTTCTTAAGTTCTATGTCTTTCAAGAAATCTTTTCAAGTAGAACGCATTGCTGCTGCTGGATGTCCTAATTGGTTTTGAATAGTGCTGGGACAGATGCTACCGATGAGGTCTCCGTGCTCATTTTGTCACACATATATGGGTTATGTTGAAAGTCTCAAACGTCTTAGGAAGATGCTTAATTTAGTTCTACTTAAGAAGATGGAGGTTCTTTTATTGTTAAATATAGAAAGACATATGGTAAGTGAGTAGCATGGGATAGTTCAGTCCGGGAAGTGAAGGATATCTTTTCTGGAGGAGCAATAGGATCATATTTGGATTTTTGTTATAATGATTGCTCTCAATCCAGCAACAGAAGGCTGTTACTCTACAGTTCTGATGTAGCAAATGGCTAAGACGAAGCTGGGATCTTCTTCCTTAGTCTATTTAATAGATAACTGCTAGGTGGAAAAATGAAAGAAAATTTATCTCTTTTTTTCTATAAAGAAAGCTATTTTCAGCTAGCAATCCTGTAGCACACTGAAAGGAGAGCATTATGTGGGTAATGTAAAATACCATAACTCTCTAGTAAATGGACACATCATATGCAGCTGTAAAGAGGTAATTGGAGTCCAAAGTGTAAAATACAATGGAAGGTTACTGAGGCATTTTGAAGAGGTTGGGCTGGATTTTGAACTACATGTGTGGTAACATTCTTTATAGCCTACAATCTTTTGTGTCGTTTGCTTTTAGAATTTAATAAGCCTAGAGTTAGAAAATTTGGAAGTTATTTATTCCCTCTGAGACATCCAAAGGTGGTATTTCTCTGACTCCTAGGGAAACTGATATCAATAAACAGGAACCGTGTTAGTGTTATTTTGATTATTTTTAGTTTCAGGGTAAAAAAAAAAAAACCCCAAAAACATAATCTCTGCCTTTGGTATTTTTTCTCAAATCTTAGGATCTGGGCTTTTAAACCTGGGGGCTGGACAGCTCTAATGAAAATGTCAGGGTTTCATACATGAATCCAGGGCTTTTAACACCTCAGTTTGTGCACTGAGTTGTACTTTCACAAGACCCGAATCATCATCATTCCTTTAATAGCTACTCTGCAGGTACAGAGGATTCCCTTCTTCAAGGAGATCAAAGAGTGTATTGCTTTGTTATTTTTTAAGTCTAGCAGTATTCTAAGAGAGAGAAAGACTGTAGCTAGTGAATTCCTTTAAGTTTCCTTCTATTTCTAAATGTATCTGAATCAGTTTCCATCCCTATATTATTCCCTTTTATCTCAGTGAAAAGGGGGAAAGGAACGATGTGAATGCACGCCAAGCAGTGCACTGGGCTCCGTACATGTGTCATCTCTACTTGATTCCAAGTTCGACGTGAGCTGAACACAATAATTATTTTCCTTCTGTCATATTTGTGATACATGATCATTGGAGAGAATTTAAGGAACACAGAAATTACAAAAAAGAAGAAAAAACAACAGTTTTCTCAGAAACCCAGAACCTACCTCTTCTCTCGACACAAATTCTCACCATTCTTCTGAGACATAAATTATTCTCTTTTCTATTGTCCGCTATTTTCTTCACTCTCCTTTTCCCCTCAATCTACAGTTGTTCTAGAAACTCCCCAATACTAGCAGGAGGGTCTTTTTGTGTTTTTTGTTTGTCTGTTTTTACTAATTTTCATCTCTTTTATGTTAATTCTGAATTTCTCCTCCTTTCCCTTTATTACCAAACTTTTGGAGATTGTACGTGGATTTGGACACTTGTATTTATTTAATGCTCCTAATTCATGTTTCAGTACATAGTATGCTAGCGACTGTTTTCAACCCTAATGAAAAAGCCTGCATTTCTGAAGATGTCCCTGAGTAGCAGGATAAACTCCAACACCTAATGATATCTGAACTTCATTTATGAAAGCAGAAAACAAACAAAAAAACCCTATTTACTTAAGTTACTATTAGTGGGAAGTGTGCAATTTGCAGCAAAACGCATTCCCACGTGATTGATTTATCTTCCTTTGTCCATCATTTCCTTTCACCACTAAATATGCTCCTCATATTTACTCTATTTTTCTTATAATGATGATTTCATCATCCAAAGAGTAGCCTAAATGTTTTAACCACTAAGATTTTATTCTTCTCCTTCAACCTGAACAACAATTTGGTCCCCAGATATATTTAGTCTTTCTCTGCTTCTGCTCCTATTGTCACTTGTAAAATCACAGTTGGACAATTTCACTCATGTTCTAGCTGGTATTCTACCTTCAGTGTTCTCCCTACACCCAAACCATGTTCTTTTCCAGTGGTTCTCAAACTTTCTGTCAAGACATGCTCAGTTGAGAAATGTGTCTCATATTTTTTGTTACAACTAACAAAGCTGAAATTTTTTGAATGATTTACATGCTTTATATAATAAAGAAGATGCTAGAATAATTCTTTAATATTGTTTTGCTTAAGCAATATTCTAATTTTTTTGAGAGCTAGGGAAAGAGGTTACATTTAGCTAGCATGGTGGTAACTGTATCAGATATTTCCAGGTTTTTTTTTTTCTTTCAGGTAAATATCTCCCATGTGTATCAGAGCAGGGAGAGGAGATTGAGGATCATTATATAAAAGTCTGTTTTCTTAGCATGGAAAAAAAAAAAAGCTTTGAATGACCCCTTTACTCTGTATATGTTTATTGTCTCTTATTCCATAATCCTACCTGTACCCCTTCTCCAGTCTCTTAACGTTTGGAACTAGTCATCTTTCCACCAACACAAGCATTCTTTCATATTTCCATGCTCTGAATACCATGTTATATTGAAGTACTTATCATCATATGTTGTAACTACAATAATCCCTCTGCAGCGTCAAGTTCACTTAAGGCAAAGTCTTTATTTTTAGGTAAAATTTTTGTCAATTAAGAGATCCTTGGTTCCAGTAGAAGTTGTTGTTTCTTTTATGTGATGATCAGTCAGGTATGGCCACAAGAGAAGATAAAGGAGAAGCTCAGGAAGAAAACAAAGTTTATGACACTCACAGGTCCTAGAGACTGGAGTCATGGCCACATAAGAAAGCCAGCAGGGTGGTCAAGAGGCAGAAGGGGCAGGATTGAGGGGGAACTAAGGCCACAGTGTTTATTTGGGTTTCCACAGGAAAGATGAGACAGGCCAGAGTAAACAGTTTAGGGCTGGCTGGTATGAATAATTTCAGCAAGCTCTAAGCTCTAAAGGGTAGGTCTTAGTTGCCTGGAACCTGGCTCTGGGATGATTAAGGCAGAGAGAGGAATATTGCTTCCTGGGTGTACCAGCCAGTTAAAGGAGGCAGGGCTCTGTATTGGTTAGTTGGTTTATCAAAGGCATGTTCCAGACTGAGCCCTTTACTCTCTCTAAGAACTGGCAAGTCCCAGGAAGGGCAGTCTCTCCCCAACCAGAAAAGTCAAAACATCATAATATACAAAAGATTAAAAACATAAACAATACCTAAATGAATTATCCTATGCAACTAATTAGAAAAATGAAATTGAAAGTTGGGACTAGTCGTAAAGGAGGGTCAACAGAAAGTAGAAGTTTTACAATGAAGTTTAGAAGAGGAATGTAAAGACAGCTCAGGAGAAACAAATGCTAGCATGGAATGGTATTTCTGTTGACAAATTGAAAGCTAAGATACTGGTAAAAGATGCTGAGGCTTTGATGCTACATTTCTAGAATCATAGTGGTACTTTGTAGGGGGTGGCTTGGGTAAATAATTCTGCATATTACAACCACAATGAAATTGAACATTTAGATAACAAACAAGACCAAAAAAGTCTCTTGAAATTATTTTATGTTTTTAATTCCTTTCAAGTATAACAATGGATAGCAGTCTCTGGTTTCTTCCATGGAGAGAGTAATCATGGGGGTGGAAAATCAATCCTATCGTTGTTTGACTTAGTCTGTACTTTGGAGCTTACCCAAGGGCTGAAAAGTTTGACCTCAGTGAAAGGGGTAGATGAGACACACAGAGAAAGAAGCCTTATGGAATAAAAGGATTAAAGGAAGCAACAAATCTGGGCTATTCAGGACCCACAGACTATTTTGTACTATGAGTTTTAGGATCAATTTCAAGGAAAGAAGCAACTTTATTTTATAGACCCTGATGTGTTGTATATACTTACAGAGTATTCTCTCTTAACCCCACACATCAAAGTGAGAGCCTTATTATTTGTGTCCAGGGAGTGTACAAGGAGCACAAAGTCTGGTACCAACAAATATAGCGCTCTCTGTAGCTGCTGAAACATTTTTATCTTGGCCTATTGATTTATCGTTTAGGGTCAAGGTAGGAGCTAGGAAAGGGATAGGACTGATAGCCCAGGAGACAGACAGAACAAGTATAGTCCTCTGGCCACACTCAAAGTAGCACTTTAGAACTTAGATTTTGTTTCTATCCTGGAGAACCTTGAATACAAGTGAGGATTCTCATTCCTCAAATCCTAGAATCTAGTAAAGGCTGGAATCAGGGATAGATCTGCCATTAAACAGTAAAGATTCCTATGCTACCTTCCTAACATTGAGATATATGTTTTCTAATCAGCTGGGAGAAGCTAATTTCTATCATAATTCCAGTAAAATGAAATGGTGCTTTTTTATGGATAAGTTTCTAATGAAAAGTTCATATATGTATATGGTAATGGCTTCAAGAAAGGAGTGCAATTTGTATCTATTAAATATTTGAAAATTAAACTTCACAATTATGAATATATCTGTAATTATAAGGACTTTATCATAATGAGCATTACTTTTGAATCTTTGGTAATGAATGCAACTCTCTAGGCAAATTAAAAGTAACCATTGTTAATATTCTCCATGGAACTTTCCTGTAACCATCTGTTCTTTCCAATGTTTATGCCCCAAAGGTGGGATAATACACAGGTAGGTACCAGGCTCTGGTGTTACACTGCCAGGGTTTTAATCTTGATTTGAATACTATACTTACTCAGCAAGTTATATGAGTTCTCTCTGCCTCAGTTTTCTCATTTGTAAAATGTGGCTAATAGTGTTACTTCTGTTAGGATTATTGAGGAACTTAAATGATTTAAAATCTACAAAATTCTTAGAACAGTACTTGGAACATAATAAAGTACTCAACAAATACCCATTACAATTATTATTTCTTTAGAATTATTCTAGAAAATCCTTAAGTAAAATCAGTTGGATTGGAGTTTCACAGCAAACCAATTCAATAGCAGCAGTAGAGATAAGGTGATAAAAATGGAAACTTGAATTTGAACCACATCGTGGGGCAAAAAAGGGTTAGTGAAAAGGTCAATTTCCCCAACAACAGTGGGGATGAAATTTCCAAAAAAAATGTATGTTAGATAGCTAAAAGACTAATTTCTCCTACATTTGTAATGTCAAAATTGCTGTCTAACTTCTTACTACTATTTTAAGCATCAGCTTCTGTTTTATAATATTTTAAAATTGTCTGGTCATCTAGTCCATTCTTATTACATGTTCTGTTTTTGAAATGAGTATTTTGTATGATATTGACTCAGACAATTGGCTCTTTGTTTTGACTCAAATAGTTTTTGTCTTATACATGTAAAATCAGTCTTCCACAGACCAATCCATTCATTCTAGCCTTCCAGGATAGCCCTGTGCTGCTAAAATTGGTATTTTGAAATAGCTCTGAGTAAGTGGACTTACAACATTGCAGTCTAGTATATTAACCAGGCATAAAAATGACTTTGTATTTCTATGGAAGAAAGAGGAAAAATATCCTGGCTAATCTTTAATGTACTGACTTTTCACTTTGTCATCTACATCTGGTATTCCTATTACTTGGAAAATGTTTCAGAAGGTGAAACTGGTGGGGGGCGAGGAGGAGGGAGGGAGGGGAGAGAGAGAGACAGAAACTTAAATTTCTCAGAACATAGTAAGAATTGTCTTCTGCAACAAAGTATATCAGTCTTTGAGGTAGAAAACAACCAGGTCCATTAAACCAACGGTGGATACTCATTCATAACTCTTGTATCCATTTGATGTTATGATATGGACACATGTTTACTCCATTAGGTTCTACCTTGCACTGAAATTGAAACACTCTAGCATAATATCAATTTCCTTAGTACTGTGTTTTTGACTTGCACATAGAGGTAGATATTCCTTCATGAACTCATTTAGATTTCTTGAAAATTTCTGTAAACTTACGATTGCTTCAATAACAATTTCCTGGGCCTACAATATATCTTTATATTTGTATGCCAGAATTTTGAAAACAGTATGGCTGTTTTATATTTTCCTGAATACTAGGAAATATTATTTAAGCCTTCTCTGTGACTATTGGAGTAGTAGATCTTAATGTTATGATGTATGCATTCCAAGAAAGACAGCAAGAGGGCTCTTGTTTCTCAGAAGCATGATGATTTTGACAGATTTTATTCTCTCAAGATGGTTATAATAATATCTCCCATGCTCATCTGCAATGTTACGTTGTCCTTCCCCCATCAAAAACTGGAGCTTATCTCTCTACCCCATTGAATCTGGTGGACCTTGTAATTGCTTTGATCAATAGACAAGGACAGAAGTCAGTGCTAACTTATCCATCAGATACAGCTAGCACAATGTCTAGGGCCATGACACTTTTAGGGGCCCATGAAAATGTTTTCATTTCTCTTAAAATCAGAATTTAAAAAAAATGAACATTTAGGTTTAAGAAAATATTTGAACATATATTTACCTTCCTATCAATGCTGTCATAAACTATAGTTATATATTTAAATTTATCTATCTATCTATCTGTCTATCCATCTATCTAATGGAGGAACGTGCCCATGAAAGCAAAAGTGCCTGGGGCTCATGAATGTCATAATTCAGCCCTGGAGTAAGTGATACAATGCTAACTCTTAATGGGCCAGGCAACTTCTGCTTCCTCCCTTTTGGGACATTTACCCTGGGGACATTCCCTCTCAAAAGCCAGCCACCAGGCTCTGATAAATCCAGGCTAAATGGAAGGGTCATTTAAGAGCTGCAGCTGAGCTCTCAGACATCAGTCAGTATTAACTGTCAACCAGGTTGTCCAACCTAGTAGAGCCTTCAGGTGACTTCAGCTTAGCTATTATCTGATTGCACCTGCACGAGGGACATCCAGAAAGGTCTGCCCAGCTTAGCCCAGTCAACCCAAAATACTGCGTAAGGCAAAAATAAAGGGCTGTTTTAAACCAGTCAGTTTTAGAGTGGTTCATTAGTTTAAAATAGATAACCGGAACCTTGATTGATTCATTCATTCACAATTTATTGAGCATTTTGTAATGTATTATTTGGGATACCATGATATAATATTAATGTAATGAGGACTCTGTTGATGAGCCTGCCCAGGTCACCTGCTTCTTTAAAACCCTGGAGGGTGGGGAAGACATGAATCAAGGTGAAAGTTAAATAAACTCAAAAAGAAGTGCTAAGATTATTTTTAAGTATAAAAAATTACCCTTGACAAGTGTTGAAATTCATTAAAAGAAAAACAGCATCATTATTGTGAAGCCACATTTGTAGGATAAACTTTTTTTTTAATTAAATTATTCAAACCCTGGTTCCACTGTCTTCTAGCTGTGTGATCATGATCACGTATTTTAAAGGTTCTGTGCTTCATTCATAAGTAGTTTGTTTGGCTGTTGGCAGACTTAAATGAATCAATATGTGCAAAACTCTTAGAATAGTGTCTGGTGTGTGTGTGTGTATGTATTAGCCATTTAAGAAATGTTAGCTATTTGTACATCTATTTATACTCATAAGCATGTTATTTGTGTCTAGAACAAACTAGATTTGATGGAAGGCAAGCATGAACCTACTCCGTTATCTTCCTACCATAGATTTCAACCATGACATATTAAATTCTCCTTTTAGAGGATTTTTTTCAGAGTCCTTTTTCAGAGACAAAGGACTTTGTTATTTACAGCAGAAAAATTAGCATGAGCTTCAAGTTTGTGTTGGTACGCCTCAAGCCTAATTTCCAAGGGCGTGAAGTAGACTGGTCCAGATGGATGCTGCTCACAGAGTGAGCTTGTGTCAAGCTAAGGAATCCCAAGCTCACAGAACTTCAAACTTTTATCATGGGCAACAAACAAACCTGGCTGACCTTTGTTCTGCAGGAAAAGATTATCTAATATTTATTGAATACCTCCTGTGTACTAGGCACTGCAAGACCCCATATAAGTCATTTTATACAGAGTAAATCATTTAATCCTCTACACAACAAAACTGTGAAATAGGTATTGGAGATATTCAGAAAAGATACATAACTTCCCCAAAGTCACACAGCTGTGGAGGACAAATATGGAATTTGGTCCAATTTGGTCTGATGTTTTCCCCTACCTTGCTGTCTAGGGAAAATAAATACTAAAGAAATCTCCCTAAAACCCACCACTTAAAAATGACAAATCCAATTACTGTGGCCTCACATGTTTAGAGAAAGTTGATAAAATATTTTGGATTCATGTAGCTCTGAGGTAGAGGAAGGTGGAGTGCTGACTCATTGAAGGTAATTGCTATCCTTGGAGTAAGCGGCCTCGGTGCTGGGATTCAGCAAGTGGACTCAGCTCCACCTCTCCCTGGTCTTGTCCTCTTGTTTCATTCTTCCACCCCTCATGCATAGTTAGAAAGCCCTCAGGGAGCTGAAACTTCCAGGCCTATCCAGTATATATTGCATTTGCCAGACATTCAGTCATTCAATCTTTTACTCTTAGACCCCCTGAGCTGATAAAATAATAAGAGCAAACACTCACAGGACTTGTGCTGTGTGCCAGGCATGGTTCTATGCCCTTTACATATTTTACCTCGTTTAATACTCACAAGAACTTCCAAAATAGACACTATTATTATCCTCATCTTTAGATGAGTAAACTGAGCTATGAGAGGTTAAGTAACTTTCCTGAGGTCACACAATTAGTTAAGTGCTAAGGATGGGAATTAAAACTGGGCAGTCTTGTTCATAGGCTCTGCTTCTGAGCATTACATTACTGCTATCAAGGAAGCACGTCCAGTGTTTCTTCCATGTTCTTTCTTATAAGGCTCTGGGCAGGACCTCAGAGCTTTGGCTGCCAGCTTACCTCCCCACCCCACGCCCAGAAACTTTTTTTTCTTTATTTAAATCCAGAGAAAGATTAAATTCAGATCATTTTCAGAATTTTTACTCAGTTTTTTGGTTGCTTGACTTAGAGTTTACCAAGCACTTATTCCAGTATTCTTTTTTTTTTTTTTTTTTGCATTATGCGGGCCTCTCACTGTTGTGGCCTCTCCCTTTGCGGAGCACAGGCTCCGGGCGCGCAGGCTCAGCGGCCATGGCTCACGGGCCTAGCCGCTCTGCGGCATGTGGGATCTTCCCGGACCGGGGCACGAACCCGTGTCCCCTGCATCGGCAGGCGGACTCTCAACCACTGCGCCACCGGGGAAGCCCCTATTCCAGTATTCTTTTTAAATGAATCCATCATGAAGTCTGGGCTTAACATTACAAACCTTGGAGAAGAAACAGACATGAATTGTACAAAATTAATCAAGCCAAATGCAGTGTCATTGGTTCTATTGGCAACTTGTGGGGCCCACAGAGTTTTAAGGTGATTGGCATCTCTATGGGGATGGGAAATAATAAAGATTTTCAAGGTTATGTGAAACAAAAATGGTAAAACAAGCTATCTTGCAAACCCTCCTGGATATATAAAGGAACCCTTGGAATCATATTTTCATTGATTTTGTGGAAAGTTTTAACTGAGCCTTATTGAAATATATAAAATATTTGAGGAAAATGTTCATGTTCACTTAAGCACCAGAAGGTCTTAAGAAATGCTATATTACATAAATTATAAAAGGTTCCAGGAAATTCATTTTGTTTCCAAAGAATTAGCTAAAATTTTGAATGGATTAAGTATTTAGGTATTTTTGAACTGAAACACAAATGCCCACCAACCTGCTTTCTTGTTTTCTGCTGGGTCTGGCAACTGTCTAGTTTAATTTGGAGAACATAATAGGCTTTGCCTAAGTATCCATTGTATAACTTTAAATATCTCTTCTGTAGGGAGAAAACTGATTACCTCTTATATTCTAATTGGAAAAAGCACTCACAATATTAGTAGTGCATTCAGGAGGAAAAGATAAAGATTTAGACAAGTCAGTAGAAGGTAATTTCATGTTCATTTTTATAGTTATATTAGAAAATGGGTCCAAATGTGAATTACATAATTATAGAAGTATTTACCTTAATTGAGATCTTGTCACAAAGTTGACCATACTAGTTTCAAAATTGCTAGTAGTATTGTGCAAATTGGTCAATATTAATAAGCCTGTATTTTGAAACCCAAGAGAAATAGGACAACATGGACAAAAGCTATGAAATTTCCATACTTAGTTCCTGGTTCTTTTAGAATTCTGGAAGTAATACATCCCTCCTCCCAATTCACACACACACACACACACACACACACACACACACACACACACACGTGATGAAGACCCACTACCCAAAGGTGATAATAGGAAAGACTTACAAGTCCTTAAGGATACAGGTGAAATAAGGGGAAGGTTGGTCAGGACAGAGAAGTGAAGAGGCACGTAGAAATAAAACTCTCATGATTTCACAGAAAAATCAAAACCTTTTCTTTTTCCACATTAAAACTGAAGGTAATATAGGATGTATGACTTCTCACTCTACTTTAAAATGATACCAACTCTGCTGAAGAAAAAAACTATGAATTTTTCATTATATTTGAAAGTAGTTGTACAATTTTGTGGCAGATGAATTCTCTTACAGAATCTTTAGTCTCTGGTATAACAAATCCCTCACATAATAAATCTTTTATGACTCAAGGAGACTTTATGTTTTTGTCTAAATAAACTTTTTCTTATGAGATGTTCTTCAAAAAGTATAACAACTTTAGTAACCTTCAGTTGTGGGATCTACTTTACGTTTTTGGCACAGTGAGACCAGTTCTTTAATTCACAGAGGTAACGTGGGTGTTCACATTCCCACAAAGAGCTAGCTTTCTTTGAGGGAAAACGTTGCTTCCTCCCACGTCTGTGAGCAGAAGTGTGACCAACTCCTCTGCCACACTTTCTGCCCAGTGTTGTCAAGGCTTGGGTCAGATTATCTTGGGTTGTCCTTGTGAATCTTCATTGCTACTGTTGTAGCTGAACTTTAGTTATAGGAGAGCAGTCTTCTACTCCATTCTGACAAAAGCAGACAATGAAAAATAAACAGGAAAACTTTCCCCTCTTTGGGCCAAAATATCCCATTGAGAAAGTAGCAGGCTAATAGCAATGCAATGGAAGCTCCGTTTTTGATAAAATCAAAGAGAACCAAGGCACAAAAATCAGAGTAGCTAAATTAGCACTGGTATAAGAAACCAGGTCTTTATCATTTTAATCAGTTATTATTTTCACAAGACTTTATTTCAGAGTATCTCAACCTTGGTGCTATCAACATTTGGGGCTAGATAATTCTTTGTTGTGGGGGACTGTTCTGTGCATTGTATAATGTTTTGAAGCATTTCTAACTAAGCCCACTGGATGGTCACCCATAGCACCCCCTTCCACCCCCAGCAGTTGTGACAACCAAAATGTCTCCAGACATTGCCAAATGCCTCCTGAGGGTAGCATCTCCCCTGGTTGAAAGTACTGCTTATTGGAATCTATGCATAAAAAATCCATAAAACTTGGCATATAAATATTTATTAAAATGAATAAATTAGCAAGTGAAGGTGATTAAATTGCTTATCCCATTGCCTAGTATATAGTTGAATACTTAGCAAATCATAATTCTCCCAAATCCCAGGTATGATATCTTGTAACTAAATTTGCCAAAATTAGTTCCAATTCCTGGCGTGGGAGGGTAGTTCATCTAAAATAAATGTTTGTGAATGAAAAATACATGACAAATACCCACTTGACACAAACTCTTGAAAATAAAATTTGCATCTGCTCTCTACTAATACCCCATTGAAACAATAAAGGGATTTTTTTAAAAGCATGAATTCCCCAAAATGGGAAAAGAGATGATTACAATGACATTTCTGGGACTGAAAACCAAAAGAACACATGGTAAATATTTTAGCCCCTCTAAAAATAATTCTAAGTTGGCAGTGATGAAAGCTGTGAAGCACCATGATCTGCACACCCACTCACATACAAAAACACCGCAAATCTCATGAATCCATGGCACCGGGTTCCACTGGAAGTGATAATAATATGTGAGTAACAAAAAAAGACTTGGCCAAAAGTCTGTTTAAAAAGCCTTTAAACCTCAGATTTTCCCTCCTTGACAAAAAGTAGGACAGATTTCCTTCTGTGTACTGCAGAAGCCTAGAGATTTATTCTCTGAAAAGGTTAAAACATAAAGTCTCTGAACGAGGTGAGTACAAGAGGAGGCATCAGGTAGTGTTGAAGGCAGGGATACTTTATAGAAAACAGTTTAATTGAATATCTATCTACACACAGAATGTTGATATCCCAGCCCTTTTCACCCAAGTAACTCTAAGCTTATACCTTCCCAATGGGAACTTAGAGGTAATATGACATAGTGGACACCAGAGCCAGGCTGCCTGTTTGTGTACCACTAGTTAGCTGTGTGACCTTGGGCAAGTAACTTTACTTCTTTTTATCTCAGTGTCCTCATATTACAACACTGGAATAAAAATAGTACCATTCTTATAGAGCTGTAGGGATTAAATAAAATAGAATTTTATAAGTACTTAAAACTGTCTGGCATATAATAAGCACTAGTTAAGTGTTTATTATTATTATGCCTTGGGAAATCAGAAAATCTCAGGAGAAAAGACCTAAAGATATATACAGTGATGGTTTTCCACCATGGAATTTCAGTCACCTCTCAGAAGACCCATGGCTGACAAACTTCATGGGGTACTCCTGGTTTCCAGTCAACTTTTCAATTCCTATTGTTCAGTATTAGTAGTCAGCCAAGGACCAGCAACCATTGAAGAAAATCTCTAGTACTAAAGTCAGACACCAAAGTAAATAAGCCGAAATACACATTTAAAGGAAAAGCAGATAATGAATTAATTTATAAGAAACTTAGAAAAAAATATTAATATCCTCAGAGAAATAAGAAAATGTATCCATGAATCAAGAACAGGTTGTCATTGCTGCTATTAAGGAGCACTAATAAGAAGAAAAACAAGAGCTGTAGGGAATAAATATATGATAACAAATATGAAAAATTCAATAGAAAGTGTGAAAAATAAATTTGGGATGTCCCAGAAAGTACTGGTTAAAGACAAAGAGATAGAAGAAAGAAAATTAGAGAGTCAAGCCATAAAGACTCATGTCTAAAGGAGATTTTGATGTCATGTAACACTTTAACATGCCAAGCCTATAGTAACTGATAGCAATAATTAGTATAAGATAGAAAGAAGGTATTTTTTATATGAAAGGTCTAAAACGATTACCTTCCATGAATCCTTTCTGAGGGAGCTATTGGACTAAAGTAAGAGAGTAACCAAGAAGAAGAAAAAAAACAAACCTAGGATCCAATACCAGAGAGGTGAAGGTGAAGGCAATCTTCAAGTTCATGATAAAGGAAGGTCTACGTTAACAGTTTTACAGCAGATCTAGAGAAAAAGTAACCCATGTTGGGCAGACTGCTTGATGCCTAGTATGGTTCAAGAAAGGTTCATCACACCACAGATTGATTTGGTGGAATATTTCAGAATGTCTGGTATCTTTAGAATTCAGATGTTCATAGAGCAATCTCACGTAACTTGATCATTCTCCCCAAACTAATTCGTGTATTTGAAAGACAGTGAAATTATCACAAAATAGTTCATCTGCCAAAAATCTATACTGTTTTTGAAAGTGAAAAATTCCTGTTTGGTGTCTACGTTTTAAAACTATGCCGTTATTTTTTTTTTCTAGAATCATAGCTTAGCATTTTATTTTGATTCCTAAGTTTTCTCATCATCAGTTCACAGTAGTTATTTGTGATTCCTGGGCAGTGTTCTATATCTATACAGTCACATCTCTGTGATGAGAAAGCTTTATTCTCTTTTCAATAATAAATCCTCTTCTCTCCCTGCCTTTGGGAAGCAAACATTGGTTGAGAGTTGGGAAAATGATCCCAGACCTGAAACTGACTGCCTTGGGCTTAAGGCCACCATCCATGAGACTTAGATGGTTAATCTGTTCAAGAAAGTACAGCCCACAGTGCAATGGGTATTATCTAGGGAGTAGAGTGATGGGAATTTATCAGATCACATTTTATCTCCCTCCCCACACAGCCCTTTCTCTCCAACACCTCCCACCCATAGTACCTTTCTTCCAAAAGTCCAGGCATCTTCAAATATACTATACTTCTACCAACAATCTTTGAAATCTTTCCTAAGCTCACACGTCTGTGACAGGTGTGACTGAGGAGTGTGGCACCACATAGAGGTGAATGGACAATGAGCCAGGACTCCTGATGTTTAGTTCCACTTATGCTGAGTTGTTCTAGGACCTTGGACAAAGCATTTAAACATCCCACACTGCTTCATTTGACAAATGGATAATAAAGGCAATCCAATTTGCCTCCTTATATGGTTGTGAGCAGCAAATGAGGTAAAATTGTGTGTAGTATGCATGTGTGTATGGGTGTTTACATAATACAATGGGCTATAAATATAAGACATTTGTTCACATTTTAACCCTCTGAAAAAACTACTTCTAAAAAGCTGTCAGTTTGATGGTGCAGGGGTTTGGGTTTAAATCTTAGTTCTTTTGAGATGTTTCCGCCAGTCACTAAAGTATAGTTATCTGACTTCAGATTAGAGAGAAATAAAGAAGATAAGGGCAAGGTTCATAACCTGAAGGATCAACTCATAATTTGTAGGTGAGATAATTTGAGGTTAGATATTATTAGATATTTTGAGGTTTTGATTATTTTGTTTTTAAATTTAATGGAAAACAAGGCATTAAGACTCTTGGAAAAGCCACAAACTGATATCTGGATCTCTTATGAATATATTGCCTAAGTTCAAGGGTAAAGAACATGGATCTCACTGCCAAGGTTCCATTGTGCCAAGCTAAACATTTTTCAGTTGGAAAGAATGGAGATTGCTTCAATTTATGGAGTGTGTTGGCTAATCCCCATAAAGGAAAAGCAGCAATGAAGAACAAGGAGTTGGCTCAAAAGCCCATTTAGTCAGATTTAATTGGCCACTGTTTAGTTCTTTGAATTTAGTTTTCTTGCCGTTCCTTCAGCACCAAGAATCTGTAACTCTACTCTGTTACACAGTAATAAGAACTTTCTATCTCTGCTTCCACTTCCTTTTTTTTTTTTTTTCTACTACCAATTACACCTACCTCATTGTTTACACTCTCTCTCTCAACTAATGAACTCTCCACTCCTTTCTTAGTCTTTGGCTTTTGCTTACCAATGGCTTCAGTTTTCTTATGCCTGGTGCCTTCTACTGCCTATGATCTCTGTTTATGGACATCACTTACCAGGTAGCTCAGCTCCTATGTTATTACTCTATGACCTGTTATTCATGACTAATTTCAAACTCTTTACAAGATTGGATTGATGGATCTGTTGGTATCTACCTAATATAGAGAAACCTCAATTGGGGATATTTCCAATGTCATCTCATGTGCCTTTGGCAACTTAATGATTACTTCCATTGCTAAGGTGTCCATCTTTTGTCTAATTAATTATGACTTGAATAGTAGGGTAAAGTTTATGTTCAGAATGTAGTTGAGGCATAAGTTATTCACAGAATCCTTTCTTGTATAACATATAAACACAGAGGCTGTACATTTTTCATTATTTTCTTTTTTATTCAAACAGAAAGTCACACAAATTATCATCCTCATCAGTTCACTCAGTCCCATGTAATTAAATTTTTTTTTCTTGATCTTTTGTTAGCACTTTTATGAATTCATCAGTTTTCCATTAGAGTTCTGAAAATGCTTATTCATTCAGTTCAGCAGTAGAGTCCGTTACCAGAAACCTGTACTTGTCAGAGTCTTTTCCATGAATTCCTTGAAGATGAAACCCTTTTATAGGAACATTTTTGCAAAAGCATCAGAGTACACCCAGAACTGTCTGTAAATGACAAAAGACTTAAAAATGAGCACGGTTAAAGATCTGATGAAAGTTCATAATAATGCAGTTGACAAGGAAATTTAATTATTTCTGAGATATACATTTTAAAGTAATAACTAGAATTATGACTTATTATACCAGAACATATAAGATTTTTAGAAATTTCATGTAATGTCTGAAACATTTATATTAACAGATTTCCATACAAATAACCCAAAGAAAGTTTAGTATTAGTTGTTATTTTTTGTTTGTTTGTTTTATACTGCAGGTTCTTAATAGTCATCAGTTTTATACACATCAGTGTATACATGTCAATCCCAATCGCCCAGTTCAGCACACCACCGTGCCCACCCCACCGCGGTTATCCCCCCTTGGTGTCCATACGTTTGTTCTCTACATCTGTGTCTCAACTTCTGCCCTGCAAACCGGTTCATCTGTACCATTTTTCTAGGTTTCACATACATGCGTTAATGATATACGATATTTGTTTTTCTCTTTCTGACTTACTTCGCTCTGTATGAGAGTCTCTAGATGCATCCATGTCTCAACAAATGACTCAATTTCGTTCCTTTTTATGGCTGAGTAATATTCCATTGTATATATGAACCACATCTTCTTTATCCATTTGTCTGTTGATGGGCATTTAGGTTGCTTCCATGACCTGGCTATTGTAAATAGTGCTGCAATGAATATTGGGGTACATGTGTCTATTTGAATTATGGTTTTACCAGGGTATATGCCCAGTAGTGGGATTGCTGGCTCATATGGTAATTCTATTTTTAGTTTTTTAAGGAACCTCCATACTGTTCTCCATAGTGGCTGTATCAATTTACATTCCCACCAACAGTGCAAGAGGGTTCCCTTTTCTCCACACCCTCTCCAGCATTTGTTTGTAGATTTTCTGATGACGCACATTCTAACTGGTGTGAGGTGATACCTCATTGTAGTTTTGATTTGCATTTCTCTAATAATTAGTGATGTTGAGAAGCTTTTCATGTGCTTCTTGGCATCTGTATGTCTTTTTAGGAGAAATGTCTATTTAGGTCTTCTTCCCATTTTTGGATTGGGTTGTTTGTTTCTTTAACATTGAGCTGCATGAGCTGTTTATATATTTTGGAGATTAATCCTTTGTCTGTTGATTCATTTGCAAATATTTTCTCCCATTCTGAGGGTTGTCTTTTTCTCTTGTTTATGGTTTCCTTTGCTGTGCAAAAGCTTTGAACTTTCATTAGGTCCCATTTGTTTATTTTTGTTTTTATTTCCATTTCTCTAGGAGGTGGATCAAAAAAGATCTTGCTGTGATTTATGTCAAAAATTTATGTTCCTCCTATGTTTTCCTCTAAGAGTTTTACAGTGTCCTGTCTTACATTTAAGTCTCTAATCCATTTTGAGTTTATTTTTGTGTATGGTGTTAGGGAGTGTTCTAATTTCATTCTTTTACATGTAGCTGTCCAGTTTTCCCAGCACCACTTATTGAAGAGACTGTCTTTTCTCCATTGTATATATTTTCCTCCTTTATCATAGATTAACCATAGATGCATGGGTTTATCTCTGGGCTTTCTATCTTGTTCCATTGATCTATGTTTCTGGCTTTTTGCCAGTACCATATTGTCTTGATTACTGTAGCTTTGTAGTATAGTCTGAAGTCAGGGAGTCTGATTCCTCCAGCTCTGTTTTTTTCCCTCAAGACTGCTTTGGCTATTTGGGGTGTTTTGTGTCTCCATACAAATTTTAAGATGATTTGTTCTAGTTCCATAAAAAATGCCATTGGTAATTTGATAGGGATTGCATTGAATCTGTAGATTGCTTTGGGTAGTATACTCGTTTTCACAATATTGATTCTTCCAATCCAAGAACATGGTATATCTCTCCATCTGTTTGTATCATCTTTAATTTCTTTCATCAGTGTCTTATAGTTTTCTGCATACAGGTCTTTTGTCTCCTTAGGTAGGTTTATTCCTAGGTATTTTATTCTTTTTGTGGCAATGGTAAATGGGAGTGTTTCCATAATTTCTCTTTCAGATTTTTCATCATTAGTGTATAGGAATGCAAGAGATCTCTGTGCATTAATTTTGTATCCTGCAACTTTACCAAATTCATTGATTAGCTCCAGTAGTTTTCTGGTGGGATTTTTAGGATTCTCTATGTATAGTATCATGTCATCTGCAAACAGTGAACGTTTTACTTCTTCTTTTCCAATTTGTATTCCTTTTACTTCTTTTTCTCCTCTGATTGCCATGGCTAGGATTTCCAAAACTATGTTGAATAATAGTGGTGAGAGTGGACATCCTTGTCTCATTCCTGATCTTAGAGGAAATGCTTTCAGGTTTTCACCACTGAGAATGATGTTGGCTGTGGGTTTGTTGTATATTGCCTTTATTATGTTGAGGTAGGTTCCCTCTATGTCCACTTTCTGGAGACTTTTTATCATAAATGGGTGCTGAATTTTGTCAAAACCTTTTCCTGCATCTATTGAGATGATCATATGGTTTTTATTCTTCAGTTTGTTAATATGGTGTATAACATTGATTGATTTGCTTATATGGAAGAATCCTTGCACCCCTGGGATAAATCCCACTTGATCATGGTGTATGATCCTTTTAATGTGCCGTTGGATTCTGTTATCTAGTATTTTGTTGCATATTTTTGCATCTATAGTCATCAGTGATATTGCTCTGTAATTTTCTCTTTTTGTGATATGTTTGTCTGGTTTTGGTATCAGGGTGATGGTGGCCTCATAGAATGAGTTTGGGAGTGTTCCTTCCTCTGCAATTTTTTGGAAGAGTTTGAGAAGGATGGGTGTTAGCTCTCCTCTAAATATTTGATACAATTCACCTGTGAAGACAACTGGTCCTGGACTTTTGTTTGTTGGAAGATTTTTAATCACAGTTTCCATTTCATTACATGTGATTGGCCTGTTCATATTTTCTGTTTCTTCCTGGTTTAGTCTTGGAAGGTTATACCTTTCTAAGAATTTGTCCATTTCTTCCAAGTTGTCCATTTTAGGCATAGAGTTGCTTATAGTAGTCTCCTAGGATGCTTTGTATTTCTACGGTGTCTGTTGTAACTTCTCCTTTTTCATTTCTAATTTTATTGATTTGAGTCCTCTCCCTCTTTTTCTTGATGAGTCTGGCTAATGGTTTATCAATTTTGTTTACCTTCTCAAAGAACCAGCTTTTAGTTCTATTGATCTTTGCTATTGTTTTCTTTGTTTCTATTTCATTTATTTCTGCTCTGATCTTTAAGATTTCTTTCCTCTGCTAATTTTGGGTTTTGTTAGTTCCTCTTTCCCTAGTTCCTTTAGATGTAAGGTTAGATTGTTTATTTGAGATTTTTCTTGTTTCTTGAGGTAGGCTTGTATAGCTATAAACTTACCTCTTAGAACTGCTTTTGCTGCATCCCATGGGTTTTGGATCGTTGTGTTTTCATTGTCATTTGTCTCTAGGTATTTTTTGATATCCTCTTTGATTTCTTCAGTGATCTCTTGGTTATTTAGTAACACATTATTTAGCCTGCATGTGTTTGTGTTTTTTATGGTTCTTCCCTTTAATTCATTTCTAATCTCATAGTGTTGTTGTCAGAAAAGATGCTTGACATGATTTCAATTTTCTTAAAATTACTGAGGCTTGATTTGTGACCCAAGATGTGATCTATCCTGGAGACTGTTCCGTGCGCACTTGAGAAGAAAGTGTAATCTGATGTTTTTGGATGGAATGTCCTAAAAATATCAATTAAATCTATCTGGTCTATTGTGTCATTTAAAGCTTCTGTTTCCTTATTCATTTTCATTTTGGATGATCTGTCCATTGGTGTAAGTGAGGTGTTAAAGTCCCCCACTATTATTGTGTTACTGTTAATTTCCTCTTTTATAGCTGTTAGCAGTGGCCTTATGTATTGAGGTGCTCCTATGTTGGGTGCATATATATTTATAATTGTTATGTCTTCTTCTTGGATTGATCCCTTGATCATTATGTAGTGTCCTTCCTTGTCTCTTGTAATAGTCTTTATTTTAAAGTCTATTTTGTCTGATATGAGTATAGCTACTCCAGCTTTCTTTTGATTTCCATTTGCATGGAATATCTTTTTCCATCCCCTCACTTTCAGTCTGGATGTGTCCCTAGATCTGAACTGGGTCTCTTGTAGACAGCATATATATGGGTTTTGTTTTTGTATCCATTCAGCAAGCCTGTGCCTTTTGGTTGGAGCATTTAATCCTTTCACGTTTAAGGTAATTATTGATATGTATGTTCCTATGACCATATTCTTAATTGTTTTGGGTTTGTTTTTGTAGGTCCTTTTCTTCTCTTGTGTTTCCCACTTAGAGAAGTCCCTTCAGCATTTGTTGTAAAGCTGGTTTGGTGGTGCTGAATTCTTTTAGCTTTTGCTTGTCTGTAAAGCTTTTGATTTCTCCATCAAATCTGAATAAGATCCTTGCCGGGTAGAGTAATCTTGGTTGCAGGTTCTTCCCTTTCATCACTTTAAGTATATCATGCATGCCACTCCCTTCTGGCTTGTAGCGTGTCTGCTGCGAAATCAGCTGTTAACCTTATGGGAGTTCCTTTGTATGCTATTTGTCATTTCCCCCTTGCTGCTTTCAATAATTTTTCTTTGTCTTTAATGTTTGGCAATTTGATTACTATGTGTATCAGCGTGTTTCTCCTTGGGTTCATCCTGTTTGGGACTCTCTGCACTTCTTGGACTTGGGTGGCTATTTCCTTTCCCATGTTAGGGAAGTTTTCGACTATAATCTCTTCAAATATTTTCTCTGGTCCTTTCACCCTCTTTTCTCCTTCTGGGACCCCTATAATGCTAATATTGTTGCATCTAATGTTGTCCCAGAGGTCTCTTAGGCTGTCTTCATTTCTTTTCATTCTTTTTTCTTTAGTCTTTTCCACAGCAGTGAATTCCACCTTTCTGTCTTCCAGGTCACTTATCCGTTCTTCTGCCTCAGTTATCCTGCTATTGATTCCTTCTAGTGTAGCTTTCATTTCAGTTATTGTATTGTTCATCTCTGTTTGTTTGTTCTTTAATTCTTCTAGGTCTTTGTTAAACATTTCTTGCATCTTCTCGATCTTTGCCTCCATTCTGTTTCCGAGGTCCTGGATCATCTTCAGTATCATTATTCTGAATTCTTTTTCTGGAAGGTTGCGTATCTCCACTTCATTTAGTTGTTTTCCTGGGTTTTTATCTTGTTCCTTCATCTGGTACATAGCCCTCTGCCTTTTCATCTTGTCTATCTTTCTGTGAATGTGGTTTTTGTTCCACAGGGTGCAGGATTGTAGTTCTTCTTGCTTCTGCTGTCTGCCCTCTGGTGGATGAGGCTATCTAAGAGGCTAGATGGGAGGGACTGGTGTTGGTTAGAGCTGACTGTTGCTCTGATGGGCAGAGCTCAGTAAAACTTTAATCCACTTGACTATTGATAGGTGCAGCTGTGTTCCCTCCCTGTTGGTGACATGGGGCTCAGAACCTTCACTCCAGTGGGTGGACTTCTGTGGTATAAGTGTTCTCCAGTCTGTGAGTCACCCACCCACCATTTATGGGATTTGATTTTACTGTGATTGTGCCCCTCCTACCGTCTCTTTATGGCTTCTCCTTTGTCTTTGGATGTGGGGTATCTTTTTTGATGAGTTCCAGTGTCTTCCTGTCAATGATTGTCCAGCAGCTAGCTGTGATTCTGGTGTTCTCGCAAGAGGGAGTGAGAGCACGTCCTTCTACTCTGCCATCTTGGTTCCTCCTCTTTTCATTATTGATTATAGTCATCCAGTGAACTCTAGCGTGAGGCATATTCCAGCTATAAAATGGGCAATAAGATTACTTGTTTGTCCCTTTTTTCCGTCAAAAGAATACTGTGTTTATTAAGTAATTACGACAGTACCATTTTAACCAACACTTATATTGCATCTGTAATTTTATAATATGTTTTGAAATTTATACAATTTACTTCCCACAACAATTTTGATATATTTTTCTCATTATTCACATGATACGTTTGAGGCCAAAGGACATTCTATGGTTTTGTTTTGATACGACCCAATTTGAGAATGTAGGTTTAACTTCTAAGTTCATACCTTTTCAATCAGACCAAAGTATCTTTTAGATAACAAAGTTATCCATGTGTCAGATGGAACCATGTTTTAAGGGTAGTACATTTTTCTAGGTGAATTATAAGGAAGAACAGGTAATGGCACAAAAGTGACTGAAGATAAAGCAAATGCGTTTTCATCCCCAAAATATTTTTTAAAAATATGATTTAATAAGAAATATTTATTTTCTGTCAACTTTCTGATATAGTTCAAAGTATGTCAGTATACACCAAAAACTGTGCATGAGATTTTATTACAGGTAGAGATAATTAATTTTTTGGGGCCTGTTTTAATCATTCCCTTTCTGAAGCACAGTGGCAGCCTTTATATTACTCTAAAGCCTCTGTTTTACATAAAGTTGTAGGATGGAGTTGAATAACAAATTGGCAAAAATCACAAGATGTAAATGAAAAAGGCCTATTTCTTTCACAGGCAGAATTATAGTTTCAAATGGATATATTAATTTCATCAGAGAATACATGGTATTCATTTTCTGATGTCATATTGAGACCTTGCCACAAGCAAAATAATAAATTTTTGCTGAAAAAAGCCTGTTAGCTAAACTTTCACCATAGGGCTCATGTAATTAATCTGTAGATAACTGCTCAGATACAATAGGGAGGCTGGAGCTTTCTTCTAATTGGCAGCTATTAGAGCGGCCACAAGAAAGGATAGATGTGACCCAGTTATCAAAATTTTAACAAAGATGGGAGTTTTTTGTTTGGCTTTGATTTATTTCCAAGCGCCTCCACACTTTGAATTTGGAATTGTTCTTCAGTCATATGTAAGAAGAATATCTTATTCACCTGCTACCATAATCAGCACCCATTTCACATCTGGGCGTCTCTGCTGAAATGACTGAATCCTGCAGTAACTGTGACTGCTGATACTATCTGTTAGAAAAGAGCAAGGTGTAGAGAGTAATTGGTTATTGTGAGTAAGAGGATCTGTTCCAGGTCATCTCACACAAAATACCCTCAGAGGACCCTTCTCTTCCATTGCCTTTTAATCCTCTGCTGGTGATTTAACCTTTTAGACCAATATATTATTTGACTTTTCCCTAGCTCTGATTCCTTCATAAAATAAAGTGAAAGTACTTGATGTAACTGAAGGCAAACTTTTAATCCATTGGAACTGAAGGTTGAGAATTGGGTCTATGCCATGCAATGACCAGACTGCAAAGCAGATACCAGAAGCTGCTAAGCGCTACATTGTGCTCTTAACCCAAATGGCTTAAATGATTCACCTTTATGAGCACACTCCCTTTGAGTTGTTGTTCCTATATTGGCAATTGTTTTAATTTGATCCATCCACATTACGTCCTATGTAGGGTAATTACTTGCCCAGACTATGACGCCTATTAAGGTCATCTTCAAAATCAAAACCAATGCCATTCTCTTACCGTCATTGTCCTTCTCTCAATTTTCCAATAGGGTAATCTCACAATTTCATGACTGCCTCCAGTCTATGATATGCTGCCTTCAGAGAGGATTTATTAGTGGTCACTTAACCAATGTTACAATGAATTGTTGTGAACTTTCTCAGGAACATTTCAATTTGGAGTGTTATTTTTAACTGTGCCCTGAAAAACTTACCACTATTAAAGAAATTAAGGAATCTTTGCACTTAGTGAGTTGGGAGGGAGGGAGGAAGAGAGAGAGAGAAAGAGAAAGAGAATATGAGAATATAAGCCCCCGGACCCACAGGCTGTTAAGTTGTTTATATGATTGCTTGTTCCACTATAGTCCCATTGGGACCTATAACACATACTCTTATCACAGCTCATTGGGGTTAGGGGCTCAGCTCAGTGTACAACCCTGCTATAGGGCAAAGAAAAGTGGTCCATGTGGACATAGAAACGAAAACACTAATTTTTTCAGCACTTCATTCTGAGGCAAATAGACTAAGGATTAAAAAACAAAACAAGTCATTATGAAATCCATAGTGTTAACAACAGGTTCTCCTAAAAAATTAAAAACCATGATTTACCAGGAGAAACGCATTTTGTAAAGTTTACTGCTCCAGAACACTTGTCTCCCCTCCCCTACTCTTTGTCTGTCTCTCTATTTGTATCTCTCTCTCCCCCAGTCTCTTCCCCTTCATTTCCCTTGTTGTCCTTACTGAACATAATATTTTTATAAGCTTCCTTTGACTTTACATATTTGTGGGGGATTGATGACAAAATGAGAAATAGTGTAGTAAATATTCATATTAATCAGAAAATAGTCACCCAGGGCAACATTTTTCATTTTAAGCAACAACTAGAAGAGGACAGATGGCCTTTTTAAATGCCCACAGTTGATAAATGAAATGTGAGATTGATTGTGAAATGCTTGGTGGGCCCACCAGACGGTCTCCCCTCAACTTCTCAGGGAGGGCAACAAAATGTTTTCTTTATCTCACAAAATAAAGTGATTATTTTTTAACTAAGAACTGATTCTTTCTCCTTTAATCAACCCAGAAGAAAGGCTATTCCCCAATGTAATAGAGCCATATCACCTTACATTTACATAGCACTTTATGTTTTATGAAGTATTTTAAGGTGAACTGTCTCACCTTACATTTTCATAGCACTTTATGTTTTATGAAGTATTTTAAGGTGAACTGTCTCACCTTACCTTAATAGCCACCCTCTAAGGCTAGGTGGGCAGAGGCCTTATTCTCTTTCATTTCATGGGTGGGACAACAGAGAGAAAATGAATTGACTAATATTTCACAGTTTGTTAGTACTAGGATTAAAACTTGCTATTTTATTCCAACATCTGTTCATTGATCTACTATTTGCTTAGGAGGAGTTATCTAAACTGAAGAAAGAACTTTTGTCATTTGCTATAAATAAAAATTGAATATCATTTAAATAAAAAATATTGGACCTGCATTTTTATACAATTTATAAGTATGTTCTTTATAGGTTACTAAAATAGGAGCAATAATGATTGTTATTGAGAGATGAAAATTTTTTTTACTGGAAATTGTAGTATGCAAATAAGAAATCAGAAAAATACAATTCAATGAATATAACTGTGAGGTTACTTACCAAGTTTGCTCTAGTTTTCTTGGTTTTAGTAAGATTTAATGGGTATTATTATAATGTTGCTCTATTTTCTACTGATTTCATAGATTTGGAAGTTAAAGCTACTTTATTTAAAGAATTCTATTCTGTGGTTCATCTGTTCATTTCCAGTTAGCTATCACTGCGTAACAAACTATTCCAAAAATTGAGTGGCTTAAAACAACCATTTACATAATATATAATTGTGTAGGTTGGCAATTTGAGCTGGATTCAGCCGTGGATTTCTTTTGTTCTCACCTGGGTTCACTGAATCAGCAGCTAATGTGGATGAGTAATGGCTGATCCATACCGGTCTTAGTTCCACCTGGTCTCTTATCCTCCAGCAGCCAGTCAGAGATTGTTCACATGTTTGTGGAGGCTGTGGAGGGTTGGGAGGAGGCATGCAAAGTCTGTAGAGTCCTAGACTCACAATTGGCACATCTCTATCTTACTGTATTCTTAGAGGCAAAGCAAGTCCCATCATCAAACCAGATTCAAGGGGTGGAAAGTAGACTCCCCCTCTCATTGAGAAGAGCATCATAGGTATAGTACAAATAGAGGGAAGAAAGACTGTGCCCATTTTTTGTAATTTATCATATTACCTATTTGCTTATGTTTGGTTTTCAGCAGATTATTGTTTGATATTGATGAGGTCATTGGTGCAGCTATTTCAAATCTCTTCAAGGAGTTCACTGGTATTCTATATAGGAAATAATTTTTAACTAAATAGAAGGCTGTTGAAACTTTTTGATAGCTAAAATAATTGCATTTTACATTAGAGCTATTTTAGAATTTTGGAATGTAATATAGAATGAAATTGTTAATTTCAAATAACAAAAGTTCAAGCAGCATACTGACGATTAATCTCTCTACGTAGAGTCATCATAGTTACTTATGGTTCTAATTCACCTGAATCGCAAAAATATTCCTCAGGAGATCACTTTTCATGTGTGTGTTGCAAACGGATGGATATTCCAGTAGATCCTGTCTACTCTTATCATCTCATTTATTTCCTTAAAATCTTCTTTCAACTGGAATTTTGGAGATTTTACATGTAGATATAAAGTACAAGTCCATATTTATGCTTGTGTATGTTAGACTAAAGAACAGGGCACATGGCACACATCTTTAATGTTTCATTTTTGTTCTTAATATTTCTCAAACACTTTCTCTCATGTGCAAGTTATGAAAACTTCGAAATATAAATATTTTAAAGGTTGGCAGTGTTGACTGAAAAAATATACACATGAGAGTTGTGAGTTAAGTTTTATTTGGGGCAAAATGAGGGCTATAGCCTGGAAGCCTCTCAGAAAGCCCTGGGGAACTGCTCTGAAGTGGTAGCGGGGAAGATCAGTATTATATATGATTTTAGTGAAGGGGGTGGTACATGCAGTCAAGCACACATTTTGGCAGAGGCTTGCTGCGAGTTATGAGGAGCAGATGTCACCGTTAATGATTTCAGTGCTTTTCTAAATATGAGAAGATGCAGGAATTTGGGCTCATAAATCTTCTCCTGAAAATATCTATCTTGAAGGCCTGTTCTGCCAGTTTTTCCAGAGCACAGAGTGTCTCATTCCTGATCTGTACCCTGAACTCCTTTCAGGGTGTGTTGAAGCTTGGCAACTGCAGCGGCTGTGACTTAATTCTCTTAAAGGCAGACGGCAAATGCCAATTTTCATTTGACAGCCTCATTATATTCTATGTTTTTTATTGATTTGAATCCAGTTTTAAATGTAATTATCAGCATCTATATTTACATCTTTATAGTCTTCCAGAGAGTAGCCATCTCCTATTTTCCTAAGTAGCCTCTGGATCTAGCATAACACTTGACACATAGTACTTGTTCAATAAATGTTGAAGAAAAAAAATGGATGACTCTGCCAGCCATCAAGGCTACAACCAATCCATCTTTGCATCCACACTTCTCAGGTCTCAGCAAAATTCTTATTCCTGTATGTCTTCCAAGCCCATGTCTTCTATTTTTGCTCTGATCACCTCCCCAAACCTCTGTTCTGCACTTCATCAGTACTTGGCCTTCAACCCATCTATTTATAGCCACTTAGCTTTCCATCATGCCTTCCTGGATGCTATTTTATTATATTGAACAGCAAAACTTCATTATCTTCAGCTTTATTAGAAAAAAAACAAGTTACATAGGCAGTTTGTAAGCAGAGCAGAGTAAACCTCCAAAGTTCATTTCTCTGAGCATGCACGAGATCCCCTTTTGGGTGGCTGGAAATCAAACATGCTCCCTTACTCTCTTAGGGCACAGTGTTTCTCCCAATCTAAGTGTGTTACAGAGCCCCTGGTATCCACTCCTAAAAAATAGAAGGCTCTGTTTGAGAGAACTCTTTAAGCTTTAGTCTCTCACCAAGCTTTTAATTGTACTGAGGGCTGCAGAGCAGCTTCACACACAGAGGGAGGCTTTCCAAACCAGGACAAATGCAAACAAGGAGAGCATTAAAACAAAAAAGCAATTTAATCTACTTACAATTTCCTGTATTTCTCCCAGTGATTGCTAATTATTAGAAGATTTGTGTGTGTGGAGAAGCTGACTCTTACCAGCCTAGCTTTCTCCTGGTCTTCCATCCAGAAGTCAAGGCATAGTGTGGCGTTTCCATTGGGGCACTCATTCAGGTCAGAGATAATCCAAGGGCCCACATTCCATGCCAGGGTTCTCTTGCCCACATAGGGAGGAAGCTGTGGCAGGGAAAACCCACATTCAAATCTAAATGCTTCAACTTGTGATAGTGGATAGGAAATGGGCAAAAGAATAGGAGAACACAGACTGAAAAATGTCCCACACTGGAAGGCTGTTTACTTACATTTCCCTCACTTGATTTTCTGCCTCTTTTCCTTCATGGTTTTTCATATTGTGGTGGAGCTATCTTCTTTTTACCAAGGAGAAGGGCCTGGAATGTATAGTTTTTCTCAGGAAAAGGTTTGTTTTAGAGAAGGTGGTATGGTAGGAGGAAACAGGTAAATTTTAGAGACACCAGAAAGGCCTTCCTGCTTCTAGAATTATTCTCCCCTTCTCATTAATGGTGGAAAATTGATTCCACAATGGAAAATTTCCTGAAGTGGAAATATCAGAAAGAAACACAGTGATATAATAAATTCCTACTCTCTAGTGTAAATAATTGCTGACAGAGCCTCCCTTCAGAATAGATTTTAAAGACATGGAAGTGATTAATGACAGGGATAAGGGGATCAAGAGAAAGGACACTTTTTCCAGAAAAAACGGGCCTCCAAAAGTAAGCCAAATCACTGTGCTGAAAGTCAGTTGACCAGTGGCAATTTTCTTGGACCTGGTTTAGGACATCATTTTCCTTACTCTACAAATTGGAGAATATTTTTTTTAATGTAATTTTTCATTTAGAAAAATGAAAATAAAAGGGAAGAGTTTTTTTTTCTCCTGAAACTATCACTAGTTTCCCATAATACTAATGGCTTGAATAAAAAGAAATAAATTTCAAATGTAGTAAGAAATTCAGAATAATTTACAAAGAAGCATAGCCAAACATAATCACATACATTCTGATGAACAAATGAAAAAAATTCTGGAATTTTCTTCAATAGAAAATGTTAGGAGGATAATACCTTCTCAGTTGATGAGGTCTTTTATGGGAAAAAAGAAACACAGGGAGAAAAATCAAGTGATTTAAGATTTCTTTTCTATCTCAGTGCAATATAACTTGAAAACCTCTACGTCTCTGCTTTTATCATTATAAAAAAGGAATTAAACTTCTCCTTTCCATTGTTTCAAATTCTTTATCATGACTTTCGTCCTATTTTACTTTTTTATTATGAAACTTACTGTAATTACTTGCTATATGGCAGTTATACTTAGATTTTAGTGTGGAAAAGAAAGAACTCAGGAACTTATCTAAGAGATTCTGCGGCCCATGCCCAGAGAGTTTAATTTTAAGACTTTCTGAAATAGTCCAGAAATCTGCATTTCATTAATTATCCAAGTAATTCTCCTGTAAGTGGTCAGTAGGATCCACTTTGAAAGACCGATGGCCTCACTGATTTTTCTCAACTGCTTAGAACATCTTTCTTGATAATTATAGTTCCAAGGGAGGACTCCTAGGTCCTTGAGAAAGACATTCCTGGGTTGTACATGATTTGTATCTCAAAAGGAATGAAGAAAGAATTTACAGTTGCAGGTTTCTCTAAGAAAAGGGAAGTCAGGGGCCTATAGTCAGGAAGACACCTGTCTCAAGTTTAGTCAAGCTGGCGAGATTAGTAAGGCTGGCTCTCTAGGTCACTCCTGCTTCTCTTCTTGCCTCTGCTCTCTGCCTCTTTGCCTTGACAAGGAGCCAACTCTGCTCACTTGGCCGGGACTCTTAGGTTCCTCTCCATTTTTAAGTCTCAACCTTCAGAGTTGTGACCTGGCATTTCCACTGTGATTCCACAGCTCCCATTAATTCTCCTTAGCAAGAAAATCTCCCAAAGTGGAATTTGCCTACTCAAATGTGACGATGAATAATCACTGTTAATGATGAGTCCTTTACCAGCGATCTTTAACCTCCATACAGTTGAGTAAATTAAACTTGGAGAGTTTCTAATGAAGAAAATTTGAAAGCTAATGTATTATATGCTGCCTAAAACTGCCGATTCTGTGACAATAGCAGATAGTCATTCTCTGCTGGCACGATTCAGTGTCTTCAGGAAGATATAGACCATGTTCTTTATATAGTCACCATAATGACTAGAATAAATGGAAGATATTTTAATGATGACAGATGTAATTTTCTTTCAGCTCCTTCAAAGATAAAAAATTTTGAGATTATTGCAAAATAAAATATAAATAGTTATGTAACAGTCTCAGTAGGGTGGCAGGTTGGAGGCAGCATGTTCAAATGCCAATTGGATGCTGAAAGAATAAAACAAAACAATAAAATTATTATAAACCATCTACGCAAACATGACCGTCAAGGAAACCTAAGCCAAGAACAGTCCAGTTTTTCAAAAGATCTTAGTGCTTTTCTCCTTTCACTGGAGGTTTCTTTCTTGCAAAAAGGTAATAAAATGATTATAATTTGAGATTGAGATGAATTATCAATTCATCAGAGGGTATGTTTAATGTGATATACTTGCACTAATGGTATGTGCTTTCTAATTAGGGAGCTATTCTCAAGGCAGGAAAAAATTCATTTTCTCAATAAAAATATTTTACACCCAAGATATGGTTTCTTACAAAACTTAATGAGCTTTGAGGCTGACATTACAGCAATTAAAATATGAGTGAAAGAATAAGTCTGTCTTGTTGAGCAATTTGGATGATTGGAGATATTTCCTTTATCATACAGAACATAGGTCACATTTTATATTATTTGCAAGAATCTGCAATTTACCTCAAGGGAAAAGAAAGCTAATTTTCATAAAGTGGCAATGGGGCTCTATAGCTTTGGCTCTTAAACAAATATTGTATTCACTCAGGAAGTGAATATTTCGTGCAGTGGGTTAATAGAGGTTTTGCAGAAGTCTGTTGAATTTCAAGGAGGCAAATTTTACAATTTACAGTGCAAGTGATTATGCCTATTTAGTGATTAATGGGGCAGAACTGACCTTTTTCAAAAATTGGGCAATAGCATTCTAGAATCAGTAAGCTTTTCTCGGTGGATGCTTTCACCTGAGTTTGAGAGAAACTAGGTAAGCTCACTGACTTTTCCATATGTTAATCCAATAAACACGTATGAAACACTACACTGTAAAGAGCATCTAATTAGACATAGGTACACATAGATGGATACCAGGCTAAAGAATTTGGATTTTATCTTAAAATGAAGCTCTTGATTACTCCAACTCTATTACTTGCTTTCTACTCAGTTGTCTACATCTCAATAAATGTCACATGTATCCACCTGGTTACTCAAGTCCAAAACTACAGAATTGTCCTTAATCCATAATTGTCCTTCATTCCTCTCTAGGCCTGACACTTCTATAGTCAATCTACTAGCAAGATCTATTGATAATGCCCTCAAAAGGTATCCTGATTCTGCCCAGTTCTCTCCAGTTCCACTGTCACCAGCCTAATCCAAACCACCCTCATTTCTAACCCAAATTATACTAATAATTTATTTACGAATCTCCCTGTTCATATTCTTGTCCTTTCTCTTATAATCCATTTTCCACCCAATAGTCACAGGAATAGTTTTAAAGACATAAAGCAAATCATATTACTACCCTGCTAAATGCTTTCTAAAATTTCTGCTTTGCATTTAGAATAAAAGAGAAAAACAAATATCATATGCTAACAAACACATATATATGGAATCTAAAAAAAAAAATGTTCTGATGAACCTAGGGGCAGGACAGGAATAAAGACACAGACATAGAGAATGGACTTGAGGACATGGGAAGGGGAAGGGTAAGCTGGGACGAAGTGAGAGAGTGACATGGACATATACACTACCAAATGTAAAATAGATAGCTAGTGGGAAGCAGCCGCATAGCACAGGGAGATCCGCTCAGTGCTTTGTGACCACCTAGGGGGTGGGATAGGGAGGACAGGAGGGAGACGCAAGAGGCAGGAGATATGGGAACATATGTATATATATAACTGATTCACTTTGTTATAAAGCAGAAACTAACACACCATTGTAAAGCAATAATACTCCAATAAAGATGTTAAAAAAATCTAATCATTTTATCACGGTCTGCATTATCCCACATGATTTGATACCTGTCCACTTTCCCAATCTTATATTTTACCATTCTTTTTTCATTTCTCACTTTCCCTGGTTCATAGTGACCTTCTTTGAATTTCTGAAACAGGCTAAGTATATTCCTCCTTCAGAACTTCTGCCTGGACAACCTTGCAGCCTAATCCATGACAGAATGTCCCTTTCCCATTATTCAAGTCTTTGAGCAAACGTTCCCTTTATAAATAGTTATTCCCTAATGATCTCATATTCTTAAATTTCCTACCCCGTAGTTACATATATAAACTTCAAGACACATTCCATCACTGTTTCCCCCCTCTCAGAGCATGAGTCACTATCTCTAATAATCTTGTTTGCTTGTTTTCTTGTTTGACTTTTGTCCCCCATTAAATTGTAGGATCCAGAGGTCAGGGTGCTAATCTGTCTTGTTCACAAATATTCCAAGTACTTAAAATACCACCTGGCACATATGTAAAAAATTAAAACAGAAACCTCGATTAAATAGAGTCAGGAGACCCGAGGGGGAGGTCTCACACCCTGCCATGATGGCAGAACTCTAAAGAGAAGACTCCTCTTCTTTCCTGTCAAGGATAGGGGCTTTTTGCAGTCTTCCCTTTTAATCGACTTGGAGGGAACACTTCTCCACTTTGGGGATGGATCTCTTCCAGTCCAAACTGACAGTGCAGCCACACTCTCTCTGCTCAACCTCACTGCTATTAAACAGCCACTGCCTTGGAATGCTAAAACCGTTCAAATAGTGGGGATCTTTAATGAATCTCAAGAGGTTCCTGTCTCTGAACATATCCCCTTTTGCTTAGGCCCTTTGAGAGATACACATCATTTTCTCCTCAGTTCCTTCAATCTTATCCATTCATTAGGCCAAGACTTCTCAGAGAATTATCATGCCAGAATTTCTTTCTCCCAAAGCGGGGAAATAATTTTAGAAATTGAAAATAGGTAGCAAAGTAACCTACCAGATGAATTAAATGACCCTTTGATATTTTTCATTTGTTCTATCTCTGACAGTACTAGAGCTGTCTGGAAACACTGATCATTTGTCTCTAATGAATCAGCTACCACCTTCCTTACGGGCAAAATATCCACCTGATGTTGGCAAAATTCACAGTGCACCTCCCATCAAAATTCAAATAGACCTTTTAAAACCTCTTCCCAGAATAAACCAATACCTTATAAATAAAGAAGCCCTTCCAGGCATAAAGCTCATAATAGAAGATTACAAGTCTCAAGGCCTCATTATCCCTTGTACTAGTCTCTGTAAAACTTCCATTTTACCAGGGAGAAAACCTAAAAGTCGAGGGCGGAAATTTGTCCAGGAACTCTGAGCAATAAATAATGCTGTTAGCCGTGGACACCTTATTGTTCCTAATCATCATACCATAGTAACTTCCATTCCCACTGAAAGTAAATTCTTTAGTGTAACTGATTCATGCAAGGTATTCCCTAGTATGCCAACTGATGAAGTTAGCCAATATCATTTTGTCTTCACCTGGGGAAAAAAAAAATTCACCTGGACAGTAATGCCCCAGGGTTATACAGAGAGCCCTTTTTATTTCTCTCAAATCCTGAAGGCTAATCTAAATCACATAAAGCTCCCTAGAGATTACAGTTTGTTGCAATATATGGATGATTTGCTTCTTTTCCCTCCTTCTCAAGCCTCCTCACAGGAAGACAGCATCCACTTGCTAAAGATTTAGCCTTAAAGGGACATAAGGTCGCCAACGAAAAACTGCAGTTTGCCCAAACCGTGGTTTGATATTTATGGCATCTGATATCAGAACCAGTGCTACACCTAGATCCAGAAATAATTCATTGTGTCCTGAGTTTCCCAAAACTAAGTGCCAACTGCAAGGTTTTCTCAGGCCAGTTGATAATTTTGAAATCCATTTTCAGCAATAATCTCTTATTTCCACCCTCTATACGTTTTACTCAACAGTAACAAACTTGACCCAATTTTATGGGAAGAACAGGACAACATAGCCTTCAAGGCCTTAAAGGAAAGTTTGATGATCCCCCTCCTCCTTTCCCTGTACCCCCCCACCCCACATCCTTGAGCATCCCAATTAGTAGAGTCCCTTTTTCCTTTTTGTATTTGAAAAGGAAGGGAATGCCTTTGGGTCACTCACCCAAAACACAAGGCCTACCATCAATCCATAGGGTATTGTAAGCCAGCAGCTAGACCCTGTGGCATGGGGATATCCCCCTTGCTTTAGAGTCATTATGGCCACTGCCTTTTCGGGTAAGGCCACCAAGAAAATTGTTGTGGTATACACTTTAACCACATTTGTACTTCATGCAGTAGAAGCTCTCCTGAATTCTCATCACACTCAACATTTCTAGGTAGCCCCCTCACCTACTATAAAGTCTTTTTGTTAACTGCCCCTTACATAATTCTTTTACATTATATAATAACCTTAACCCTGCTACTCTTCTCCCCTGTCGCCAACAAAGTATGTCAGGACTGCTTAATACTGACAGGTCACCTCCTGACTCCTCATAATGACCTACAGGAAATTCCATTGGGTAATGTTGACTTATTGTTCACTGACGGTTCTTATTATAAGGTGACAGTAACAAATATTGTGCTGACTATGCTATTACAATTCCTTTTGGTTGTGTTGAGGCAGTATCTTTACCTATGGCTACTTCAGCTCAATAGGCTGAATGATATCCTCTTACATGGGCTTGTACTTTAGCCAAGGACAAAACTGTCAATATTTATATTAATAGTAGATATGCTATATGTGCATTAAACCATTGGTCTACTGACAGAATGATAGCATTCATGAATCAAATATAGGTGGGAAAATATTAACAAGGCCACAAACAGTGCCTACATCACTTGATCCACTTATCCAAAGTACAACCCAGGGAAGCCTGTTCGTACCGCTCCCAGACTTTATAAACTGCCTAATGGACTATTTGCGGTCTGGAAAATGGATTTCATGCAAATTCCTCTTTCTCATGGTGATGGGCTGCACCCCAAAAACCTGCAAGCCCTGTACTTGCCCAGCCTCAAACCCAAGAAAGAGCCCGGTGTCAGCGACTGAAACATCAGTGATTGAATGGATAGGGGGATCTTACCTGTTTGAAGCAAGGTCCTGGAGCGACATCCCACACCATGTGTGGCAGACAGCAAGCAGGACATGGCAGCAGTCTTCCCTGGGGGGAGGGAAGCACAGGGGAGAGGGAGGTTACCAGTTATAGGGGGAATTAACATCAGGTTAGCTCATTGGTTGTCTGGGAAACCAGCAGAGAAGCATGCCCCTTGCTGCCCTTTTGATAAGCTATCATGGTAGAGATGTTCTGATCTAAAGATCCACTCACTCACTAGCTGGGGTTAAGGGTAAGTATGTAGGCATTTACTGATGAGTTTCTCTGATTAAGAGGGAAGGTCAGTCATGTGAGTAGGGTATAGGTGAAGAAGGGACTGGTCAAGCAGGGGATGTACAGAGAGCAAGAGAACAGCCGTCTTGGGTGGCCTGATCATACATATGGATATAAACGTTTTAGTCATGGTCTGTATGTTTTCACATTGGACTAAACCTTCCCTTGCAGGCAGACTACTGCCTCTTTTGTGGCTCAAGTCCTTCGGACAAAGATTATCTTTACCTGGGAAACTCCTCTTGAACTTCATAGTAATGGAGGAACACATTTTTACTGGCCGGGTGCTTCAAGAAGTCTCCACTGTTTGGCTGGTTTTACAACACGTTCATTGTACTTACTACCCTTGATCCTCTGGGTTAGCTGAACACACTAATAGCATTACTAAGACTCAAATGGCAAAATGTGTGGAGGCCCTCTAAATACCTTGGCCAAAAGCATTGCCATTTGTCTTTCTAAATCTCGGATCCACCCCTTTTGGAACTCAAAACTCTTACACTTTGAGATAGTCACAGGATCCCCAATGCCTTGTATCCTGCTTCTTTTGACCCACAAGTGATAAAAGGAGATTGCAAAGGCCTAACTGCTTCTATTAAAAATAACCATGTTTTACGGTTTGAAAGGATACACGCACCCCAATGTTCACTGCAATGCTGTTTACAATAGCCAAGACCTGGAAGCAACCTAAATGTCCATCAACAGATGAATGGATAAAGATGTGGCACATATATACAATGGAATATTACTCAGCTAGTAAAAAGAAGAAAATAATACCATTTGCAGCAACATGGATGGACCCAGAGATTATCATTAAGGGAAGTAAGACAGACAAAGACAAATATCACATGATATTGCTTATATGCAGAATCTAAAAAAAATGATACATATGAATTATTTACAAAACAAAAAACAGACTCACAGATTTAGAGAACAAACTTATGGTTACTTAGGGGAAGGGTGGGAGGGAAGGATAGATTGGGAATTTGGGATTGACATGTACACACTGCTATATTTAAAACAGATAACCAACAAGGACCTACTGTATAGCACAGGGAACTCTGCTCAATACTATATAATAACCTAAATGGGAAAAGAATTTGAAAAAGAATAGATACATGTATATGTATAACTGGATCACTTTGCTGTACACCTGAAACTAACACAACATTGTTAATCAACTATATTCCAATATAAAATTTAAAAAAAAATCATGTTTTGGTGGAGCAGTCTTTTCACAGTGTGCCCTCAGGAGGCACATCTGTTATCATCTATTGGAAAAGACATCTCTAGAACTCTGTTCAACCTAACTGGAAAGGCCCCTATCAAGTACTGCTAAACAACCCTTGTGCCATCAAACTCCAAGGAATAAACTCTGTATTCACGTGACACACCTAAAGAAGCTGCCGAAACCTGACTAGAACTGCGCATCATCTGGTGACCTGAAAGTAAAGTTTTTCAAGAATTAAAGCGGACAACATCTGATGAGACAGCTTTCCCAAGATATCCAGACTAAGCCTGTTGGAAGTTTGTTGCCAAATGTTTGATAATGATGTAATGCTTCAGATAAACTCGGATGTCTATAATCTGATAACATTGGACTTTAGATTTTAAAAATGTATAATATCTGAGAGTTGTCCTTCCTACCTCTCCTTGTTACTCAAATGTGATCTTAATAGGTTTCCAATCTGTGCACTTTCCTTACTACATGAGACACTACATCCAAGAAAGGTCCTTCCTTACAATGAGTGACAAAAAGCCTCTGAAACTAGAAAACCTGACTCTGATCAGTGATGCTTTCAGAGAAAGATCTGGATCAAGACAGGGAAATGTTAAAAATTAATAAATAGAAACTTGAATTAAATAGAGCTGGGAGGCAAGGAGGATCTCTCACACTGTGATGATAGCAGAGCCTCACATAAAGAAGAAAGACTCCTCTGCTTTCCTGGCAAGGACTTGGTCAATTAAAAGCCATGGACTCTTTGTGTACTAGAGCCCTCCTGACTTCTCCCCTCTGTAAACACTTTCTCCTTCCCTTGCCATGTGGGGACTTGCACATTGTTTGACAGAGTTGCAGACCCTGGCTTGCAATTCTCTGCTGATCCTGAATAAATTCATCTTTGCTGAGAAATATCTAAAGTCTATTTCAGGTCAACACATAGTAGGCATTTGATATGAATTTGTCCTAATAAGAAATAGAAAGCCAAAAGTAATTATTCAGAAGAAAAGTATCACGTTAACTTCAGTCTAACAGTTTAACTCCCTAAAGACCTGATGTTGGGAGGCAATAGAGTGGTTAAGAACCTCAGGCTTTGGAGCCAGAAAAGTCTGTGTTTGGGTTCTAGTTCTGACACATTCTAGTCGTTGACCTTGTAACAAGTTGTTAAACCTTCCTGACTTAATTTCCTCATTTTTAAAATGAAGATGAAAATACCATTTCATTGGATTACTGAGAATTAAAAGAACTAGTAGTATATAAAGTGTTTAGCACAAAGTCTCACATTAAGGACTTGGAAATTATTCTTATATTGTTATTCCACTTTTTAAATGTTTCCAACATTCTTTCCTGTGTAACCTGTCACTAAGCAAGGTTAAAAGCAATCCACAAGGGTTCACTGCATACTTATTGTTGGAATAATGGTGAAAAATGGGGTAATAGTAGAGGAGAAGTAGGAGGAAGGATTTGGAAAAGTCTTAATGAGAATTCTGTTTCAGAAACCACTGCCAGCTCCTTAAAAGAGCCTTTCAAGAGCAGTAGATCTAATCTTTACTTAAAGGTGCTTCTGGCAAACCTTCTGAAAGAGATTGTGGGTCCCCTCAATCTTCTCCCTACATTGAGAAAATCATTGCGCCATCAATTCTCTCTTCACATGTTGACAGCTTACTCTATGGGGCTGTTAATGGAGTAACAAAGGCAGGGACAGGGAGAGGTAAAGGACAGGCATTTTTTATGGTAAGACCAAAACTAATCGCTCCCCAGAGCAAACAGGGGCCCATGTGGAAATGCAATGAATTGAGAAAATCCTCAGCAAAATATATTTTTTTAAAGGCAGAAAAAGACCACCAAATATTTTGGTTTTTCTATTGGAAGCAGTTTTGATTTGCAACCTGATAGGAGGTAGGATAGAATCATAACTAGGAGTTAATGATACAAAAGACAGCTTTAATGGTGGTAAATGGTTCAGTTGGTGATTTCTTACTACCAAGTCACCAACACCATTTCTCCAGATAGGGGATCTCTAACCTGACAGTGATGGGAGGACAAGAGCACTCAAAGCTTAGCTTCCTTAGTGCTGGTTGCCATGACGACAACCTCATAGAACCTTTCATTCCACAACTAGGCAAAGTCTGCAGCTTTTGAATCAAAATTAGCTTATTTCATTTTCATTTGAGTCAGATCTAACCAAATTCTTACATGCCTTGTCTGAAACAATTGTTTTGGTCTTCGTATAACATGATTTTTTTAATGAAATAAAAACAACTGCTCCCCCCACCCTGCTTCACCTCCCAGAGTTTGTTATAGTGCTAGATCCCAGAAACTGAGGAAATACATCATTGAATGACCTGTAAAGTCTGAATTGTTCAAAAATCAGCAACAATTTTAGACCAACCTAGATATAGGTTACTGTATATGTACAAATTTTGTACAGATTAATGAAAAAATACAGGTTTCCCTTTTATATTTAAATTGAAAAATGACAACTAAATATTTTTTTCCTAGAAGAAAGGAAAATCTGATCAAAGAAAGACTTCTTAATATCAATTACTTCTGCCTCTATGTGGGCATGCAAGACACTAACCAGAATAGAAAAATAATTTTTAATTATCCACGAAAGTACAAATAAGCATAATAAATCCAGCATTGTTAGCCCTCAGCCTTCACCCAGTACTACTGCTGCCCCACCAGCTTAAAGTGCCATAACTTTGTTAATCTCATGAGCAAATAAAATTAATAAGTGACAAAGGTATTCTTAAACTACTGTTCCTAGTACAGCAGGAAGAGGGAATATACTGAATTATTTTAAAGCCAAAAAAATATATATCCATTTATTTATTCACTGGCATATTTAACACTTATTTTTTTAATTAATTAATTAATTAATTTGTCTGCGTTGGGCCCCCGTTGCTGCGTGCGGGCTTTCTCTAGTTGTGGCAAGCGGGGGCCACTCGTGGCAGCATGCGGACCTCTCATTGCGGTGCCCTCTCCCATTGCAGAGCACCAGCTCTAGGTGAACGGGCTCAGTAGTTGTGGCTCGTGGGCTCTAGAGCGCAGGCTCAGTAGTTGTGGCACACGGGCCTAGTTGCTCCGCGGCATGTGGGATCCTCCCAGACCAGGGCTCGAACCCATGTCCCCTGCACTGGCAGGCAGATTCCCAACCACTGTGCCACCAGGGAAGCCCAACACTTGTTATTGATACTAACCATGTGCTGGGTACTGAGCTGAGTCCTGAGTGTATGAAGATACAGTTCTTTTCCTAAAGGAGCATGCTGTCTAATATAAAGCTAGACCAGTAAACAAAGGACTACATATGATAATGCTAATATGAGGCTTTGAGAAGGAAGATACAGTGACAGCCTGACATACATGCACTTTCCACCCAGGGCTTTGCACAGGGAGTGTTTAGACTGATTCCTGAATGGAGAGTAGAAGTTTAACCAATGTTTGACCAGTAGACAATCAGTAGAGGGCTATTTCAGAGTAAGAAGCATGTGCACAGCCAAGAGGTGTGAAGGAACAAAATGAAGTCACTTCTAGGGGCACCAAGAGATATGAGAGGAAACACAGCTGGAGAAGTGGACAAGATGCCAGGTCACAAAGGGCCTTGTATGCACACAAATATGAATGCTATGGACTAGGCAATGGAGAAATATTGGAAAATTTAAGAAGTGGAGTAATATGATCTAATTTGCGTTTTAGAATCGTAATTCTTGGTGTCAATGGTAAGACATCATGGTGGATAAAGTGAAGAAGGAGAAGGCTAGAGCAAAGGAGACCCTCTGAAGTGTTATTACAATAGTCTGTGTGACAGGTGACAAGAACCAATTCAGATGGAGATGGAGAGGAGGGAACAAATGCAAGAAATAGTCAAGAAAAGTGACTGATAGGATTTAGACTAAAAAGTTTCAAGGAGCAAAAGAAAAGGAAATTATAGGCTACACCTAGGCTATTGAGTTTTAGTGTTTTGGTAAATGACGGTACCACTAGCTGTGCATTAGAAGTACAGTTAGGAACACATTTTGGACAACCTGAACTTGAGATGTCAGGGAAACAAAGATACACTAGAGATATACTGGATCTCAGTAGAAAAGTTTGATTCAGAGACACAGACGTAGGTAGTATCAAATGTACCTAATACTGAACTCCAGAAAGAACAACCAGAAAGATTATACAGGGAAAGAAACAAGGGCTAAGACAGAAATGTGGGATCCATAGATATTAAAGAAATCAGAAGAGAAAGGATTCAGCAAAGGTTAGAAAAAGGATTTAAAAGAAAAAAGTAAGTTTAGATAGTGTGAAAGAAAGCCATGGAAGCAGTTGGAACTCACACTGAGGATATCTCAAAGCTGATATGCCACAATGGGTAATTGTGACCTGCACATGTCCTCACAGTGTTCCCATACTAAACACACTGCAAAGTAACATTTCATTTACCATCTGAAGAAGCAAACATAGTTTATGGCTCAGTCTCCCACCATGGGTCTGAAATCTTTGCACAAAAATAGTAACTCCAAGCTTTTCAGCGGCTGAGCCAGTGTACTTTATTAGGTCTGGCAGTAGGCTAGAATTGTGGGCACCTGCATTCTAGTCTTATTTATGATATAAAAAGCTTTATACTAACATATAACTTCTCTGTTACCTGCATTCTCTGTGGATTTCTTTCCATTCTTTAGACACCCTAGAAAATGGACAGTTGATAAGAAGGGTTATTAGGATTTTCTTGGTAATAACTCTAGTTTAAAGGTCTTAGAAATTTTATGATAATATAATTGAAACAGAGATAGTATGGGACATACTTATTCACTGATAATTTGGCATGCTGCTCCTCCATGCTAACTATTCCTTTTCCCATAGAAATAATTTAGACAAACTAATAAGTAATAAAAATAATGAGGAAGAAAAAAGTAGTTGTCTCAAAACTGAAGCACTGTCATTCAAGTCCTCAATTAAATATAATTAAATGCCTTTTGTTCAGGCATTTGACCATCTACCCTCTATTACCTTTTCCCTTTTCACTACATTTATTTCTCATCACTTTCTACCTAAATCTCTCCACTCATGAATCTGTTAATATTCCTCTCCTACCAAACCTTATCTTCTTTGTATACATTCTTTGGGTAGATGATCACTTTTGTGTGGAATCTCTACCCAATGGGTCAGTCAAATTTCCAATAGGAAGTCAAAAACATAAAGTTGACCAGATGTAACAGACAGGATGCACCAGGTTATGCTGAAGTAACAAATAACCCCAACATTTCAGTGGCTTACAACAGCAAAGGTATATTTCTCACCCAGACTACATTTCCATTGTGGTTTGGCTGGGGGCCTGCTCCATGAACTTTTCACTCTGGATCCAGGTGAGCAGTGTCTATATGGTATTTTCTCAGTTATGGTAGCAAATAAAAAGAAAATCTTGCAAAGAACAAAGTGTTTCTTAAAATTCTTGCCTGAAAGATAAATTTTTTAGCCAAAGAAAATTACACAGTCCAAATTGACTTCATTGTGGCAGGGAAGTGTATTTCACCAAGGGAGTGAAGTGTTGATAATAAAAAGTTAATTAAACTTAGCACACATCTTTTCTTGCTCTTCTTTTAGGGTTTTGTTTTCTTTTGTTTAACTTATCCTACTTGCTCTTTCAAGTACGCTAATCCTGATCTATTGTACTCTACCCTTACTATTGGATAAAAAAAATATCTTGTCATATGCCTCTTTGTGAATTCTATTTGCTATTTTACAAATTACCAGGTCATGTGTTTTGTGCAATATTTTAATAAGTGTATGGCTATGCTTTCCATAAAGATTTATAAATGGAGCTTGTATGTTAATTATATTTAGCCTTTGTCCATCACAAGTTTTTATGAATTGTTGATTTCACTTAAAATTCATAAATAAAATTGTATTTAGTATTATTTTAGTCATATACTTTTTAAATAATTTCTGTTTTATATTGGAGTATAGTTGATTAATAATATGTAAGTTTCAGGTGTACAGTAAAGTGATTCATTTACACATATACACGTATCTATTCTTTTTCAAATTTTTTCCCCATTTAGGTTATTACAGAGTATTGAACAGAGTTCCCTGTTCTATATATTAGGTCCTTGTTATTTATCTGTAAAATTTATATATAGCAATGTGTACATGTCAATCCCAAATTCCCAATCTATCCTTCCCCCAACTGACCCTTCCCCTCTGGTAACCAAAGTTTGTTCTCTAAGTCTGTGAATCTGCTTCTGTTTTGTAAATAAGTTCATTTCTTTCATATTTTTAAAATTCTGCATATAAGCAATATATGATATTTGTCTTTCTCCATCTGACTTACTTCACTTAGTATGATAATCTCCAGGTCCATCCATTTTGCTGCAAATGGCATTATTTCATTCTTTTAATGGCTGAGTAATATTTCATTGTATATATGTACCGTACCTTCTTTATCAAACATTTAGGTCACTTTCACGTCTTGGCTATTCTAAACAGGGCTGCAATGAGCATTGGGGTGCATGTATCTTTTGAATTGTGGTCCTCTCTGGATATATGCCCAGGGGTGGGATTGCTGGATCATGTGGTAGTTGTATTTTCAGTTTCTTAAGGAGCCTCCATACTGTTCTCTATAGTGGCTGTACCAATTTACATTCCCACCAAAAGTGTAGGAGAGTTCCCTTTTCTCCACACCCTCTCCAGCACTTGTAGACTTTTTGATGATGGCCATTCTGACTGGTGAGAGATGATAACTCATTGTAGTTTTGATTTGCATTTCTCTAATAATTAGTGAGATTGAGCATCTTTTCATCTGCCTTTTGGCCAAATGTATGTCATCTTTAGAGAAATGTCTATTTAGTTCTTCTGTCCATTTTTTGATTGGGTTGATTGTTTTCATGTTTTTTTTCTTTTTGATATTGAGCTGCATGAGCTGTTTGTAAATTCTGGAGATTAATCCCTTGTCAGTTACCTCATTTGCAAATATTTTCACCCATTCTGTGGGTTATCTTTTCTTTTTTTTTTTAATCCAACACTTAAAAAAATTTATTTATATTTGGCTGCATTGGGTCTTCGTTGCTGTGCACAGGCTTTCTCTAGTTGGCAGCGATCAGGGGCTACTCTTTGTTGCGGTGCACAGGCTTCTCACTGTGGTGGCTTCTCTTGTTGTGGAGCACGGGCTCTAGATATATGGGCTTCAGTAGTAGTGGCATACGGGCTCAGTAGTTGTGGCTCGCAGGCTCTAGAGCTCAGGCTCAGTAGTTGCAGCGCATGGGCTTAGTTGCTCCACATCATGTGGGGTCTTCCTGGACTAGGGCTTGAGCCCATGTCCCCTGAATTGGCAGGCAGATTCTTAACCACTGTGCCACCAGGGAAGTCTGGGTTCTCTTTTTGATTTGTTGTGGTTTCCTTTGTTGTGCAAGAGCTTTAGAGTAAAATTAGGTCCAATTTGTATATTTTTATTCCCACTAGTCTCAGAGATGGATCAAAAAAGATACTGCTGCTATTTATTGTAAAAGACTGTTCTGCCTATGTTTTCCTCTAAGAGTTTTACAGTATCCAGTCTTACATTTAGGTATTTAATCAATTTTTAATTTTTTTCTATATGGTGTTAAAGAATGTTCTAACTTCATTCTTTTAAACGTAGCTGTCCAGTTTTCCCAGCACCACTTATTGAAGAGACTGTCTTTTCTCCATCGTACAGTCTTACCTCCTTTGTCGTAGATTAATTGACCATAAGGGTGGGGGTTTATTTCTGGGGTTTCTATCCTGTTCCATAGGTCTATATTTCCATTTTTGTGCCAGTACCATACTATTTTGATGACTGTAGCTTTGAAGTATAGTCAGAAGTCAGGGAGCCTGATTCCTCCAGTTCTGTTTTTCTTTCTCAAGATTGCTTTGGTTATTTGGGGTCTTTTGTGTCTCCACACAAATTTTAAGATTTCTTTGTTCTAGTTCTGGGAAAAATGCCATGGATAATTTGATAGGGATTGCAATGAATCTGTAGATTGCTTTGGGTACTATAGTCATTTTCACAATGTTGATTCTTCCAATCCAAGAACATGGTCTATCTTTCTATCTGTTTGTGTCATCTTTGATTTCTTTCATCAGCATCTTATAGTTTTCAGAGTACAGAACTTTTGCCTCCTTAGCAATTTTATAAATAAAATACCCTAGATATTTTATTCTTTTTGATGCAATTGTAAATAGGATTGTTTCTTTAATTTCTCTTTCTGATCTTTTGTTGTTAGTGTATAGGAATGCAAGAGATTTCTGCGTATTAATTTTGTAACCTGCAACTTTACCAAATTCGTTGATGAGCTCTATAGCTTTCTGGTAGCATCCTTGGGATTTTCTACATATAGCAGCACGTGATCTGGAAACAGTGACAGTTTTACTTCTTCTTTTCCAATTTGGATCCCCTTTATCTATATTCCCACTCTGATTGCTATGGCTAGGACTTCCAAATCTATGTTGAGTAAAAGTGGCGAGAGTGGACATTCTTCTCTTTTTCCTGATCTTAGAGGAAATGCTTTCAGATTTTCACCATTGAGAATGATGTTAGCTCTACATTTGTCATATATCGCCTTTATTATGTGGGAATATGTTCCCTCTATGCCCACTTTCTGGAGAGTTTTTATCATAAATTGCTGTTGAATTTTGTCAAAAGCTTTTTCTGCATCTGTTGAGATGATCATATGGTTTTTATTCTTCAATTTGTTGATGTGGTGTATTACACTGATTAATTTGTGGATATTGAATAATCCTTGCATCCCTAGGATAAATCCCACTTTATCATGTTCTATGGTCCTTTTAATGTATTGTTGGATTCTGTTTGCTAGTATTTTTTTGAGGATTTTTGCATCTATGTTCATCAGTGATATTGGTCTGTAATTTTCATCTTTTGTGGTATCTTTGTCTGGTTTTGGCATTAGGGTGATGGTGGCCTCATAGAATGGGTTTGGGAGTATTCCTTCCTCTGCAATTTTTTGGAATAGTTTCAGAAATGTAGGTGTTACCTCTTCTCTAAATGTTTGATAGAATTCGCCTGTGAAGCCATCTGGTCCTGGACTCTTGTTTGTTGGGAGTTTTTTAATCAGTTCCAAATTCAGTACTTGTGATTGGTCTGTTCATATTTTCTAGTTCTTCCTGGTTCTGTCTTGGAAAGTTGTACCTTTCTAAGAATTTGTCCATTTCTGTCAGGTTGGCATATAGTTGCTTATAGTAGTCTCTTATGATCCTTTGTATTTCTGTGATGTGTTGTAACTTCTTTTTCATTTCTAATTTCATTGATTTGAGTCCTCACCCTTTTTTTCTTGATGAGTCTGGCTAAAGAATTATAAATTTTGTTTATCTTGTCAAAGAACCAGCTTTTAGTCTCATTGATCCTTGCTATTGTGTTCTTCATCTCTATTTCATTTATTTCTGCTCTGATCATTATGATTTCTTTCCTTTTACTAACTTTGGATTTTGTTGGTTCTTCTTTCTCTAATTGCTTTAGGTGTAAGGTTAGGTTGTTTATTTGAGATTTTTCTTGTTTCCTGAGGTAAGATTGTATTACTATAAACTTCCCTCTTAGAACTGCTTTTGCTGCATCCCATAGGTTTTGGATTGTTGTCCTTTTGTTTTCATTTTCCTCTTGCTATTTTTTTATTTCCTCTATGATGTCTTCAGTGATCCATTGGTTGTTTAGTAACATATTGTTTATCATCCATGTCTTTGTGTTTTCTATGTTTTTTTCTTCCTTGTAGTCAATTTCTAATCTCATAGTGTTGTAGTAGGAAAGGATGTTTGATATGATTTCAATTTTCTTATCAAGGCTCACTTCATGGCCCAGCACATGATCAAACCTGGAGAATGTTCCATGTGCACTTGAGAACAGTGTGCATTCTGCTGCTATTGGATGCAATGCTCTATAAAGATCAATTAAGTCCTTCTGGTCTAATATGTCATTTAAGGCCTGTGTTTCCTTATTGATCATCTGTCTGGATGATCTGTCCTTTGATGAAAGTGGGATGTTAAAATCCCCCACTATTATTGTGTTACTCTTGATTTCTCCTTTTATGGCTATTAATATTTGCCTTATATATTGAGGTGCTCATATGCTGGGTGCATATATATTTACAATTGTTATATCTTTTGAATTGATCCCTTGATCATTATGTAGTGTCCTACTTTGTCTCTTGTAACAGTCTTCATTTTAAAGTCTATTTCATCTGATATGACTATTGATACTCCAGCTTTCTTTTGATATCCTTTTGCATGGAATACCTTTTTCCATCCCCTCACTTTCAGTCTGTATGTGTCCCTAGATCTGAAGTGGGTCTCTTGTAGACAGTATGTGTACAGGTCTTGTTTTTGTATCCATTCAACCAGTCTATGTCTTTTGGTTGAAGTATTTAATTCACTTATGTTTAAGGTAGTTATTGATATGTATTTTCTTATTGCCATTTTGTTAATTGTTTTGGATTTGTTTTTGTAGGTATTTTTTCTTCCCTTCCTCTTTTGTTCTCTTGTGATTTGATGACTAACTTTAGTGTTGTGTTCAGATCTCCTTTTCTTTTTTTATGTATGTATCTATTGTAGATTTTTGGTTTCCTGTTACCATGAAGTTTTGCTGTAGCAGTCTATATATAAAGAAGATTGTTTTAAGTTGCTGGTCTTTTAATTTTGAATGCATTCCCAATATCCTGTGTTTGTGGTCTCCTTGTCTCACAGTTGTGGGTTTTGGTATCATATTTGTGTGTAGATGATTTCCTACCCTTACTGTATGTTTGATTTTACTGGTGAGCTTGTCCATTTGTAATTTACTTGTTTCTAGTTGTGGCCTTATCTTTTCCACCAAGAGAAGTTCCTTTAGCATTTGTTGAAAAGCTGGTCTGGTGGTGCTGAATTTTCTTAGCTTTATGCTTGTCAGTAAAGCTTTTGGTTTTCTGTCATATCTGAATGAGAGCCTTGCTGCATAGAGTATTCTCGGTTGTAGGTTCTTCCCTTTCATCACTTTAAATCTATAATGCCACTCCTTTCTGGTCTGCAGAATTACTGCTGAGAAATCAGCTGATTAACTTATGGGAATTCACTTGTATGTTACTTGTTTTTTTTTTCCCTTGTTGCTTTTAATATTTTTTGTTTTTAATTTTTGTCATTTTGATTACTATGTGTCTCAGCATGTTCCTCCTTGGGATTATCCTGCCTGGGACTCCCTGCACTACCTGAACTTGGGTGATTGTTTCCTTTTCCATGTCAAGGAAGTTTTCATCTATTATCTCTTCACTTATTCTCTCAGGTCCTTTCTCTATTCTCCTTCTGTGACCCCTATAAAGTAAATGTTGGTGCATTTAATATTGTCTCAGAAGTCTCTTAGACTCTACTCATTTCATTCTTTTTCCTTTATACTGTTCTGTGGCAGTGATTTCCACCATTCTGTCTTCAATCTCACTTATCCATTCTTCTGCCTCACTTATTCTATTGATTCCTTCTAGTGTATTTTTCATTTCAGTTATTTGATTGTTCATTTCTGTTTATTTTGGTCTTCTAGGTCTTTGTTAAACATTTCTTCTATCTTGTTGATCTGTGCATCCATTCTTTTTCTGAGATCTTGGATCATCTTTACTATCATTATTCTGAATTATTTTTCAGGTAGTTTGCCTATCTCCACTTCACTTAGTTGTTCTTCTGGGGTTTTATCTTGTTCCTTTATCTGGAACATATTTTTCTGCTGTCTCATTTTGTCTAACTTTCTGTGATTGCAGTTTCCATTCTACAGGCTGCAGGGTTGTAGTTTTCCTTGTTTCTGCTGTCTGCCCCCTGGTGGATGAGGCTATCTAACAGGCTTGTGCAGGCTTCCTGGTGAGAGGGATTGGTTCCTGCCCACTGGTGGGTAGAGCTGAGTCTTGTCCCTCTGGTGGGCAGGGCTGCACCATGTGGCATGTCTAGAGGGATGTGGGCTCAGGAAGACTTTTTAAGCAGCCCGTCTGCTGATGGGTGGGCCTATGTTCCTGCCCTGTTGGTTGTATGGCCTGAGACATCCCAGTACTGGGGCCTGCAGGCTGTTGGGTGGGGCCAGGTCTCGGTAAGAAAATGGCAGCCTCCAGAAGGGCTCACCCCAAGAGTATTCCCCAGAACTACAGCCGCCAGTGTCTTTGTCTCCACAATGAGCCATAGCCACCCCCCTACCTCTGCAGGAGACCCTCCAATACTAACGGTGGTCTGACCAGTCTCTTATGAGATTGCTGCTTTTTTCCTTGAGTCCTGGTGCTCAAGACTTTGTGTGTCCCCTCTAAGAGTGGCGTTTCTCTTACACCCAGTCCCGTGGAATTCCTGTGATCAACCTTCATTGGCCTTCAAAGCCAGATTATCTGGGGGCTCTTCCTCCTGATGCCAGACCCCCCCCAGGCTGGGGAGACTTATGTGGGGTTCAGAACTTCCACTCCTTTGGGAGAACTTCTGTAATATAATTATTTTCCAGCTTATGGGTCACCCAACTGGCAGGTGTGGGGTTTGATTTTTATGATTGCACTCTCCTTACATGTTGCTGTGGCCTCTTGTTTATCTTTGGATGCAAGTTATCTTTTTTTGGTAGGTTCTAGCATTTTCTTTTGATGGTTATTCAGCAGGTAGTTGTGATTTTTGGTGTTTTCATAAGAAGTGGTAAGATCATATCCTCTACTCTGCCATTGTGTCTCCATCCGCTAGTTATGTATTTTAAATGAGCCAAAGTAAGTCATTTTCTTAAGGTTTATATATTTATTATGTTAGAAAGCCTTCTAACTCCAGACCACACAGTCTTCTACTTGTATTTTTCTTCTGGTAATTTTATGGCTTTACTTTTATATTCAAATCTTTAACCTATCATCTGAAATTTATGTTAACATATATTATGTAGTAGAGATCTAATTTTAATTTTTTTTTGCCAAATAGCAGCTCTGGTCTAATACTGTCAATCTCTATTTCCCCCACTAATTTGGCTCAAAGTCATTATACAGTAAATCTTGATATGTATACTTAAATGTGGCCATGACCTTTATTCTATTTTACTAATTGTCTATTCATTCCTGTACTAGCATTATAATGACTTTATAATGTATATTAATATTTGATAGGACAAGATTCCTTACCATTTAAAAAATGTTTATACCATATTCTCATTCATTCAAAATAAACATTTAGAATCAAATTTATCTACTTGAAATTTTATTTCGAATTAATTATATGTATAGATTAGAGAGAAGACATATTAAGCCTCATATTTCAAGATGCATCTTTCTAGTTATTAATTTTTTCATTCAAGTTCTTTATAGTTTTCTTTCTATCAGCTCTTTACATTTCTTATTAGTAGCTCCTTAGCCAGGTATTTCAAATGTTGTTCTATTTTGATCAGATATTTTTATGGTTTTTGTTGCTGCTGTTGTTTACTATTATATTTTCTAATAGATAATAGCTTTCTTAAATACAAGAAATAAATTTTATATACACATTAATTTCTTTATTAAATGTAGTGATTTTAATGATTTTTCAGTGGATTCTGGGTTTTCCAGTTAGACAGTATTATTATCTGCAAATAATACTCTTGGATGAACCTTCCCCATATTTACTCTTTTATTCTTATTGCATTGACTATGATGTTTAAAAGGCATTTTAGCGTGTAACACGTCATCCCCAATCCATCCAATCAGTTGCTAAATCTTGCCAACTCTGGTTCTAAAATATCTCTCTCCTATATTTTATATCTGTCCTAATATCAGTCACTCATCAAAACTAACTGATCTTTATGACTCCAAGCATCTCCCTGTCTGGGAACAATTCATTGACAGCAGGCCACACTCCAGGAAATGTTAAAGGAAATTCTTCAGGTAGAAGGAAAAGGACACCTGAAAGAAAGTTATATTTTTATAGAGAAATAAAGATTACTGGAAATGGTAAATATGTAGGTAAAAGACGGTTTAAAGAGAGAACATTAACAATGCTTTGTGGAGTTTATAACATATGTAGGAATAAAATGTATAATAACAATGACACAAACAATAGAAGATGAAAAATGAAAGTATACTATTGGAAAGCTCTTATACTATGTGCAATGTGGTATATTATTATTTGCAGGTAGACTGTGATAAATTAGAGATACATATGATAAAACCCAGAGCACTAATTCTCCAACTTTTTGATCTTAGAAAAACTTAGAGTCTTAAATTATTTGGGACTCTAAAGAGCTTATTTATATTAGTTCTATCTCTCAGTATTTATCATATTATTTTTAAATATTAAAAATAGTGATAAACTCATTATACATTAACATACATAGTACATATTTTAATGAAAAATACTGTGTCTAACAAAACAAAAGCGTGCTTAGAAGTATCATTACTTCACACTTTGCAAATTATTTTAATGTTGGCCTAATAATAGATGACTAGATTTTCATATCTGCTGCAATTTTAATCTGTTGTAACATGACATGATATATAGCTTCTGGAAAACCCCACCATACAAGAGAGAAAAAAATGCAAATAACTCTTAGCATCACTGTGAAAACAGTTTGACCTCACAGATTCCTTAAGAAACTTAAGGACCTACAAAAGCCTCTGCCCGGGCTTCCCTGGTGGTGCAGTGGTTGAGGGTCCGCCTGCCGATGCAGGGGACACACGTTCGTGCCCTGGTCTGGGAGGGTCCCGCGTGCCGCGGAGTGGCTGGGCCCGTGGGCCGTAGCCGCAGACCCTGCGCGTCTGGAGCCTGTGCTCCACAACGGGAGGGGCTGCAGCAGTGGAAGGCCCGCCTACTGCAAAAAAAAAAAAGCCTCTGCCCAAGAGAAAAAAACTAAAGAAACAACACAAAGAGGTATAGCAATAAGAAACTAGTGAATCCCCTGTAATCCTAAAAATCACTTAATGCAAAAAAAAAAAAAAGTGGGGAAAAAGAATACAGATAAGACAAATAAGAAACAAGTAGAAACATGGTAGATTCAAATCATAATGGTAATTACATCACATATAAATGGATAAAACATTAACAGGATAGAGTTGTCAGACTTTATAAAAATTCAAGACCCAACTATAGCTAAAAGCAACTCACTCTAAACATACAGATATAAAAATTACAGGTAAAAGGATGGAAAAAGAAAACCATGTAAACACACTAATCAAGAAAAGTGCCTATTTTAATGTCAGATGAAATAGACTTCAGAATAAGGATATTATTTATTATTTATCAACTTCCTACTTATCAAATGAGGTACAGTTGATCCTCATTATTTGTGGATGCACTTCCTGGCTAAAATTTATTTTTCATACCCAAATCAATATTCCCCATACTTTCGTGGTCATTTGTGGACTTGTGAGGAATGGGGGCGAATTTTGGCCTTCCGACATACACATTCCCAGCTGCGGTTGAACAAAGCAATGCTCTGCCTACTTTTTCCAGTTCTCATAGTGTGATGGCCAGAGTAAAGAGACAGCAGAAGGCAGTGAGATGTAGTGCAAGAAGATCCATCTCTGGGGCCAGACAGACAGGGTTTAAATCCCAGCTCTGGCATATGTCAGTGGGGCAGCCTCAGGCAAGTCACTTCACTTTTTTGAGCCTCATTTTTTCTTTTGTAAAAGAAAGGAAGAAGAATCTACCATGCCATGTTGTGTTTTTTTTTTAGCATTTAAGATTATAATCTATGTCCTACATGTACATATGTGTATATATATTCTCTGGGAGTGATTTTTCAGTATTCACTAATTCAGCGTTCACAGTGACATTATAGAACATAACTACCATGAATAATAAGAATTGACTGTACATTTAAAAGCTTCACTTCTTTAAGAAGAAATACAAATCCTAAATGGCTAGGCACCTAAAATTAGTGCTTCAAAATACAAGAAACAAAAACTGACATGTAAGGAGATACAAATAAATACAGAATAAAGGCTAGAAATTTCAAAATCCTCCTTCAGTAATTTGTAAAGCAAGTAGGCACAAAGTAAGTATGAATCTAACTGACATTTTAATACACTCCAGTCAAACTAGAGAATACATATTCCTTCCAAACGCACATGAAACATTCTACAAGATAGACATGTGCTGCTGGTCCATAAAAAATTTTCAATAAATTTAAAAGGATTATAATCATGCAAAGTGTTTTCTTTGACAACAAATGAATTAGTAATCAGTAACAAAAATATCTGGAATATCCCTTAGTATATGGATATTAATCAACACACTTCTAAAAAAATGGGTAAATAAAGAAATCTCACACATAATTAGAAGTTATTTTGGACTGAATGAAAATAAAAATACACCAAATCAAAATTTGTAGGATGAATTTAAAATAGCACTCACAGGATGTTTATAGCTTTAGATTCTTATATTAGAAAAGAGGAAAGATCTAAACTCAGTTTTCTAAACTTCCACTTTATAAGCTAGAAAAGGAAGAGAAAATTAATCTCAAAGTAAGTAGAAGGAATAAAATAAGAGCAGAAATTAATGAAAAAGAAAAGAGACAAACACTGGAGAAAAAAAAGACACCAAAAACTTGTTGAGAGTAACCTCAAGCTAGACTGATCAAGAAAAACAACAACAACAAAAAAAAACCAGGAGAGAATACAAAATCTACCAATACCAAGAAGAATGCAAGAGGGGAAACCACTAGCAATCCTACACACATTAAAATAAGACAATATTATGAAAAATTTATGTCAATAAATTTAAAAATGTAAATGAAGTGGACAACTTTGAAAGGCACAAATGACCAAAACGAACTTGAGACATAGTAGAACTATATAGCTAAAGAACCAAATTCATAAATAAAAATTCCCCCCAAAACACACACACACACATAAAACCCTTCAGAGACAGAGGCTTCATTGATGAATTCTATTATACACTTAGAAATAAAAAATACTAATTCTATGCCAACTGTTTCAGAATATGGAGGAAAAACAAGCCCTTCCCAACTTATTCCACGAGGCCAGTGCTACTGATACCAAAATCAGAAAAAGATATTATTACAAGAAAAGAAATTTCAGACCAATATACTTCATGAACATAGATACAAAACTCTTTAACAATGTTAGCAAATTGAATCCAGCAATATATAGAAAGGCTAATACATCATGAACAAGTGGGATTTATTCAAGTAGTACAGGTTTGGTTTAATATATGAAAGTTGAACAATATAATCCTCCGTATTAACACAATAAAGAGAAAAACTGCATGACTGCTCCAATACACAGTATACATAAGAATTTTTTTGAAAAATTCAACACCCATTTATAAAAACCCTCAGAAGACTAGGAAGAGAAAATAATACCCTCAATCCCATAAAAGGCATCTGTAATATACCTACAGCTAGTATCGGTTGTTAAAGGGAAAAGTCTCAATGCTTTCTCCCTAAGTCTGGGAACAAGACTGTTCTGTCCACTCTCAGTACTTCTATTCAACATAGGTTTAGAGGTCCTAGCCAGTGCAACTGAGGAAGAAAAGAAAAGTCATACAGGTTGGAAATTAAGAAGTTAAACTCCTTTTATTCATAGACAACATGATCATGTGTATTTAAGAAAATTAAGAAATTTTCAAAAAAGATACTAGAACTAATAGCAAAGTCAAAGAATAAAATGAAGAGTTATGTTTCTAGAAATTGACAAGATAACCTAAGTTTATGTAGAAATGCAAAAGATGTAGAAGAGCCAAAACAATTTTGAAGAAGAAAACAAATTTGGAGGACATAAACAATGTGATTTCAAGAGTTACTCTAAAGCTACAGTAATTAAGACAAAAGATATGCACTAAAGTAAATATTAAAGGTCTTTCATTATTTGAATAATGAACCTAGATAGAATCATGGCGGTTCAGGAAGGAATGAGAATTATGGAAAGGATAATATGTGGCTAAATTTAAATGGCCATTAACTGTGTAAAATAATAAAAATGTTGCCTTGTGATATATAGACATATGTATAATAAATTATATGACAAAAAACAGCAAAGGCCTAATTAGGAGTAGGAGGAGAAGTGGTAAAAACACTATTTTTTTAGAATAAGTCAGAAATGCATGTTGTAAAATTTAGGGCAACCAATACGAATAGTAAACAAATGTAGAACTAACAAGCCCATACGGGAAAATGTAAAACATTTACAATAACCTATAAAATAAGAAAATGACTATGGCAAAAGTAACACAGAACACATTGGAGAAATATAAATCAAATCATAAGATAGTAGATTTAAGTCCAAACACATAAGTAACTATTTAATGTAACTGAACTAAATACTCGTATTAAATGACAAAGTTTGTCAGACTGGATAAAAATAACAGTAGATCTAATAGACACACCTTAAAAATAAGGATGCAAATAGACTGAAAATAAAGAAAGGGGAAAGTTTACAATGTGAATACTAAATAAAAGGAAACTATTGTAAGCATACAAATATCAAAAAGGATAGACTCTGAGGCAAGAAGCATTGTTGAAGATGAAGGGAATATCAGTCCACCAGGAATACATTATAATTCTGGATTTCTTTGCAATGAATAATAGATTCAAATTATATAAGGCAAAATGTGACAGAACTAAAAGAAATACAGAAAAATCCTCCATCATAGTGATAGATATTTTTCAGTAAATGAAAGGTAAAACAATAATGCTTTTAGAAAATAACACAGGAGAGTATCCTTAATGTTTTGGGGGAGGAAAAGATTTCATAAACAGAGTGCAAAATGTGCTAGCTATTAAAATGATTAAATTTCTACAAAATCAAGAACTTAGCTTCATTGAAAGATAACTTTAAAAGAGTGAAACCCAAACTAGAAAATGAGAGAAAAGATTTGCATTGCATATACCCCTCAAAGAATTCATATCCATAATATAAAAATAACTGCTAGAAGACGTTAAAAATAGATAACCCAATTTTTAATGCACAAAACACTGCACAAAAGAAAATATCCAAAGGAGCAAAACTTCTTAGAAAAATATTCTAAAGCTAACTGGACATGAGGGCAATGCACAGAATGGCTAATTTTAAGTCTCACGATACTCTGCTTTGGCAAAAAGGTAGAACTGGATCTCCCATACACTGCTGTTGGGACCATACACTTTTACCACCAGTTGGAAAAACTGTTTGGCACTATCTACTAAAGCTGAACACATGAATACCCTATTATGTCACAATGCCACTCATAGATATACGTCCAACGCAATGAAACACGTGTGCACCAAAAGGCATGTACATGTGTTTGTAGCAGGAGTATTGGTAGGAACCTCAAACTAGAAACAACCACAGTAGAATGGATAAGTACATTGTGGTAAATTCAAACAATGAAATGTACAGACTGCCACATGCAACAGCATAGATGAATCTCTCAAACACAATAGTAAATGATAGAAGCAAGATCAAAAAAAGAAAAAGAATGAAAGAAAACATACACACCAGCAGAGTTAGATTTACCATGAAGATAATATGGAGGTCCTTTAACTTGCTCAGATTCCATCTAAGGCCCTGTACCTATTATTTTATTTATAATTATGTATTTGTTTATTTAAAGAGAGCCCCAAATCGTTTAAGCTTCACACCCTCATGAATCTCTTCTTTCCTCAAGCTAAATATTTGTAAAGTAGTAAGTTAACCTTATAGTGCTAGATATCAAGTTGGCGGTTACCCCTAAAATAGAACAGTTAATGATTGGAAGTAGACATAGGAGTGGCTTCAGGGATGCTGGTAATTCTGTATTTCTTAATCAGCAGTGATTAATCAGTGATGTTAAATGTTTAGAACAAGTTTAGCAACTTGTTTTCTGGAACAAAGCTCCTAGTAGTTAAATATTCTCATGCTGCCCAATTTCAAGCTACCAACATTTGAACAACCAGTGGCAAAATTCCTGAATATTTAACAGTTGGATCCCACAAGTTGGTACAAGCCATCTCCAGCACACCATCCTGGGGTGTGGTTTCATGGCCATGTTTACTTTAGATATTTCACTGAGATATAAACTTAGGATGTGGAGTACCTTCTGTATATTTTATACTTCAATAAAAATAGAACGTTAAGAATTCTAGAGGATGGGCTCTCCCAATGAGGAAGTATTCAAAAACAAAACCAAAAATGAAACAAAATTAATAAACACTGAATAACTTCCAAATAAATTCAAGTTATTACGGGAATGGACACAGGGAAAATTTTTTTACAAATTAGTTTGAAAAATAAGATATATTATCAATACATCTGAGCTTTCAAAACTCTATGCACAAACCTCTGTTAGCACTCTTTCACATTACATTGTAATTATATATTTATTTTTATGCAATTTCTTAGTAGGCTGTGAGTAGCTTAAGGGAAAGAACTGTATTTTATTCATAATCTTAGCCACATAAAAATGGCTGACATGTTAAATAAATATACTGAATAAATAAAATAATCATAAAACATGGCAGTATTTAAAAGAATTATGACAAGAGCAGATGCATGATACTGGAGGTCAAAAGAGGGAGAAATCACTTCCAGCTGCTATGATCAGGGAATCATGGAAGCTATTACATATATTCCTATGTACTTGGCTACATAATTCTTATTGCAATAAAATGCTTCACCTAGCTTCCACAAGAGGTCATAGTCTTCTTCCTTGGTCTAATGAGACTAAGGGATTTTACTTAACAAATCAGGCATACGACAGCTGAAAGGAAAGAGCTCATTTTTTCTTTGACGATATTGCTGAGTGCAGAAATTATGCAAAACAAGCAGGAAAAAATCCTGTGTGTGTATTTCAAAGTATTACACAGATGCTTAAAATAAATTTTTATTCTACATTTAGCTGTTTTGAGTACAGTCTAAAGTATCAATAGCTTTCTATAGGTTATAGTACCTGAAAAATTTCCTTAACTAAGAGTGAAATGAAAGCTTAGCAGAAAGAATCAGCTATTGCCTGGTATGGCTACTCCTCTTGAACCTGCAGATTTCACAGTTGCCAATGATACCTCAATCAGACTCTCAGGAAATCTGACCTCAAATAGCATTTTTTATGTCCAAAGGCAGAATTGGCAAATGATTAAATAGGTGTTCCTTGCCATCCTGTGTTGGTTCCCCCCACGCCACCCCACCATGGGCCAAATGCAACACAAAGTCAGTGCTGGATGTAATGCACGTGTGTGTCTGTTTTCCTCTTCAGGCTGGGCCAAAAAAAGTGTTATCCTAGTGTTATCTAGAGGTGACAAATCACTTTCCCTTGCAGAGACTCTCTTCTGGACAAGTAGTGGGGGCAGAGTTGGACAAGACAGAAAGAATTCACAAATCTATGTTTGCTGGAATAACTTAATCTATATTAAGGTTGCCCAAAGTGTGTGTTTCCATACTGCTCAGAGTCTATTGATAGATGCATTTCAGGGTCAGGGACAACACTGGAGTCTAAATTCATGTTAGCAAGTACTGAAAGGAGTGTGGGGAAGAAGGGAGTTGATCACCAGCCTAAACACCAAGGACAAAGGCACCATCAACCTTTGGAGCCTAATGTCACATCGGATTCCATAGCAACAGTGGTCATCATGCCTCAGAGAAAGCTGTAGAATTGCAGGGAGTTGCTGATTACTAACAAGAGGAGGAGGGCCAGGTCCGGAGACCTCCAAAAACAGATAGAGTAGTAGAGAGAGAATGCTACTTCATTCTTCCTAAACTAGATAGACTAGAAATAACACACAATACATTTTATATGATTTTGAATTATCCAAATTTGAAAGAATGTGATACAAAAATTGTAGCAAAGTCTCAATTTATGCAAATAATTGATATAGTGAAAACTCCTGACATTTTTAATGTGTAAAGAATCATATTTTAAAGCTGTTGGGACCAAGTGAGTTGTACGGTGTAGTACCTCTTTGGTTGATAAACAGAAATACCTCCCATCCTTTGTCAGAATCAGCCTTTCTTGTGGGGGCTTCCTGCACCTGGGAGGATACATAGCAGCATCCTGGCCCCTACCCACTGCCTACCAATAGCAACCCCACTCCCCATTGTGATAACTAAAAACATCGCAGGACATTACCAAATGCCTTATGAGGGGGCAAAATTTCCCCCAGTTGAGAACCACTGCTCTAGGGACTGTGTGAAGAGCAGTGTGTCTTGAGTGTAATGAGTTAGGGTAAAATGGTTTGACATAAGTTTAGAGTTAAACAGGGGATAGATCCGGAAGGGCCGTTAGGTCTTGTCAAGGAATTTGGATTTTATTCTCAATGTAAAGCCATGGAGTAGTTAAATCAGAAGTAATGGGATCACACCCTGACTTCTAGGTGGAGAATACAGTATAGGAAGGCAAGAAAGACAACTGTGAAAATAGTTAGGATGCATCTGCAAGCAAGAGACGATGGCAATTTGGACTATGGTAGTGTCAGAAGAAATAGATTCGGGATAAGCTGTGGAGGTAAGAACAGCAAGACTTACTGGAGGTCACAGAAAGAAGGAATTAAGGATTAATCCTAAATTTTAGGCTTGAGAAATTGATGTGATGGTGTCTGTGGTAGATTAAATTCGGCTACAAATTCTCTGCTAATCCCTTCATTGAAAGAGAGATTATAATCTCCACCACTACCACTAGCATACTACACACACCTTTTGACTCTGAGCTGAACTTGTCTGACCCAGAAATACAGCAGAAGTGACATTCTGGGACTTCTGAGTCTTGGTTAGAAGAAGCTTTGCCCATGTTTCTGGGGACAATTGCTTTTAGCGCCCTGAGCTTTCAAGTAGAAAGTTTGACTACCGTGAGTCAGTCATACTATGAGAAAGCCTCAGGCAGCCAAGTGGAGATACCAGCAGGGGCAGGAGTGACAGGGAGGTAAGGGGAGGGAAAGCTGCCCATCCAGCCCCCAGCTCTTCCAACTTCCAGCCAGTAGTGTTATCTCAGCTGAGGCCCCAGACATTATGGCATGTCTAGGGAGTGATGGGTGATCCCCACTGAGCCCTGCTCAAATTCCTGATGCACAGAATCTTGGGATATAATAATAATAATAAATTATTGCTTTAAGTCACTAAGTTCTGGGATCTTTGTTATGCAACAATAGGTAATAGGATCACTGTCATTTATTAAGATTCAAAAGTTTTGAAGAACTAGTTTAGGAGAGAAATCAAGAGTTTCAGATGTATTAAGTTTGTGAAGCTTGTGAAATATATGTGGGAAGAGAACAGTAACCAATTCCTATAAGATCCTTGATCTTAGGGGAGACTTTGGGCTTAAGATGTAAATTTGGAAGTCACTAATATAGAGATAGTATTTAGACCCACAGCAATAATTAAGATCACTTAGGAGAAAATATAAGGAAAGGAGAGAAGGGAACTTCCATTAAGCCCTATGAAACCCCAATATTTACAGGTTAAGTGGACTAAATATTCCTTTTTGTGTTCGTTTATTTTATATCATGGATTTTCTTTTATCCATCTTTTTATCAAACTATTACCCCTCCTCCTTCAACTACAAACTCACCTTGTATTATAGTTACAAAAGCAGAATTAATTGCCCTCATATCTGTTCTACTGGACTTTTCAAGGAATCTATCTTTTCTCTCATCATATCAGAAGTACTTAAGTGCCTATATTACTCCTAGACTCCTAGTGGTTTCCAAACTTGATTGGCAATTAGAATACGCAAAGCCTTACCATACAGCTTCTGACTCTGTGGGTCTAGGAAGAGCTCATGAATACCTATCTTTGTAAAAGTTCCTCAGCTAATTCTAATGCACCCAATCCATGGCCTAGAATTTTAGAATTCTTTCCAGAGATTCTGAACTTCACTGGGGTAGATACCACTGAGTAAGGGGAAAATAGAGCGATTGAAAGTATGAATTCTAGTGCCTAATTTAGAATTCTAGTTTTACCACCCATTAGCTCTATGTTTCTGGTAGAGTAATTAACCTCTCTGGGATCAGCTCCCTCATTTGTAAAATGGAGTTAATTGTGAGTTTTGTTGTGAAGCACACTACACCTGGAGTAAGGCAGCTTGATACATACTCACTATTGTTATTATTATTAACTTTGTGTTCTAAACTCCCGGCACGGGGCACCATGGTCCATGCTGAAACAGTACTTTCTGAATCTCTTTGAAAGAAAGTCAAGTAAATTTAACTTTACAGAAGATTCCTAGTGCTAAATATAAAAATACTTTATAACTAACTAGGGTCTAATTTAACATGTATTGTTAGAAACAAGATGAATAGGCTGTGGAAACTGCCATTAGCCTGGTGGCAGTAGCAGTAGTCAGGATAGGCTAGGTTATGCGGACTTAACAAATTAACCCTGAAATCAGTGATACAGCACAAGAAAAGTACATTTGTTTCATCGTGACACGTGACTAATGCTAGTCAGGAAGAGGCAGAAGGGGAAGCTCTACTCCCTCCAGGCTGACAGTGTCTCTACCGTATGGAACATTTCCTTGCTGGGCAGAGGAAAAGACAATGGGAGAATCACTGACCGTTCACATGTTGACCCAGAAGGAATTTGCATCACTTCTGCTCATAGCCCATGACCAGAATGACCCCAGCTAACTGCAAGGGGTATGAGGAACATGAGGGAGTTGATGGAATTTTTGGTGAGTCTAGCCTACTAGCCTTCAACATAACACTTATATCCACCAAAAATTCATTTCTTACTGTTTTCTAAGCAGTTATACAGAGTTTCTAATGGTGTTCTCACAAAACCTTTTTATCATGCATATTATCTGTTGACAAAGGAGGAAACCTAGAACTTGTAGACTAATTTGTCTCAAAATGTCCCCACATTTCACCATCCTTTAATCTCCATGGCTTACCAAGGAGGAGCTGTGGCTACTCTTTTGAAAGCTGACCCCTCCACCTGTGCTGTCTTGCTCAGAACTTTGCATTTGACCATTTCTTTCTCCTTCATCCCCAGGCTCTCCTTCACCTCTGGTATTTCTCCTTATGGGACAAGCACCTCAAGGCTTCTACATCAATTTAAAACCATAAAAAAAAAATACCCAAACCCCTACTCTGTTCTGAAATTTCCTTTCCCTTTACTTTTAAATTTCTCAAAACATAGGTCTATATGTCTTATTTCTACTCCCTTACTATGCACCTAAAATCGTGACATCTGCTCTTTGATCTCACGATAACTGTAGTTATCCTACATAGCTGCAGATACACAGGTATTAGAAATCACAGTGAAGCTGAATGAGCACCAGAACTAGAGTTTTAGAAGCTGGATTTGAGTCCCTGTGCCTTAATACCTTGCAACCCCAGGCAAGCTTTTTAATTAAGTAATGTCCAATTCCTCATTCCTGAATAGTGGCTCAATATTTGGGCTGCCAACCTCACAGACTGGTTAGATAGATTTAATGCAATCAGGTAAATAAAAGTGATTGAGAAACCATGTAATTCAGAATATCCCTTTATAATTTTATTTTCAAATTTAATGACCTCAACTCAGTCCTTGACTCTTTCTGCATATTGTCATTCTCCAAAACACATTTCAACCACGTTCCATACTCTCACAAATCGTTCTGTGAATTTTTCCTCATTATTTTTTCTCCTCAGTTTATTGACTTGGTCAATGTGCTCCCCAGTTTCAAACCTTTCCCTAGTTCTTTGCCTCCCTCTTCCTTCCCCATTGCCTTCCCTCCACTCATCTCCTCCTCAAAGAGGATCTTCTTGATGGTGACCTCATGCCTCCATCATCTATACCCTCTCATTCACACATTGACCCATATATTTGTCTTCTCCACAGACTTAACATCATTTATCCACCTGTTTTTCTTCCAATTGTCAAATCCAATGAACATTTTTCAGGCCTTATCTTATTTGAATTTCCTGCAACCGATCTGTTCACTACTTTCTAATTGAAATTCTCTTCTCCTTTGCCCTTTATGACAGCATTTCCTTCTATCTCTGTAGCCATTCCTTTCCAGGATTTTCCTCAGGATTTCCTTCTTTTCTCCATCCCTAAAGTGTTGATGTTTTTCAAGGTTCTAGCCTTAATCCTCTTCCCTATTCATTTTAAATATACATCCATGGATTATTTAATCTATTCTCATGAGTTTAGAAAAGTTAGCATTCAAATTCTGACAATCTCTAAAGCTACATTTATAACCTGAAAAGGAAACTAGAAACCCACCTCTAATGTATTTCCCACATAAATGATATTGAGTTATTTTTCAAAACTGTACCACATGAATCCTTGACTCTAGGAAGACCCATCTACCCATTGCTCCTCAAACATACCTGACTTATCTCTACTTTTATGCCATTTCAATTGCTCTACTGGAATTACTCCTTCCTCCATCCCCTTGCACTAATGTCCAATTACTGATTCTTTATGTTCTACCAGTTCCCAAGGCCTTCTAGCAATGCATCTCAGCCCATAATTTTTCTTCTGAATTAGTTTCTCTTATAAACACAGTTTAAGATATCCTGCTAGGATATGACACTTTTTTTCTTAGAACTTTCTTAGTCCCCCAGATGTTTGATCCAACATTTATTTTGTATATATGGCTCTCCAACCCAGCCACAGCTGACTGAATCAGGAAGTAGTGACCAAGATGAACCAGTCAGAATCTCTGTCCTAATAACTAGAATTGGGACTCAGAGATAGCTAATGACTCTGGCTTGATTACTTAAACAACAACAACAAAAAACCACATAAAATTCAGAATAACAAGGAAGGCATTTTCAGCCATGTGCACAATAAAGCAGGAAAATCTTGATCTACAGAAATACAAAGAAGGAAAATGGTAGGCAGAGGGGTGCAGAGATGAGGTTTGAAGTCAACTGCTGACAAGGTTTCTAACAGTTTTGCATTCTCTTGTGATATTTTACTGTATATCCTGCCTTGGGCAAAGATATTCAGGTATCCATCTAATTCCTTTTTTGCTTTGTGGTTTGAAATAATTTTATGATACTTTCAGGAAAAAAAAAAAAAACATGGCCAGGAATCACCCGTTTTTACACTTAATCACATATTACCTCATGCTGTTACTTAGCTGTTTCAAGTATGTATATTTCTCTAATTAGGTTGCAAAGCTTCTCTAATGTGGGAATTTTGTCTGATATTCTTTTCCTTAAATCCTCCCACTAGTGCCTTCTACAGTAAGCACTGTGGGAACTCAATGAAACCCACTGAGGCAAACTCTTTGTTAAGCTTAACTCTGTTTCTCCCCTTCATAGTCTACTACAATGCTTTGAATGTATTTGATACTCTCATATTTGAGTTAAACAAATGAGTTTTTGATATTCCCATATCCATTCCTTTCAATCTTCTACCATCACATCTTAAAATAAATAAATAGGAATACAACAAGGAACTTATGTTTAGACAGAGAAAGAAAAAAAACAAACAAAACCTTGTTCAAGATAGGAGGCTGGGGCTTCCCTCGTGGTGCAGTGGTTGAGAGTCCGCCTGCCTATGCAGGGGACACAGGTTCATGCCCCGGTCCGGGAAGATCCCACATGCCGCACAGCTGCTGAGCCTGTGCTCCGCAACGGGAGAGGCCACAACAGTGAGAGGCCCACGTACCGCAAAAAAAAAAAAAGATAGGAGGCTGATAAGAAATTTCCTCACAAAATCAAATTTTTTCTTATTATAATATTTTCTTAATCTTTGTAAATATTTGCTTCATTATCAAAAAGGTGGTGGGGTGGGGAGTGATATTCAAATAATCAAACCCCAAATTATGGACCAAGTAACTCTATTTTTAATTATTTGCAGAACTTAATGATTACATCCAAATCTGTTTTGATTACCACTGAATGGAAAGAGGCTAGAATTAGGAAGTTGAACTGGAGTCTTTTCCTTGCTCTGTTTTTAATTAATTATATGACATTGGATAAGTTAGTTAATATTTTTGTACTTCATTTTCTTCAGCTGCCAATTGACAATAATATACTATACATCTCATAAGAAAATGCAAAGATGAAAAGAGGTAATAATTAGAAAAACATTTAAAAAACTATATTAAATGTGATCATAGGAAGACTAATAATCAAATGATACTACTTTGCAATTTTAGTAGAATTGGGCTGAATGTGAATAGAAACCTCCAGAGATTCAAAATATCCGTAAACTTATCATGAGATTCTCTCTTCTCCAGGTCCCTTTCTTAGCCTGTTTAACCTACCTGCCATTTATCCTCCCCAATCTTTTTCTGGTTTCTCTTGAGGCCAGAGTGCCAGCTGTGTTCAATTGTGTGATAATTCTGTGCTATAACAATTCTCCTGAGGAAGCAAACACGGACTCCGTGACTAGTCTTGGAAAGAGAAAAGCTCCAACCTACAAACTCATAATATCAGTCCCTTGAAGTTGCTCTTACCACTATACTGTTCATAAAGACCTTGAAGCAGGAAATAATGGCCCTGTGATGGAAACCAGAGCATCTCACAATGCAAATACAGTGAATGATAACTATCAGCTGGGGGCCCCTGAGCTACACCTCAGAGCTTAGTGTCAGACAGGCTGAAATGTGTCTGGTCTTCATTAACCAAGGATGACCCTAAAATGGGAGATATTGGTCAAGCCATGGCAAATTACTATGACAAGCTTTTTATATGGATCCATTTTCATTTCAGATAAGACAATGAGGGAAGGACAATGTTGATTTCCCTTGATTTATATTTTTAGAACAAATCCAGATAGAATGATAATTGTTGTTTTAGTGACAGAAGGTGTGTGTGCCTAGAGATTGATGGGGAAAAATTGTTATAAAAATAATTCTCAAAACTGAGAAGTAAACACCACTCTTGCATAAACATGGTTGCTCTTTCTCCCATTTTTATTTGTCTTCACTATGGTTTTTCTAAGTCACAAAACAAGAGCTTAAATCTCGCCTTTCAATTTTTTGAGTAAATGAAGAGAAGTCTTGTCTGTGAAAATGCTCCCTGACCAATTTTAATACCTTAATGAATAATAGATAAATTTCATTTCCTCCTGATCCTCTCTCTATGTGGCAGCCAAAGTGATCTTTTGAAACTCCAAATCTAATCATGTCACTGCTTGATTAAAATCCTTCAACAAGTCCCCATTGTCCTCAGGATAATGTCCAAATTATTATATTTTTAAAAAGAGCTTTATGATCAGCCCCTGATTGTCTCTCAGACTTTCTCTACCCTGTGCCTTGTAATACACTCCTCTGTTACACTACTTCCCCGGCCACACAAAACCAAGTACTCTGGGTTCTAGTCACACTGACTTTCTTGACTCCCTTACAGACCCCTAAAACCATCATGTTCTCCCCCTCCATCGAAGAAGAGTTTAACTGATTCCTAATCCTGAGGTGTAGCCTTTCTACATGCCCCTCAAGCAACCTCTACTTATTTTCTCATACTTTTATCATAGGTAACAATTAACTCCTCAAGGTCAGTGTCACCTTATTACCCCAGCACTTAGCCCAAAGTCTAGCAACAAGGAATTGCCCAATAAATACCAGAGGGAGGTTCTATGAAAGATGGCTGAAAGATACAGAGGAAGGAAAAGGGAGAAGAAGAAAGATACTAGGGAGATCAAGAGCATTAGAGTAATCTGGTGTATTTCTGAGTCAGCTATCACCATTCCTCTCTGGTTTCTTTACTTCCTCCTGATTCTCAGTTCTGGAGGGAGTAGTTGACTACTGTCTTCTTCCCATGCTCTAGGACATCCTCATCTCTGCTCCTTCCCTCTTCCTGAATTGTGTACTCTCCAAATCAGTATTTGCTTTTCACTGCCACATTCCTCCCAGGACTTCTTAGATATTATTCCCACTAAACCAAACTTCTTTTGTCTCAAGACCCCTAGACATTAAGTTATCCCTTTTTCATTAAAGACCAATGCTATCTATTGTATCTCCATCACAAAAATACATCACACAATGAAGGAGGAACATTCTAGTAAAATCCAGGAAAGGCTGCCAAAGATGAAACCAAAGAGCACACAGAGAGCATTGATCTCCTTAATTCAATCTGTCTCTTATCTCTTTACATCCATTTAATTAGACATCTCCAATGTGAAATAAATGGCAGTATTAAATGTAGCAGGGTGCCCTATAAAGATTAGACTTGTTTTCTTATTGCATTTTTCTTTGTTAATGATAGAAATTGCTACTCAAATCACAGTATAGGCAGTGGCAGGAATTCATCATGAGAGGTGGCCTTTCTTGCAAGAGTCAATGCTGAGAGAGGAGCCTCTAAAGAGGGAGAGAAATTATCCTCTAAGAAAAAGAAAGAAAAGAAGCACAGACTTTCCTGGAGTGTACATGCAGCAACAGACATCAGAATCAATACTGCCTTCAATACATCTATTTTGTGCCTATCTACAACTGCCAGGAAAATTGACTAAAACCTGCCCACCTAGATTTGTAGACTCTAAGAATGTGACCTTGAGGAACTGCACTGGCAAATTTCTGATTATGCCACTGTCTTCTGAACTCAACACTTAGCATGTAAACACTAACAACACTATTGCCCTAACTTTGCATGTCTTGAAATTAACTACATATACACTTATACAGAATGGCAAATCAGAGACCTCCCTAAATAGTTTGAGTCCATTTGTGATCATGTCCAAATTCACTATTAATACAAATGATGTATAATATTTTTAATGTATTTTCTTCATTATTTTATGGTTTTCAAGGGGAAATTCTAAAAACAAAAAATCGTTTCAAACATTCATTCATAATGAACTACCAGGGTGATTAAACATGAATACCATATACATGCAATTAGCTATATGTGCTTTAAGTTGTGCCTATGGAGATAACAAATGAGAATATTTCAATAATAGCCTAGTAAGTTTTTTCATGCAGACATGTGATCTGAATCATTCTGGTCAAATTTTTCTACAAAAAGCATGAATGTTCCTACAGTTAGAATTATCAAGATAATCTTTCATTACACCACCTCACCTCTTTTTCTTAAGTATATAACTCTTGTGACCATTTTCTAACAATCACTCTAGCATCTCCGTAAGCATTTCACTGAGTAAAATTTTATTTTAAAATATTGTTATTCTTCCAAACAAAATTAAATGGAGCCAGATGCCAAATGCTATGGGAGTTTGGATGTTATAGTGGTTTTTTGAAAGAGGCATAAATTGCCTACAGATTATGGCTTTTTTTCTTTGAAAGGAGCAGATGCCAGAGATAAAATGTTCAGAAGGTTTACTTCGTATTTTGTCCTAAAAGAAACAAGTGCTGTAGCTTAACAAGACTAAACCCTCACGCAGGTCATCAATATGTAACATTTCCTGTTCCTTTCACAGTACAACTAATCAATAAATACCACACAGCACATAGTAAAATCACACTTAGGTGGAACAGAAGAGGCATAAAATAGTCCACCCACAAAATAACCTCAGTCACCAGAGGAATGATATAATTCTCTGGAAATGAGAAGTACCCTACCTTTCAAATAATTTTCATATCAAGAAATAGAAATTGTTAGAGAAAAAAGGAGACAGACTTTACAGAAAATCACTAAAAGAAGCAGTGTGTCTATGACATCTACCCAGAAATTTATATTGTGTTCTGATTTCTATAGGCATTTTTAATATCATTGACATACTTCCTCCTTCTCTACAGATCATCAATATTTCTTAACTCCACAATCTAGCACAATCCAATAAATTGCCTCTTTGCAGTACTGTACAAAGGTCTCATTCTTACTAGAACATAAGCTCCAGTAATAAGGGATATGCTTCTGTTCTGCTCACTGATGTATCCTGGGCACCAAAAGCAGTGCTTCATGCATAAATAGTGTTGCTTAATGAATGTTTGTTGAGGAATTCGCTCCTTCTACCTATTATCTGATTAGGCATAAATTCAGAGTCTGCATTATGTTGTCTGTGTCTGTGGTTCTAATTTTTTACTTCCAAGGATACCACTTACTATTTATTCACCTTGGATTTCATGTTTTGAATAATTTGATCTACCAGTTGGTTTATATTAAGTAACAGTTTTCCATTTGTATAGGTGTGCATGTGTGTTTTAAATTATTAATCAAAAAATGAGTATGAGAAAAAGAATGTTGCCATATTGAGTAAATACAAAATTCTACTCAAAACAAGAAACATGGAGAAGGGTCCAGGGTGCTAGAAGACCCTGCAGGAAGACATCTTCTCCCATGGACACACAGAATCTATACCTACATATAGAACAACTCCTCCTGAAGAAGACCTGCAGGCTGATTGAACAGCTACTGTGTATACATGGACCATATAGAAATGGGTATAAAACGCATAGATACAAATCTCCATGGGATCCCCACCTCCAATGCAACAACCTGCAGTGGGGAGAGATATTGCTGAGGAGCCCAAGCACAGACTCACCCACCCTGGGACACAGCAAAAAGCAGTTTAAAGGGCACCTAGACTATATCGGAAAGAAATCCTTTTACTAACCCTAGAGTTTCTGCCAAATGGGCAGGGATCTGCTAGAGCCCTCTCCAGGGTCAGAGGCACCAGTGAGCAACATTGCTTGAGCCCTCCCAGGACACCCTCCCCCCAAGCGTTGCCTGCTCCAGCTCCAGCTACCCCACCAAGGCAGCCTCAGGCACAATGCTCCCCATGGACTACCCTCAGACCACACCCACTCTAGACCCAGCTACCTTGCTAAAGTGGCCTTGAGCACACCACTCCCCAGAAACTGCCCCCAGCTCACACCAAATCCAGCTCCAGCTGACCAAGCCACCAGTCACAAGCAGTCTATACAGGGTATGCTCACACACCAGGCCACTCCTTCAAGACCAGGAGAGGTAGCTGTTTTGCCTAATTCATACAAACAGAAACCGAAAGTCAAACAAAATGAGAGAGGAATATGGTCCAAACAAACAAAACACCAAATCAAACCGCAGGGGAAAAAAAACCTAATGAAATGGAGTTAAGTAATTTACCTGATAAAGAATTCAAAGACAAGGTCATAGGATGTTCACCAAACTAGAAGAATTAAAGAGCTTAGTGAAAACTTCAACAAAGACTTGGAATAAATAAGAAGGAACCAATCAGAACTGAACAATGCAATAACTAAAATTTAAAAATACACTCGAGTGAATCAAGAGCAGATTAGAGAATACAAAAGAATGAATAAGTAATCTGGAAGACAGAGAAAAGGAAATCACCCAATCACAATAGCAAAAAAATATATATATTTTTTGCAAATGAAGACAGTTTAAGGGACCTCTGGGACAACATCAAGCATACTAACATTTGCAATATAGGGGTACAAAAAAGAGAAGAAAGAAAGGGACAGAAAACCTGTCTGAAGAAATGGCTAAAAGTTTCCCTAACTTGGGGGAAGGAAACAGACATCCAGGTACAGAAAACACAGAAAAAATGCCAAACAAGATGCACCCAAAGAGATTCACACAAGACATTATCTTTAACCTTTGCCATTTTAATTATAATCTTAAAGGCAGGAACAGAAGGCAACTCGTCACATACAAGGGAAACCCCATAAGACTATCAGGTGACTTTTTTTTCAGCAGAAATTTTACAGGCAAGAAGGGAGTAGCAGGATATATTTAAAGTGTTGTAAGGAACAAACCCCCCCAAAAAACCAAATAGTGTACTGTATCCATCAAGGTTATCATTCAGAATTGAAGGAAAGATGAAGAGTTTCCCAGACAATCAAAACTTAAAGGAGGACTTTCCAAGATGGCGGAGAAGTAAGAGGACATGGAGTTCATCTCTCCCCACAAACACACCAAGAATACCTCTACAAATGGAACAATTCTCACAGAGCACCTACTGAACACTAGCAGAGGACCTCAGACACCTAAAAGAACAAGAAAGATCCCCATGTAACCAGGTAGGATGAAAGAAAGACAAAGGGAAAAAGAAGAGGAGAGGAAGCAGGATGGGGCCTGCATCCCTGGTGGGGAGCTGAAGGTGAGGAGAGGTTCCCACATCTGGGAAATCCCCTTACCAGTGGGGAGATCAGCTGAGACACAAGGGGAGTGTCGGGGGCTCAGAAGAGAGACAGCAGCCAGTCGGTGGCAGGCAGAACAGAATAATACCTACACAGACGGTCCGTGCCACAGCTGTACATGCCCCAGCCTGAGACGTGTGTACACCAGTGTGCATGGGGGCTGGGGGCTGGAACATGGGGTTGGAGAGCAAACTGGGAAATGAGACTGCTATTGGCTGTGAGGCGAGGACCTGAGGGGGTGGGAGTGAGGGGCTCTGCAACCAGGAATGCTCATTGAGAAAGCCTGGACCACCACAGAAGCAAAGCACCATTGTCAACTGATGTGCAAAGGGCAGGGCCACCATTGAAGCCTCTCTCCTCATGAGCCAGTCCCTGCCCCCACGAGCACTAGGGAGGGCTCCCACCAGAGTGGGCTCACACACCCCAGCCATTGCCTCCTCTGTCCTCCCTCCCACCCCACCTGGGAAGCATGCTTGCCCAAATTGCCACCTTACAGGCTCACATGTTCCAATTGCTAGCACCCTCCCACCTGGGCAGCCTGCTCACCCAGATCACTGCCTTGGCTCTTTCCTGCCTGACGAGCTCGTGTGCTCTGGCATCCTCTAGAGCAGACTGCTGAGAAGAACACATGCAGAGGTGGGACTGAAACTACTGCTGAGCTCCAGGGGCTGTGTGACTAAGGAAGAAGAGCTGAAATCTCTCCTTGAAGCTGCATGAACTACAGAGTTTCACCTCCATTGATGACTTCCTAAATTAAGCACCTGTGAAACATCTAAAAGGACAAGTGCTCCTGCAGCTGGGACAGGTCTCGCTTTAGCAACTGTGAGCTTTTGGGCAAGTACACATGGGGGTTGGGCCAGGCCAGAATCTGAGCTGCCTCCATAGCTCCCATAGCAGGTCCACGTGCACAACTACTTCAGTCCTGGGACCTGAGCTCAGTGGATCTGTGCTGATGGCCTGGTGAAAACAACACCTAAGAGTCACCAGGGCCAATTGCCAGCATAATCACAGTTAAGGTGGGATTGAGAGCAGTGCCAACAACAGTGTATTTTGTGAGCCCGCACAGTGGGCAAAAGGGGACACAACAGAGCACATTCACAGGTGAACAGCTCCAGAGGAGGAATACTCAGTGGCTTCTCTCCCAGTGGGAGTGCTCCAGTGCCACCTACCTCACACCAGAGATCAGAATCACAGCTAAGAAACAGATCTGGGGGCCTCTACTCCAACAACTAGGGAGCAGAGCCCACTGCTGACAGGGAAGTGACAACCACAGAACAAAGGGGAGGCCCCACTCAATATCCAGGGCAGGCTCAGGACACCACAACACCAGTCAAACTGTCTATCTAGGGGATAAAGGCACAAGCCTCTGGACCAAACTCACCCACCAGGGGGCAGACACCAGAAGCAAGATGAACTACAATCCTGCAGTCTGTGGAAAGGAGACCACAGACCCAGTAAGTTAGACAAAATGAGATGACAAAGGAATATGTTACAGATGAAGGAGCAAGATAAAAACCTACAAGAACAACTAAATGAGGAGGAGAAAGGCAATCTACCTGAAACAGAAGTCAGAATAATGATAGCAAAGATGATCCAAGATCTTGGAAAAAGAATGGAGGTGCAGATCAAGAAGATACAAGAAACGTTTAACAAAGACCTAGAAGAATTACAGAACAAACAAACAGACATGAACAATACAATAACTGAAGTGAAAAATACAGTAGAAGGAATTAATAGCAAAATAACTGAGACAGAAGAACAGATAAGTAAGCTGGAAGACAGCATGGTGGAAATCACTGTGGTGGAACAGAATAAAGAAAAAAGATGAAAAGAAATGAGGACAGTCTCAGAGGCCTCTGGGACAACATTTAGTGTACCAACATTCAAATTATAGGGGTCGCAGATGAAGAAGAAAAAGAGAAAGGGCCTGAGAAATATAGTTGAAGAAATTATAGTTGAAAACTTCCCTAACATGGAAAAGGAAATAGTCACCCAAGTCCAGGAAGTGCACAGAGTCCCATACAGGATAAACCCAAGGAGGAACACATCGAAACACATATTAGTCAGACTAACAAATTTAAATACAAAGAAAAATTATTAAAAGCAGCAAGGGAAAAGAACAAATAACATACAAGGGAATCCCCATAAGGTTAACAGCTGATTTTTCAGCAGAAACTGCAAGCCAAAGGGGTCTGGCATGATATATTTAAAGTGATGAAAGGGAAAAACCTACAACCAAGAATACTCTACCAGGCAAGGCTCTCATTTAGATTTGACAGAGAAATCAAAAGCTTTACAGATAATCAAAAGCTAAAAGAATTCAGGATCACCAAACCAGCTTTACAACAAATGCTAAAGGAACTTCTCTAGGCAAAGGAAAAAAAAAAAGGTCACAATTAGAAACAAGAAAATCACAAATGGGAAAGCTCACTGGTAAAGGCAAACATACAGTAAAAGCAGGAAATCATCCATACATAAACATGATATCAAAACCAGCAACAGTGAGAAGAGTACAAATGCAGGAAAAGGGAATTGCATTTGAAATTAAGAGACAAGCAACTTAAAACAACCTTGTATATACATATAGACTGCTTTATCAAAACCTCATGGGAAATGCAAACCAAAAAATTACAATAGATACACACACAAAAAAGAAAAAGCAACCCAAACACGACACTAAGGATGGTCATCAAACAACAAGAGAAAAGAACAAAAGAGGAAGGGAAGAAAAAAGACCTACAAAAACAAACCCAAAACAATTAAGAAAATGGCAATAGGAACATACATATCCATAATTACCTTAAATGTAAATGGACTAAATGCTCTAACCAAAAGACATACACTGGCTGAATGGATACAAAAACAAGACCTGTATGTATGCTGTCTACAAGAGACCCACTTCAAACCTAGGGACACATACAGACTGAAAGTGGGGGATAGAACAAATATTTCATGCAAATGAAAATCAAAAGAAAGCTGGAGTAGCAATTCTCATATCAGACAAAATAGACTTTAAAATAAAGACTGTTACAAGAGACAAAGATGGATACCACATAATGATCAAGAGATCAATGCAAGAAGAAGATATAACAATTGTAAATATATATGCACCCAACATAGGAGCACCTCAAATTATAAGGCAAATGCTAAAAACCATAAAAGGGGGAATTGAAAGCAACACAATAAGAGTGGGGGACTTTAACACCCCACTTAAATCAATGGACAGATCATCCAGACAGAAAATTAATAAGGAAAAACAAGCCTTAAATGACACATTAAGCCAGATAGAGTTAATTGATATTTATAGGACATATCATCTGAAAGCAGAATACAGTTTCTTCTCAAGTGCTCATGCAACATTCTCCAGGATAGATCATATCTTAGGTCACAAATAAAGCCCTGATAAATTTAAGAAAACTGAAATCATATCAAGCATCTTTTCTGACCACAACGCTATGAGATTAGAAATCAGTTACAGGAAAAAACTGAAAAAAACTCAAACACATGGGGACTAAACAATATGCTACTAAATAACTAAGAGACCACTGAAGACATCAAAGAGGAAATCAAAAAACACCTAGAGACTAAGGACAATGAAAACACGACAATCCAAAACGTATGGGATGCAATGAAAGCTGTTCTAAGAGGGAAGTATATAGCAATACACTCTTACATCAAGCAACAGAAGAATCTCAAATAAGCAACTAACGTTACACCTAAAGCAACTAGAGAAAGAAGAACCAACAAAACCCAGTTAGTAGAAGGAAAGAAGTCATAAGGATCAGAACAGAAATAAATGAAATAGAGATGAAAGCAATAGCAAAGATCAATGAAACTAAAAGCTGGTTCTTTGAGAAGATAAACAAAATAAATAAACCAAACAAAATAAATAAACCATTAGCCAGACTCATCAAGAACAAAAGGGAGAGGACTCAAATCAATAAAAGTAGAAATGAAAACTAAGAAGTTACACTGGACACCACTGAAATATTAGGTTGGCCAAAAAGTTCGTTCAGGCTTTTCCATACCATCTTATGGAAAAACCCAAACAAACTTTTGGCCATCCCAATACAAAGGATCATAAGGGACTACTACAAGCAACAATATACTCCACGTGCCGTGGAGCAGCTGGACCCGTGAGCCATGGCTGCTGAGCCTGTGCGTCCGGAGCCTGTGCTCCACAACAGGAGAGGCCACAACAGCGAGAGGCCTGCATACCGCAAAAAAAAAAAAAAAAAGTTTACTGTATTTTTGGGTATGATGAGAATAATTTTTGTACATTTGTAGCCTTTAAATGGTTATTTAATGGAACTTCAAATGTATTTTTTTAAAAAACCTTGAAAGAAAGAAAAGAGAGAGAGAGAGAGAGAGAGAAAAGAAAAGAAAGAAAGAAAGGAGGGAGGGAGGGAAAGAAAAGAAAAGAGCCCACAAGTGGAAATAAGAAAATATACGAAAGGAAAAAAATATCACTGGTAAAGGTAAATATATAGTAAAACCAGTGGATTAGCCACTTAAAAAGCTAGTATGCAGGTTAAAAGACAAAAGTTATACAATCAACTATAACTACAGCATGTATTTAAGGAATACACAAAATAAAAAGATGTAAAATATGGCATCAAAACATAAAGCATGGGACAGAGTAAAAATGCATTGTTTTTAGAATGCCTTCAAATTTCAGTGACTGTCAGCTTAAAATATTAGATGGCTATATATACAGGTCCATATATATGAACCTCATGGTAACCACAAACCAAAAAAACTATAATGGATACACAAAAAAGTAAAGAGAAAGAAATCCAAACACAAAACTAAAGGAATCCTTCAAACCACAAGTGAAGATACTAAAAGAAGAAAAGAACAAAGAAGAACTATAAAAACAATCAGAAAACAAGTGACAAAATGGCAGTAAGTACATACCTATCACTTATCATTTTAAACATAAGTGGACTAAATGTTCCAATCAGAAACTTAAGGTAGCTAAATGGATAAAGGAAAACAAAACTAATGTATATGCTGCCTACAAGAGACTCACTTCAGATCTAAAGACACAAATAGGCTGAACGTAAAAGGATGGAAAAAAAGTTACTCCATTCAAATGGACTATAAAAGAAAGGTGGGGTAGCAACACTCATATCAGATGAAATAGCCTTTAAAACAAAGACTATAAAAAAGACAAGGAAGGACATTATATAATGATAAAGGGGTTAATCCAACAAGAAAATATGACATTTAAAAATTTTTATGCACCCAACATAGGGGCACATAAATATATAAAGAAATATTAACAGAATCAAAAAGAGACATAGGGCTTCCCTGGTGGCACAGTGGTTGGGGTCCGCCTGCCGATGCAGGGGACACGGGTTCATGCCCCAGTCTGGAAGGATCCCACGTGCCGCGGAATGGCTGGGCCCGTGAGCCATGACTGCTGAGCCTGCGCGTCTGGAGCCTGTGCTCCGCAATGGGAGAGGCTGCAACAGTGAGAGGCCCGCGTACCGCAAAAAAAAAAAAAAAAAAGAGACATAGACAGCAATATAATAATAGTAGGGGACTTTAATACCCCACTTACATCAGTGAATAGATCATCCAGACAGAAAATCAATAAGGCAACACTGGCATTAAACGACACATTAAACCAAATGGACTTAATAGATATTTTTAGAACATATCCCCAAACAGCTGAATTGATGTACTTTTCAAGTGCATGTTGAACATTCTCCAAGATAGATCACATATTAAGCCACAAGATAAATCTCAATAAATATAAGAAGATTAAAATAGTGTCAAACATTCTTTTGACCAGAACAGTATGAAACTAGAAATCAAACACAAGAAAAAAACTGAAAAAAACACAAACATGTGGATACTAAACAACTTGCTCATTTATTATAACCAATGAGTCAATGAGCAAATAAAAGAGGAAATCAAAAACTATCTTGAGACAAATGAAAATAGAAACACAACTGTCCAGAATCTATGGGACAAAGTAAAAGCAGTCCTAAGAGGAAAGTTCATAGAGAAACAGGCCTATACCTCAAGAAACAAGAAAAATCTCAAACTACCTAAATGTACATTGAAAGAACAAGCAAAGTCCAAAGTTATTAGAAGGAAGGAAATTAAAAAGAGCAGAGCAGAAAAACATAAAAGAGTCTAAAAAATTAAACAGTAGTAAAGATCAATGAAACTAAGAGTTGGTTTTTTGAAAAGATAAACAAAATCGACAAACAATTAGCCAGAGTCATCAAGAAAAAAGAGAGCCCAAATAAATCAGAAAAGAGAAATTACAACTGACACCACAGAAATACAAATGATCATAAGAGATTACTATGACCAATTATACACTAATAAAATGGACAACAGAGACAAAATGGATAAATTCTTAGAAATACATCCTCTAAGACTGAATCATGATGAAATAGAAATTCTGAATAGACTGATCACTAGTAACAAAATTGAATCAGTAATCAAAAACCTGCCCCCACCACACACAAAGAAGTTCAGAACCAGACGGCTGTACAGGTTAATTCTACCAAACATTTAAAGAAGAGTTAACACCTATTATTCTCAAATTATTCCAAAAAATTAAAGAGGAAGGAACACTTCTAAATTCACTTTACAAGGCCAGCATAGCCCTGATACCAAACCAGATAAAAATACTACAAAAAGAGAAAATTACAGGCCAATAAGCACTAATGAACATAGATGCAAAATCCTCAACAAAATTTTAGCAAAGTGAATTCAACAATACATTAAAAGTATCATATACCATGATCAAACAGGATTCATTCCAGGGATGCAAGGATGGTTTAACATCTGTAAATCAATCAATGTGATATACCATATTAACAAAACAAAGGCTAAAAATCATATGATCATGTCAATAGATGCAAAAAGAGCATCTGACAAAATTCAACATCCATTTATGATAAAAACTCTCAACAAAGTGGGTATAGAGGAAACATATCCCAAATTAATAAAGGCCATATAAAACAAACCCACAGCTAACATGATACTCAATGGTGAAAAGTTGAAAGCTTTTCCCTAAGATTAGGAAAAAGACAAGCATGCCCACTCTTGCCACTTTTATTCAACATAGTACTGGATGTCCTAAACATAGCAATCAAATAAGAAAAAGAAATTAAAAGCATCCAAATTGGAAAGGAAAATATAAAATTGTCACTATTTGAAGATGACATGATACTATATATAGAGAACCCCAAGACTTTACCAAGCAAACTAGTAGAACAATAAATGAATTCAGTAAAGTTGCAAGATTTAAAATTGATACATAGAAATGTCTAGCATTTCTGTACACTGATACAAACTATGTAAAACAGAAATGAAGGAAACAATCTTATTCACTATTGCATCAAAAAAAAATACCTAGGAATTTAAAAAGGAGTACAGTTCTCAAACCTGTACTCTAAAGGCTATAAGACCTTGTGGAAAGAAACTGAAAATGACACAAATAAATGGAAAGATAGACCATGATCATGGATTGGAAGAATTAATATTAAGATGTCTATACTACCCAAAGCAATCTACAGATTTAATACAATCTCTATCAAGATACCAATGGCATTTTTCATAGAACTATAACAAATAATCCTAAAATTTGAATGGAACCAAAAAAGACCCCAAATAGCCAAAGAATTCTTTTTTTTTTAATTGGACCATAGTTGCTTTACAATGTTTTGTTAGTTTCTGCTGTACAACTAAGTGAATCAGCTATATGTATAAATATATCTCCTCCCTCTTGGACCTCCCTCCCACTCCCCACCCATCCCACCCATCTAGGTCATCACACAGCACCAAGCTGATCTCCCTGTGCTATACAGCAAGTTCCCACTAGCTATTTATTTTACACATGGTACTGTATTTATGTCAATCCTAATCTCCCAATTCATCCCACCCTCCCCTTCCCACCCTGTGTCCACATGTCCATTCTGTACGTCTGCATCTCTGTTCCTGCCCTGCAAATTCATCTGTACCATTTTTCTAGATTCTACGTATATACATTAATATACATTTGTTTTTCTCTTTCTGACTTACTTCACTCTGTATGACAGACTCTAGGTCCCTCCACATCTCTACAAATGACCCAATTTCACTTCTTTTTATGGGTGAGTAATATTCCACTGTATATATGTACCACATTTTATCTATTCACCTGTCAATGGACATTTAGGTTGTTTCCATGTCCTGGCTCTTGTAAATAGTGCTGCAATGAATGTTGGAGTACATGTGTCTATTTGAATTATGGTTTTCTCTTGAAAACAAAGAACAAAGGTGGAAGTATTATTCTTCCAGGCTTGAAATTATACAATAAGATTACAGTAATCAAAACCATGTGTAACTGGCACAAAAACAGACAGATAAATGAATGGAAGAGTAGAGAGTGTCCAGAAATAAACCCACGCTCATATGATTAATTAATCTATGACAGACAGAGGAGGTAAGAATATACAATGGGGAAAAGGCTGTCTCTTCAATAACTGGTATTAGGAAAACTGGACAGCTACATGCAAAAGAATGAATTTGGACCACTTTCATACACCACTTTCATTTCATACAAATTTCATAAACTGTATTTCATACAGTTTATGTACAAAAATAAACTCAAAATGAATTAAAGACTTAAATGTAAGTCCTAAAACCATAAAACTTCTAGAAGAAAATGTAAGCAGTAACCTCTCTGACATCAATCTTAACAATATTTTTTTAGATATGTCCCCTCAGGCAAGGGCAACAAAAGCAAAAAGAAACAAATGAGACTGTATCAAACTAAAAAGCTTTTGCACAGTAAAGAAAACCACTAATAAAATAAAAAGGCAATCTACTGAATGGGAAAAGATATTTATAAATGATATATCCAATAAGGGGTTGATATTCAAAACATATAAAGAACTCAGACAACTCAATATCAAAAAACACAAACAACCTAATTAAAAAGATGGGCAGAGGACCTGAATAAATATTTTTCCAAATAAGACAAATAGCCAACCTATACATGAAAAGGTATTCAACATCACTAATCATCAGAGAAATACAAATCAAAACCACAATGAGATACCACCTCACACCTGTAAAAATGGCTATTATCAAAAAAGACAACAAAAAACAAGTGTTATCAAGGATGTAGAGAAAAGGGAATCCTTGTGTACTATTGGCAGCAATGTAAATTGGTACAGCCAACATAAAAAACAGTACAGAGTTTCCTCAAAAGACAAACAATAGAACTAACATATGATCCAGCAATTCCACTTCTGGGTATTTATCAAAAAAAATGAAAACACTAAGTCAAAAAGATATGTACCTCTATGTTCATTGCATCATTATTTACAATAGTTAAGATATGGAAGCAACTTGTGTCCATCAATAGACAAATGTATAAGGAAGATATGGAATATATACACAATAGAATATTATTCAGCCATAAGAAATAATGAAATCTTGCCACTTGCATCAATTTGGATGGTCCTGGAGGATATCACAATATCCTAAGTCAGACAGAGAAAAACAAACACTGTATGATTTCATTTGTATGTAGAATCTAAAAAAGAAAACAAAACAAAGGAGAAACAGACTCACAGATACAGAGAACAAACTGGTGGTTGCCAAAGGGGAAGGAGGTGGAGGGATGAACAAAATAGGTGAAGGGGAATTAAGAGGTACAAACTTCCAGCTATTAAATAAGTAAGTTACAGGGACATAATGTACACACAGAGTATATAGTCAATAATACTGTAACAACTTTGTATGGTGACAGATGGTAGCTGGTCATATTATAGTGATAATTTCATAATGTATAAAGCTATGGAGTCACTATGTTGTATAATACCTGAAACTAATATAATATTGTATGTTAATTATAATTTTTAAAAAACACAAGAAATATGGGTCAATAGCCCCTGTTGCCTGTTGTGAGTAAATATATGATTCCTATTAATTAGATTTTTTGAAGTAATGAGACTTACTTCATGGATTTTGCTACTTAGATGGCTCTATGAGCTTGGGAGCCACTGGTCTATGTCAGTGAATCAGAAACATTATACATATGAAAATACATATATTACATATATACACACAGGCATTTATGTATACATACATTTATGTATATATGCATACATATATGTGTTTATGCATACTAGATTTAACTAATTTCTCTCATACTGAGAGAGAACAGGAAAGTTATGTGCAGTGTTTTCCTTGCCTTCATGGAAAACATGAGTTCATAAAATAGCAATAATAAAAGAAGTCATAAATTGGGTCTAGTATTAATGTCAGTTAGCATCCCAATGACATAATGACTATGGCAAAACACTTAAATTTTATTGACATCAATGGCTATTATCAAGCCAGTTTTACTGATGTTGTAATCAAGAGGGCTGAATTTCACAAAGCTCCCAGTAATTGACAATACCATGTCAGAAAGTCTCTGGAATAGGTTGACTACACACAAGTATGTAAAATACTATCAGTTCTAGTATAAAATACTATACTAGCTCACAGAGATCTTATTCTGGTATAATTGGTCAAAGCTAATAAAAAATGTTTACTGAGCAAAAACTATGAGTCAAATTTCTATTAGAAATTATGGGGAATAAACAAGGAGTAGACATCATGGTAGACATCATCTCAAGTTGGTATGATCTGGTTGAGGAAACAGGAAAGTCCTGCATGAAGAATGTAGTGCTTGTCTTCCCCCCCCCCATAGTTTCCCCTGACACCCTCTTTGCCAGCTGTTCATATCTAGGTCTACTTGAGATCCCCTCTCCATCCATTGCCTAGTTAAAACCTATCTCTTCCCTTTTCCATTCCACGTAATGCCATTCTTAATGCCATCAGTGTAGGTGATCTGAAACTCAAATCTGACCATGTCACTCCCTTGCCTAAAGCATTTCAATGCCTATTTTATTACTAATTCCTTAGCACTGACATAAGACCCTAGAAAACTTAGTTCCTCTCTTATCTATAAAATAATTTCCTAAGGCTCCTCATTTTGCTTTTTGTGAATCTTATTTTACTTGTTACTGTTTACTTAGCTATGGGATATATATCCTACCTCCAAACGAGGGTTCCTAATTAAACCTTGCTACCATGTCTTATAGCGCTGTTCTGACCTGCTGAGCAAGAGTAACTTAAATTCAATCTCTTTTTCTGGACCTACATGATACTATAGCTATTATGATGCTTTAGGGTATGATGACTGTAAGTTTCTCACTGGAATATAAGCTCTTTGAGGACAGCAACTGAAAAACCTCCTTGTAGTAATTGTCTATACTCAAGTATCAGCATGTCAGTAGATAATAGTTTTTGATACCTGAGAATCGTAAATTCATAGAATTACATATTTCAGAGTAATTTTAAGAATTATTTGTTTCAAACTCGTTTTGCAGATAAAGAAACTGAGATCCAGAAATGTAAGTGATTTGACCAAAGTGACAATTACTTATAAGCAAGGTTTGGAGGAGCAGAGACTCACTCTTAAATATCAGTCTTAAGTAGAAGTCACAATTTTTATTACAGGGAAACAAAGAAATAATAGATTAGATAGATAGAGAGACAGAGAGATAGATAGAGATATAGATAGATAGATAGATAGATAGATAGATAGATAGATAGATAGATAGATAGGGATAACATAAGGATATAGTTTACTAGAAGGGACAGGAATGCAGTGCTGCTAATGACTAGTTATAATTATGGCTTTAAACAATTCATAAGCTCAAAATCAATTATTTACGTGTTAAGCTTCAGCTAAAAGATAATACTAGATTACAGAGAAATTTTATAAAATTACAATACTACTGAATCAGGATAGGAGAACAGATTCATTTAGTACTTCAGGTGTCAAAAATTATCATCTCCTACTTAATCCACCAGCAGTTCCTGACCAATGCTACTGGCAGAGTCCAAAGAAATAAGACTAGTCATGTAACGTTAAAATCTTTGGATAAAAAACCTTGAGAGCCTTAATATAAGTAAAACTCCTTATCAGTCAATTATGAGCTGTAATCTCACCCCCACCTCCAGCAGGGGGCCTTATACATCCTTCCTCACAGAATTTTCCACATATCAGCAACTTGCAAAGATCACTGAGCAAAGAACAACCAGACAGTATTTCAGAGATGTGAGCATGGACTAATGACATAAAAAATCAGATGAATGATCCCCACCATGCCCTGTTATTTAGAGAAAATCTCAGGAACAAAGGGATGTAGGGTTAGAAGTTCCAAACTGGCTGACAGGATTATTTTTTTCATCCTGACAAGACAGCAGGGCACTGCACAGCTCTGGGACACATGTTGTATGGCATGATCTATCTTCACGGCTTGCCTGGAGTTGTGCACTGCTCAGAAGCTGGCAAGGGACTCTCAGAAAGGCTCTCAAATGGAGAATCATTTCAATTCTAGAAAAGAGGCTTTCAGAAATCCCACTTCTCCCATTTACCTGAGAGAATTGAAATCAGGATCTCAAAAAGATACTAACACTCCTGTATTCATTACAGCACTAGGCACAACACAAGAAGCAGAAGATACAGAAACAACTTCAGTGTCCTTCAACAGATAAATGGATAAAGAAAACGTGGTATACATGTACAATGGAATATTATTTAGCCTTTAAAAAGAAGGAAAATTCTGCAACATGTGACAGCATACATGAACCTTGAGGACATTATGCTAATAAGCCAGTCACAGAAAGACAGATACTGCATGATTCCACTTACATAAGGTATCTAAAATAATCAAATGCATAGACTCAGAGAGCGGAATGGTGGTTGTCAGGGGCTGGGGGAAGGAGAAATGAGGTGTTACTAATCAATAGGCATAAAGTTTCAGTTAAGTAAGATGAATACATTCTAGAGCTCTGTTGTACAACATTTTACCTGTAGTCAACTATACTGTATTACACACTTAAAAATTTGTTAAGAGGTATATCTCAAGTTGTGTTCTTACCACAATAAAAATTTAACTTCTATCCCTTGAGTCTGTAAATGTAAATCCTTACCTGCTACACTTTAGTACTAAAATGATTTTTGAACTGTTCTATGTCATCATAAAATCAGCATATACTGTGACCTACAAATGAGCCCAAGTCACTCTCTAAGCCTCTGCCAGCCACAATGCTGCCTTCCAGACAGGTCATGCTATTTGGACTGAATGAGACCTCAGTATCAGAAGTAGACATAGCTTAAGTGTGTTTCCAAACACAATATTGGACCCACCACAACTGAAAGGAAACAGTGGTACTAATTTTTTCCATCAGCTCCAAGAAACTGATACTGTGTTGGCTTACTATGACCCAGGGGAGAGAGATTCAAATGCCCATGTTTACCTTGAATTGCTTCTAAAACTCCATTTCCAGTTACTTAACAAGTCTAGTTCATCAGTCTAGCATGGAACATCGATCCTGGATTGTCCATAAACCTGGGCATACCTCCCTTTGTGTTTGTCTTCTCTGTGCACTGTGCAGAGGCTGCTCTCTCCTCTGCTATTTTCTATTCCTGCACTGTTGGATCTGTTACTTTAAACGTACATGAAAAACAGTTGATTTCCTATCTTTCTCCTCTTAAAGGCACTTCAAAGTCATTACTTTATGGAAGTTACCATATAAATCTACTCTCCTGTTACTCTTCTGATTACCTTCTTTAACTGTGTGTCCTTTTCTAATCTTCCACGCCATGTTGAAAATTATCCTCTACTGATAATGTGCTATTGATTGATCTGCACTAGTCTATTCCAGGCCCCTTATAAATCTTACTTGGAATAATAAAAGTATAAGATTGTTTCATGAATATATTACATTTAATCTAAAATTTTTGTTTTTTCTTTGTGGTACGTGGGCCTCTCACTGCTGTGGCCTCTCCTGTTGCGGAGCACAGGCTCCGGCCTCGCAGGCCCAGCGGCCACGGCCCATGGACCCAGCCACTCCGCGGCACGCGGGATCCTCCCGGACCGGGGCACGAACCCGCATCCCCTGCATCGGCAGGCAGACTCCCAACCACTGCGCCACCAGGGAAGCCCTCATTTAACCTAAAATTTAACTCATTTCTCCATTTTCATCAATCTATTTCTTCAAGTTTAAAAACATTTCAATTTAACTGCAGCAAAAAATGGCAACAAGAACTATTTCATTATCCCCAGATGTGATGTTTCAATTCAATATTTTTGCTTTTTACATTAATAAACACTTGCAAGTAATTATTTTAAGGCTAAATAAAATCTTTTCTAAATTCCTATTCTTTTGGACCTCAAATTTTCTATTATGTGTCCTTACTTTTATTGTGTTTCAATGCTGTGTTCATCATCCAGTTTTCTCACAGCAGTATGTTAATATACATTCTTAATTGTATTTTTCTCATTTAAAACACTGATAGCATTATTTTTGTGCAAGTGCAACAGTAAGGATGATACAGAGCTTTATATTATCCTTGTGCTTTTACAGTTAGCTTGGACTTAAAATTCTACATTTAATAAATTAACCAAAAATATTCAGATCTTAATGGCATAAGATACTCAGAAGTATTCCTTTTAAGTAGACAATAACATCTATGTAATTCCAGTTCTTTAAGAGGAGAAACAAAGGTAACCAACAAACTACATTATATGATATCCTATATTATTTCCTTCAACCACTTAAGCAAATCCACTGATATTGATATATCTTTCCTTTTTTTTTTTTTTGAAGTATAATTACTTTACAATGTTGTGTTAGTTTCTGCCACACAGAGAAGTGAATCAGCCATACACATACACACATCCCCTCCCTCTTGGACATCCCTCTCTGCCTCCGCCCCATCCCACCCAACTAGGCAATCACAGAGCACCGAGCTGAGCTCCCTGTGCTATACAGCAGGTTCCCACTCGCTATCTATTTTATACATGGCAGTGTATTTATGTCAGACCTAATCTCCCAATTCATCCTACCCTCCCCTTCCCCCCCCTGTATCCACACATCCTTTCTCTACATCTGCCTTTCTATTCCTGCCCTGCAAATAGCTTCATCTGTACCATTTTTCTAGATTCCAGATATATGCGTTAATATACGATATTTGTTCTATATCTTTTAAGGCTTACTGCTGAAACAGAAATTTTAGAGGAACAAAATTCCATAAGCACTACTATTTTTCATTCACTATACATTAATTACTGACCAGAGTTGTATAGTGTTGAAGAACATGAGCTTGAAGCTAGATGTGCCTGAATCGAAGTGTTAGCTCTCTCTCTTACTAGCTATGCAACTATAAGTCAACCTAAAACTTTAGTTTTTCACCAATGAAATGGGGAAATGGTATTATCTACCTTATAAGATTACTGAAAGGATTAAATAAGATGATATATGCAATGAAATATTATATATACTAAGGAATAAGTACTAATTAAAATAGTTTATATTTCTAAATGAATTTCAAAACATGCCTTCCAAAATATTCTTAAGTCTATACTGAAAATTAGTAATGGAGGGTTAATTTTCAGGGTGATAATTTTCACAACATTAGGATTTCTTTCTTCAAAAACCCACCACATAAAGGACAGTATGGCTTTCATTTAAGTATTATGTTGCCTTTCATTACTTCTAATGTCAAATGTGCTATTCAGTTTTACGTCTTTCAGCAAATTTTATTGCAAGCTACCATAGCCAGAAACATACAACAAAGCTTTCACACTTACCAACCACATACTTAGTGGTTCAGCATAAATTAGACACACCTCTAACAAAATAATTTTAGTTGAATTACTATGACATCCTTTTAAAATCTAAAGCTGGAACCCAGGGTGAATGCTTTATAGTTTCCAGGACATTTTATTCCATATTTTCAAACTTCAGCGCTATGTAATTGAAGTCATTTTAATGACAAATATTGCTAGATAGGTTCAACTAGTTTACTATCAATGTTTAACCTCAATGCTATCATTGAGAAATAATTGACGTTTTAGAGCGATCCACTATCTCAATTTCAGCTTTTGAAAAATGTTAAATCATAGCATGATACAATGAAGCATGAAGCCAATAATATTTCAATCACTGTAATTTTAAAGCCTCTTCTTCATTAACAAGTATAATCTTAAAAGTATCCTTCTGTTCTACATATCACTAATTTGATCTGGCTCATCTCATTACTCTGAATTGTTGCTACCTGATTATAATCAATTGTTGCTACATGTAATCAACTTGACATATCAGTGGTGCTCTGTTATTATAAAAGTTCAGAACAAAAGCTCCAGAAGTGCAAGATTTTTGTTCATTATAGTCCTAAGACTATGGGCTAAAACTATAAATTGTCTGGAAGAAAACAAAAAAAATCTTCGTGATGATGGGACAGGCTGGGATTTAATAAGTAGTCCTGGAAAAGGATAGATCATAAAAGAAAAATTTGATAAATTAGATCTCATACAAAAAAAATGAAAAGACACACATTAAAAGAATGAAAAGCTATAAAGTAGAAGAAAATAATCACATTACATATAAATGACAGATACTTATATCCAGACTACATAAAGAACTCTATTGAATAAGAATACAACTAACCCATTAAAAATTGGCAAAATTTGAATAGACACTTATCAAAGAAAATATACAAAAAGATGCTCAACATCATTAGTCATCAGGTAAGAGCAAATTAACACTACAATGAGATACTACAAAAACACACATTGGAGTGACTAAAATTAACCTGTCTGACAACACTATGGATTGCTGTGGAGCAAGTGGAGCTCTCAGTCACTGCCGGTAGGAATGCAAAATGGCACCACCACTTTAGAAAACAGTTTGGCAGTTTCTTAACATAGCTAGATATATATTCACCCTATAAAACTCACCAATCCTTTTCCTAAGCATTTACCAAATAAATGAAACCTATGCTCAAATGAGACTTGTACTTAAATTTTGACAGCAGCTCTATTTGTAATGGCCTTAAACTGGAAACATCCCAAATGTCCATCAACAGGAGAATGAACTTATTTTTTTAATATTTATACAATAGAATACTACTTAGAAACTTAAAAGAAGCAACTGTTGAACCAAAACACAACACAAATAAACCTAAAATATTCTGCTAAGTGAAAGAAGCCAGATACAAAAGACTACATATCATACAATCCCTAGATGAACCTCTAAAGAAAACAAGTATGACTAAAAGAAATAAGGTGGGCTAGAGGGTTTGAATCAGAAGGCACACCAGGTAACTCTGAAGTGATGGATATGTTCCATATTTTTATTGTGCTGATGATTTCCCTGGTGTGTAAATTTTCCTAAAGCTTATCTAAACGTACAGTTTCAATGGGTACATTATATTTTATGTAAATATACCTCAATAAATTGATTTTTAAAAGGGGTTAGAGTGAGCATTATTGCTTATCAGTATACCATAGTCATTAAGAAAAAGGGCTTTAGAGTTAAATTGGATCATATTTCAGTTAGGATGCCATCCTTTAAAGTTTTTTGAACTTGAACATGTTAGTTAATGTATTTAAATTTTGTTTAAATATAAGTAATAGTAGATATTACATATATCTGTGGTAAATATAGAAAGATATAATAATGAACTGACTTGGCACTGTCAGTTATAGTCAATAAATGGTTACTATATCAATAATAATGCCATTATTATCCTCCTCATCATCATCTAAAAGCCTTCAGGAAATCTAAAATTAAACCGTATTTAAAAAATATAAAACCTTCATACCTTCATCACTCTTCTCACAACACGAGTAATAGATGGTTAGTGTTTCTACTCAGAGTGAATATGTGAGTGGCAGACGCTTTCTGGATTTAAAATATTGTCTTCTGGGAAGCTGGAGCTATTTCCTAAAGTTACAAAATCTGACTTCCACTCTGTGGAAATCATTCCTGAATTACATGACAATAGTTCCACTTTTTAACTTAAACTCCTCAGACTAGAATTTTGTAATTTCTTAAGAATAAATGCTTTACAATTATGATTAAGTACGACTCACTTTGAAAAGAGCCAAACTTGAATTTTTATTATCATGAATTGCCAAATTGAGAAACTCATATAAAAGATGGTAAATGCACAAATAATTTTCTCTTTCTGCCTCCATATTTTCTTTTGGTGAATATTAAGAGTGAATAAGTTTGCAGTTAGATCTCCATGTGGTTTAATGATTCTGTCTATTCTCTATAATTATTCATAAGCAATGAAGAGCTGACTCCAGATTTACCTGATTGAAGAAGTCTCCCCTGATTCAATTCTCACAGTGTCCCAGATGACACAGGAATTTATTTCTCCATTTGTTACTGTAGTTTAAAATATTCAATGTGATGCTTAGCCTCTCTACTGCAGGATGACTCTTGAGAAAGACCACAGGGAAACCCATGTGTTAATGGAAATTATGCTTGCAGGCATCTGTTGCCAGCCGGAGGTAGGGTGGCAGAACTTATTTTGAAAGCCAGAAACAACAACTCCAATCAGTCGTCTCAGAAGAGCCAAGCCTCATTTCTTTAACTTTCTTAAAGTCTAGCCTCCTAAGATTGGTCAAGACAAACCATTATTTTATGGGCATATCTGTATTCTCAGTCTTATTGGAAAATCTAAAATACATTCACCATGACCAGTAAGGACCAGGTATATATTCTGTTATGATATTCTGTAGATACTACATTATCATGAACAGAAGGAAGCACTGAAATGGATAACTATGGCTAAACACATGTTATTTGAAGACATAAAGACCTTATTTTGAACATAATTCTACTACTTTCTAACAATATGGACTTTGGAAACTTACATAATCCTACATAAACCTCAATTTCCTTCTGTAATTAATATTTATAATAATAATATGATAATAATAACTTTCCCTTGAATTGTTGGGGTAATTTACTGAACAGAAATTAGCTTCCTCTGTGTCTGGCATATAATAAGTTCCCAATCATTGCTGGCTATTATGATTATGAAATTACCTAATTTTTTCAGTATTATTTAATATGTCTTATTTTACCACTTTAGAATTTACTATTACTTATTAATAAGTAATATACTGTTACTTATTTACTTCAAAGAGCTTATTTTCTTGAGCATTTTCTTCACTATCAACTGTTTCCTTGACACATCACACCCTTAAAATGAATAGTATTAAAAAAATGTAGAAAGTAAAAACATTTTAAAATCAAATTCTCTAATGTAAAATCAACATTTGAAGTTTCGAGGTTGAGTAATATTTTTGTTCTGGAAATAAGGGACAAAAACAAGCTTTAAATACATGATTTGTTAAATAAAAGTCCCAGGGGTGGGGTAGGATTGCTATCTTGAAGCAAGAAAATACCTAAGGAAAACAAATAAGATCAAAAATAATGATGAAGATTCATAGCTTATTTTGTCATTTCTTTGCATCATTTCTAAAGGTATTTTCATGTAAATGGCTTTACACTTTGAAAAAATTGTACCAAAACAATGTTTGTTGTCTTTAACAAAATTCATTGGAATGATCAGAGAAAAACTAACATACAAGTAATTTTTTCAATTTTAACAGAATAATAGGCTTTTCAATTTAAACAGAACAATATACTCACTTCTTGATAGGAAGAGCAAGGAGGAAATAGAATTAATTAGTGGTTGAAGCATTTAAGCAAATTCAGGCCAACTTTGAGTCAAATAATGTTTGCAGTTAGATTAAATACTTGACTTCTTTAACCAAGATGTCCTTCAATAAGTGAAAGGATATACAAACTGTGGTACATGTGTACAATGGAATACTGTTCAGCAATAATCAGGAATGAGTAATCAAGCCATTCAAAAACATGGATGGATTTTAAATGCATATTGTTAAGTGAAAAAAAAGCCACTTTTTTGAAAAGGTTACATAGTGTGTGATTCCATTTATATGACATTCTGGAAAAGGAGAAACCATAGAGATGTGAACAGATCATGGTAACAAGGAATTTGGGAAGGAGAGATTTGAAAAAATGAAGCACAGTGTCTTTTTTTTAGGGCCATACAACTAATATATATGATACTGTAATGATGGATGTATGACAATGCATTTGTCAAACTCATAAAAATGTATAGTAAAAAGAACGAACCTTAATGTATGCAGATGTTTTAAAAAGTCAATTAGGAAGTCAGGAAATCCCAGGAAGGATTGCAGAGTATGACAAAAGATATAACCATATCACAAATATATAAAGTAACCTCACAGAAGTGGGTAAAGGAAAGAGGTGCTGATCTAAGTAACTTTAGAAATGAAAGGAGCCTGGAAGAGTAAAGACAAAAGGAACTGTACATAGCATTATACTTTAGTTGATAAAATTGTTTCCCACAAGGGTATGGATTAACAACTTTGAAACTTCTATACATATATATCAGAATTAAACAATTAAGTAAATGGATGGCAGATGAGGGAAGTCAGGTTTTTCACTGATAGAGTGAGGGGTCACAGACAAGCAAGGGGAGAAGGTTAAAATGCTCCTTGTGGTAATGTATTACGTGTGGAGACCTAAAATGAACACACGTTTAGCTAAATATAGATACAGATGGATACATATAGAAATATTTATATGTGTATATATATGATTAGGTGTGCACGCATATTATTTCCTTTTTGTGTCAGTTAAGAGGTCAATGAACACGTCTAGCACCATCTTGGTTTCTAATATCACTCTTCAACCTAGGGAACTAGAGCTACTTTGGGGAAATGACTGACACTAGGACTGGGGGAGGGAATATGCAAGATGAACCTGGAGCATTTGTAGTACCCCAAAAGTAAGGAAGTATTTTAAAAATTTACAATAATGGAGTATGTCAAAGGGACACAGAAATCAACTGAAAGAACTCCCAATGGACAAAACTGGAACAATTTTAGCAACAACATAAATAATATAGTATTGAATTATAACCTAATGTATTAAAAAAAAAATCCATGAATCCATACTGATATAAATAAATGGGGGGGAAACAAACAAGTTTCCCATGCAGGAGAATTCCAAATAATTGATGTAGAAATTTCATTCATCCTCAAGGAGGTGAAATAGAGCTCCTCATTCCTTAAGTGTGGACTGAAGTAGGACTTCCTTCCAAAGAGTATAGTATGGTAATGGAGGAGAAGAGCAACTATGGATGAACATAATAAACACTACCCAAGCAAGTTGTTCAGATGAACAACAACAGTGATAAGTCATGTTGATTGTATGCATTGATATGATATGATGAGAATAACATTTTATTACTATGATCTTACTTCCAAAAACTCATTAGGCAGTTGCATTCATTTTTTTACTGTTTTTTTTTCCCACTAGAAGATCAAGGAAAGGAATGAATCAAATTCTGACATTAAAATAATGGTCTCCTATCACTATAACAATATTTTCTTACTTGATAATGCCACTGATTTTAGATACTAAATAGTTATAGGTCTTTAGTCATAAAATAATTATGAGAAAAAATTTTCTGTAAACTTAAAAATAAAATACTCAATAAAGTTTTTAGGAATTTCTAGTTCTCTCTCCTCTCTCCTCTCTCCTTTACAAATCATCTCCACTATAACAGCATCCCTTTTTCTGAAGCAAATTTTTAATTTTTATTCTCTTGCTTAAAAGCTTTCATGCTTCTCCACTGCCTTTATTATACAAAACAGTATCTTGACCTGGGATTCAAAGTCCTCTATAATCTGGCTTGGTTGAGAGTTGAATTATATCCTCCAAGAAGATGTGTTCAAGTCCTAAACACAGATTCCTGTGAATGTGGCTCTATTTAGAAGTGGGACATTTGCAGATGTAATCAAGTTGAGATGAAGTCATACTGGATTAACAGGCCCTAATTCAAGCAATAGTGTTCTTTTAAGAAGAGGGAAATTTGGACACAGAGACAGACACAGACGCAGGGAGAACTCCATGTGACTACGGACACAGATATTGTAATGACACATCTACAAGCCAAGGAACATTAACAATTGCAACCAACAGAAGCTAGGAAGAGGCAGGGAAGGATTCCTCCCTAGAGTTTTCAGAGAAATCAAGGCCCTTACTGACACCTTCATTTCAGTCTTCTAGCCTCCAGAACTGTGAAATGATAAATTTCTATTGTTCTAAGCTTTCCAAGTTTGTGGTCGGTTGTTATGGCAGCCCTAGGAAATTAATATATGCTCAACTTGGCTTTCTAATCACATCTCCCAAATGGAATAATTTCCTGGCGTTTTAAGACTGTATAATATTCCATTGTATGTCTATACCACAGTTTATCTCTTAGTATGTTGATGGACATTTAGTTTGTTTCCATATCTAGGCTATTGTAACTAGTGCTGCAATAAACATGAGAATGCAAACAACTCTTTGAGGTCTTGATTTCAGTTCTCCTGGGTGTGTAACCAGAAGTGTGAATGTTGGTAGTTTTATTTTTAATTTTTTGAGGAACCACCATTTTGTTTTTCATAACTGCTGCATCACTTTACATTCCCACCAACAATGTACAAGGGTTCCAATTTTTCCAGCTCCTTACTACAATTTTTATCTTTTTTGTGGTGAGGGGGTTATTATAAAATCTATCCTAAGTTGTGTAAAGTGATATCTCATTGTGATTTTGAATCATATTTCCATGATGGTCAGTGATGTTGAGCATCTTTTCATACTCCTGTTGGTCATTTATATGTCTTCTTTGGAAAAATGTTTATTCAAGTCCTTTGCCCATTTTTAAATCAAGCTATTTGGTTTTTTATTTTTGAGTTTTAAGGGTTTCTTTATACATTTTTAGATATTAACTGCTTATCAGATACATGATGTGCAAATACTTTCTCCAGTTCCCAAAGTTGTCCTTTCACTATGTTGACTGTTTCTTTTACTGTGCAAGAGTGTCTTAGATATACTCCCATTAGTCTATTTTTGCTTTCATTGCTTGTGGTTTTGGTCTCGTCTCCAAGAGGTCATTGTCAAAAACAATGTCATGAGATTTTCCCTTATGCTTTTCTTCTATGAGTTTCACAGTTTGGGGTCTTACATTTAGGTCTTAATCCATTTTGAATTATTTTTTGTCCGTGGAATAAGGGTCCAATTTTATTCTTTCGCATGTGGCTATCCAGTTTTTCCAACATCATTTGTTGAAGAGACTTTCTTTTCCCCATAATGTGTTCTTGGCACCTTTGTTAAAGATTAGTTGACCAAATATGTATGAGTTCATTTCTGGGCTCTCTATTTTATTGTTCTGTAGGTCTCCATGTCAGTACCAACTGTTTTAATCCTGTAGATTTGTGTGTATTTTGAAATCAGGAAGTATGATGCCTCCAACTTCGTTGTTCTTTTAAAGATTTATTTGGCTATTTGGAGTCTTTCATGGTTCATTACAAATTTTAGAATGGATATTCTTGAGTTTTTGCAAAACCTGCCTTTGGTATTTTGATAGGGAGTGAACTGAATCTGCAGGTCGCTTTGAATAGTGTGTACATTTAAATTATATTAAGTCCTCTAATCCACAAACAAGGTCTGACTTTCCATTTATTGGTGTCTTTAAAAAATTTTTTTACTCAATGTTTTATAGTTTTTGGTATATTTCCTTGATTGAACTTATTCCTAAGTATTTTATTCTTTTTAATGCTACTGTAAATAGGATTGTTTTCTAATTTCCTTTTCAGATAGTTTACTGTTAGTATATAGAAACACAACTGATTTTTGTATATTGATTTTTTATTATATAACAATATTTTCTTACTTGATAATGCCACTGATTTTAGATACTAAATAGTTATAGGTCTTTAGTCATAAAATAATTATGAGAAACAATTTTCTGTAAACTTAAAAATAAAATACTCAATAAAGTTTTTAGGAATTTCTAGTTCTCTCTCCTCTCTCCTCTCTCCTTTACAGATCATCTCCACTATACTTTACTACATTCATTTATTAGTCTAAAAGTTTTTCAGTGGTGACTTTAGGGTTTCCTGCATATAAGATTATGTCATCTGAAAACTGAGACTATCTTATTTCTTCCTTTCTGATTTGGATGCCTTCTATTTTTTTTTTTTCTTGCCTGATTGTTCTGGCTAGGATTTCCAGTACTATACTGAATAAGAGTAGTGACAGTGGGCACCTTTGTCTTGTTCCTATCTTAGAGGAAAAGCTCTCAAACTTTTACAACTATGATATTTGCTGAGAGTTTATCATATTTGGTCTTTATTATATTGAAAAACATTTTTTCTAAATCCAATTTGTTGAGAGTTTTTATCATGAAAGGATATTGTATTTTGTCAATTTTTTTGCACCTATTGGGATGATTATATGACTTTTATCTTTCATTTCATTAATGTCATGTATCACATTTATTGATTTGCATATGTTGAGCCAACCTTGCATCCCAGGGTTAAATCCCACTTGATCATGGTATATGATCCGTTTAATGTACTGTTAAATTCTGTTTACTAGTAATTTGTTGAGAATTTTTGCACCTATGTTCATCAGAGATATTGAATTGTAATGTTTTCCTTGTGTAGTTTCCTTGTATGATTTTGGTATCAGGGTAAGTCTGGCATTGTAAAATAAGTTTGAAGTATTTCCTCATCTTCAAATTTTTGGAAGGGTTTAAGAAGAATTGCTGTTGAATTCTCTTTGTTTGTATTAACCATGAGTATATGAGTGGTCTGTACAAGCTACTTTGATAAGAGTGTTTTTTCAGGAATAGTTGTGATAGCTCTTCTGTAATACATTTACATAAGTGGCTTAAAAACCATGTAATAAAGATATTTGTATTTTTGTTGAAATATATTTGACATTTAACACTGTGTGATGTTAATTCTTGTTTACATGTTTGATAAAATTCACCAGTGAAGTCATCTGGTCCTGGGATTTTCTTTCTTGGGAGGTTTTTGGTTTCTGATTCAATTTCCTCATTGGTTTGTTCAGATTTTCTCTTTCTTCATGATTCAGTCTTGGTTGGTTGTGTTTCTAGCAATTTATCCATTTATTCTTGTTTATCCAATTTGTTGGCATATAATTGTTTACAGCAGTCTCCTAAGTGCCTCTGTATTTCTGTGGTATCACTTGTAATGTCTCATCTTTTGTTTATAATTTATTTGATCCTTCACTCCTTTTTTTCTTAGACCTTTCTACCTAAAGATTTGTCAATTTTGTTTGCTTTTCAAAAACTAATTCTTAGCTTTAATTGTTTTTCTATTTCATTTATTTCTGCTCTAATCTCTATTATCCTTTCTTTTGCAAATTTGGGTCTAGTTCTTATTTTTCTAATTCCTTGGGGTATAAAGTTAGGTTGTTTAGTTGAAATGTTTCTTCTTTTTTAATGTAGGTGTTCATCACTATAAAATTTTTTTAGGGTGATTTTGCTGCATTTCATAAGTTTTGGTATGTCATATTATCATTTTCATTTGTCTCAAACTATTTTTTTTATTTTCCCTTTGATTTTGTCTTTGATCCACTGATTTTTCAAGAGTATTAGTGTCCACATATTTATGAATTTTCTAGTTTTCCTTCTATTAGGGATCTCTAGTTTCACTGCATTGTGGTTGGACAAGTTACTTGGTGTGATTTCAGTTGTCTTAAGTTTGTTAACAGTTGCTTTGTGGCCTAACATGTGATCTGTCCTAGAGGATGTTTAATATGTACTTGAAAAGAATGTATACTCTGATGCTGTTGGGTAAAATGTTCTGTATATGTCTCAGGTCTATTTGATCCATGGTGTTTCTCAAGTCTGCTGTTGCCTTATTGATTTTCTCTCTGGATGTTTTATCCTTTGTTGAACATGGGACTTGAAGGACTCCTTATGCCATTTTTTTAGCAAGTCTAGCATTGATAAATTCCTTCAGCTTTCATTTGGGAAGTCTTTTTCTCTTTTTCATTTTTGAAGGACAGTTTTACCACATATATCACTCTTGATTGGCAGTTTTTTCTTTTTTGCCTTTGGCCCTTTGAATATATTATTCTTGTGCCTTCTGAATTGCAAGGTTTCTACTGAGAAATCTGCTCATTGTCTTATGAGGAATCCCTTGTGCATGATGAGTCACTTCTCTCTCACTGATTTCACAATTGTCTTTGTCTTTGAACAGTTTGATTATATTCTGTCTTGGGATGCAGTGATTTGGATTTATCATATTTGGGCTTCATGAATCTGGATTTCCGTTTTTCTCCTTGGAATTAGAAATTTTTGTCCATAGTATATATGTTGGATTGTCTGCTGGTGACCATAGGCTTTCTTCACTCTTTTCTTTTTTTCTTCTTACTGGATAATTTTAAATTATCCATATTCAAGATCACTGATTCTTTCTTCTGCTTGATAAAGTCAGCCGTTGAATAACTCTAGTGAGTTTCTCAGTTCAGTTACTGTATTCCTTCATCTCCAGAATTTCTCTTTGGTTATTTTTTAGTTTCTGTTTGTTGATATTATTTTGTTCATGTATCATTTTCTTGATTTTGTTTAGTTGTCCATCTGTGTTCTCTTGTAATTCACTGAGTCTTTTAAATTCAATTATTTTGAATTCTTTGTCAAATAATACATAGATCTCCATTTCTTTAGGGTTGGTTACTAGAAGTTGTTTTGTTCCTTTGATTGGGTTATGTTTCCCTGATTTTTGTTGTTGTTGTTGCTGTTCCATGTAGCTTTGTGTTGGTATCTACAAATTTGAAGAAACAGCTGCTTTTCCCAGTCTTTACAGACTGGTTTCAATGGGGAGAGATATTCATCAATCATCCCAGCTAGACATTCTAGGAGCCTCTCAAATCTTTTCTACAAATGTATCTTCTCTAAACTTTTGTGTGTAGACTCCTAATTAGAGGGATTTACCAGTTTCACTATTTTTTTAGGAGCCCATAATCTCTGGCTCCCTCTGGTGTCTGGAATCCACTGCAGCCCAGAACACTGGAGTCATGCTCCACTACTCTCCCTACCTCTTTGGAAAGAAGCCTCAGGTTCTGCACCTTCTCCCAATCTTGCATGCTAGGCAAAAACCTCTTTCCCCTTTCCTTTGTTTTCAGCTATCCCAAGGCATCCAAACTATGCTGATTCCATCAGCCCGCTATGTGAGGCAAGATAGAAATGAGTCTTTTGGAAGCACACTTAAGACCAGAATGTTGGAGGCATGGTCTACTCCTCTCTCTGAGATAATGTGCCTCAGATTCTGTGTGTTCACAAACTTGCAGAGTGTGCTGGCAGCAGCAAGCCATCACACCTTTCTTTTGTTCTTAGTTGCCAAAACTATGCCAGTTCTGTCAGTGTTCCAGGTGAGGTGAGGTAGAAACAAGTCTTTCAGGCAGTGCACTGAGAGTCCAGGGACTTTGGATAAACACTCCTCTTTCTCTTTCTCCTTGAGGGGAAAATCACAGGCCAAATCACTGAGCTGTGCTGGCTTGGAGGACAGGCTGATGGGGGTAAGGTAAAATTGCTCCTTTTACCCATTTCAATGTAAGGGGTGTGTGTGTGTGTGTGTGTGTGTGTGTGTGTGTGTGTGTTTGTGTTTGTCTAAATCACTGCAGCTTCTTACCTGGATACAGAACTTCTCTTAAAATATTTTGCCTCATATATTGTTGTTAAATCAGTGTCTCTGTGGGGGACAAGGGCTGGAACTTCCTATTCTAATTTCTTACTGACATTACTCCTGAATGAGCATTCTAAATCCAGTGAATCACAAAGAAAAGTAAAAGTAAGATGTCTATCCTAAAAATACTTTGGAAAATCAATCAGAGTATTTTTCTCTAATTACTGTAACAAGTTACAACTCTGTTTATGCATTTTCAAGTGGTTTTTTTCTCAGAGGATGTCTTCAGAGTGGCTTATTTATCATGTACTTACAACACTCTCTGTTGTTGCACATTTTTCAAAATTAGAAGTGTTGCCTGACTGCTATGTTGTCCAATTAATATTTATAACCCAAGATGTCCATTTCTATCAGACCCAGAGCCCAGCGTCTGCTTAATGATCTGCTTCAAGGCTTTGCTCATTTAGAGCTCATGTCTAGCTCTACAAGTTTCACTGGGCTATACATGGGAATGGAATAGTGTTATCAGATTCCTACAGTTTGAAGAAAAAGGGAATACATAGTGATGCAAATAGATACAGAACAAAGAGTGAGGCACCAGGCCATTCGCCAGGATGCTATGAATAGCTCTTCATATCTAAGACACTATAACTTTAATGCTTGAAGGTATTGCACATCAATTCACTGACAGACGCTAGATAAAGGCATTAATCAGTGTCAATATATATTTATTGGACAGCAACTGTGTACAAAGTGCTATAGATCATTTGTTTTAAAATATTTTGTTCCTAAAAATTTTACAATTTGTATGGAAACACAAAAGATGCCAAATAGCCAAAACAATCTTGAGAAAGAAAAACGAAGCTGAGGAATCAGGCTCCCTGACTCCAGAATACACTACAAAGCTACAGTAATCAAGACAGTATGTTACTGGCACAAAAACAGAAATATAGATCAATGGAACAGGATAGAAGGCCCAGAGATAAACCCATGCACATAAGGTCACCTCACTTTTGACAAAGGAGGCAAGAATACACAATGGAGAAAAGACAGCCTCTTCAATAAATGGAGCTGGGAAAACTGGACAGCTACATGTAAAAGAATGAAATTAGAACACTTCCTAACAAACACCATACACAAAAAGTAACTCAAAATGGATTAAAGACCTAAATGTAAGGCCAGACACTATGAAACTCTTAGAGGAAAACATAGGCAGAACCCTCTTTGACATAAATCACAGCAAGATCCTTTATAACTCACCTCCTAGAGTAATGGAAATAAAATATAAAATAAACAAATGGAAACTAATGAAACAAAAGCTTTTGCACAGCAAAGGAAAACATAAACAAGATGAAAAGACAACCCTCAGAATGGGAGAAAATATTTGCAAACAAAGCAACTGACAAAGGATTAATCTCCAAAATATACAAGCAGCTTAATATAAAAAAAAACAAACAACCCAATCCAAAAATGGGCAGAAGACCTAAATACACATTTCTCTAAAGAAGACACAGAGATTGTCAACAAGCACATGAAAAGATGTTCCACATCACTAATCATTAGAGAAATGTAAATCAAAACTACAATGAGGTATTACCTCACACCAGTCAGAATGGCCATCAACAAAAAGTCTACAAACAATAAATCCTGGAGAGGGTGTGAAGAAAAGGGAGCCCTCTTGCACTGTTGGTGGGAATGTAAATTGATACAGCCACTATGGAGAACAGTATGGAGGTTCCTTAAAAAACTAAAACTACAGCTACCATATGAGCCAGCAATCCCACTACTGGGCATACCCTGATAAAACCATAATTCAAAAAGATCCATGTATCACAATATTTATTGCAGCACTATTTGCAGTTGTCAGGACGTGGAAGTAATCTAAATGTCCATTGACAGATGAATGGATAAAGATGTGACACATATATACAATGGAATATTACTCAGCCATAAAAAGAAATGAAATTTAGTTATTTGCAGTGAAGTAGATGGAGCTAGAGTCTGTCATACAGAATTAAATAAGTCAGAAAGAGAAAAACATACCATATGCTAACGCACATATATGGAATCTAAAAGAAACGGTACTGATGAACCTAGTGGCAGGGCAGGAATAAAGACACAGTTGTAGAGAACAGACTTGAGGACACAGCAGGGGAAGGGGAAACTGGGACAAAGTGAGAGAATAGCAGTGACATATATACACTACCAAATGTAAAATGGATGGCTAGTGGGAGACTGCTGCATAGCACAGGGAGATCAGCTCGGTGCTTTGTGATGATCTAGAAGGGTGGGATAGGAAGAATGGGAGGGAAGCTCAAGAGGGAGGGGATATGGGGATATATGTATACTTATAGCTGATTCACTTTGTTGTACTCCAGAAACTAACACAACATTGTAAATCACTTATATTCCAATATAGAATAAAATAAAATATAAGAAAAGAAAACAATTTTGTTCTTGCCTATATTAGTCAAGCTTCTCAACAGAACATAAAACTGGTAGTATATCTATCTATATAGATAGATAAATATTATATAGATATCCATATTATATAGAAATATATAACTATAATCCTATATGTATATATGTAAATAAATATATTTATTATATAGAGGTTTATTGTGAGGAATTGGCTCATGCAATTTGGACCATTTTTTTTTGAAATTGGTACAATATTGCTTCTGTTTTATGTTTTGGGTCTTTTTTTTTGGCCCCAAGGCACGTGGGATCTTAGCTCCTGACCAGGGATTGAACCCTGCGTTGGGAGGTGAAGTCTTAACCACGGGAATGCCAGGGAAGTCCCTGGCTCATGCAGTTTGGAGGATAAGTTCCATGATCTGCCATCTGCAAGCTGGAGACTGAGGAAAGCCAATGGTATAATTCAGTCTGAGTCTGAAAGCTTATAAATCAGGAGAACTAATTGTATAAACACTCTTCTGAAGACTGGAGAAGATGAGATGAAATGCCCCAGCTCAATCAGTGAAGCAGAAATAAAGACTTGAGTTCCTCTTTCCTTCTGCCTTTTGTTCTGTTCAGGCTCTCAACAGATTGTATGATGCCCACTCACATTGGGGAGAACAATCTACTTTACTGAATCCACAGGTTCAAATGCTAGTTGCATTCAGAAATACCCTTACAAACACACCCAGAAATAATGTTTAATCCAACACCACCATGGTCAATCAGGTTAACACATAAAATTAACCATTACATTGCCCTTACAATATTTTAACTTATAAACCATGCAGATTTTACAACTATGGACAATCACACATCCTTTGAAAAAAAGCATTATCTTTTATATGATACTCCATTTCTAGCTGCACAAAATTTGTTTTGAGTTTGGATTGCAACTTTCATTTTCTAGTAAGCACCATTCTTTTGAAAGTATTGTGTATGATGTGAATTCCCTTTAATATGTATTCATATTTTTTTTCTAACCAACCAGCTTTGCTACTTCTTCACTCTCCTTCACTGTTCAAATCATCCAAACTTATTGGGAAATCTTCCCAAGATCTCCACTCCAAGATAAAGCAAAGGGTAATCACCTGGACACCTATTTGCCACCTAATACTGATTGACTGAAAATAGAGAGAGCTACTCATATTGCAGCTAAAAGAAAGCTCTTTCAAGTTATGTCTTTCTCCTACATGTTTGTTGGCAAAAAAAAAAAAAAAGGAAAAAGGAGGAAGCACCTTTGACAATATATGGTAAAGAATAGAAGCCATATTTTTTCAAGCACAGTCAGTTCTAATAATGTCAAGTAACCATAAACACAATAATGGAGGTCTCAATCTCCTTTCTACTGTATTTCTATCCCTGTGAAATAGCTGCATCAAAACTGCATTTCAAGAAAATGAATTTGTTCCAGCTTCCACATTGAACAAGTAACTGCAATAATGAAATGAATTTGAAAAAGGACCAAAGAACCTAGTACAAGAAAAAATATTAGAAAACAAAGAGATGATGCTTCAAGATGTTGGAGGAGTAAGATGTGAAGATCACCTTCCTCCCCACAAATACATCAAAAATACATCTACATGGGGGACAACTCCTACAGAACACCTACTAAATGCTGGCAGAAGACCTCAGAATTCCCAAAGGCAAGAAACTCCCCATATACCTGGGTAAGGGCAAAAGAAAAAGAAAAAACAGAGACAAAAGAATAGGGACAGGATCTGCACTTCTGGGAGGTAGCTGTGAAGGACAAAAAGTTTCCATACACTAGGAAGCCCTTCACTGGTGGAAATGGGTGGGTGGGTGGGGGGAGGAAGCTTTGTAGCCATGGAGGAGAACGCAGCAACAGGGGTGCAGAGGGCAAAGCGGAGAGATTTCCGCACAGAGGATCGGTGCCCACCAGCACTCACCAACCTGAGATGCTTGTCTGCTCACCCACCAGGGCAGGTGGAGGCTGCAAGCTGAGGCTTGGGCTTCGGAGGTCAGATTGCAGGGAGAGGACTGGGGTTGGTTGTGTGAACACAACCTGAAGGGGGTTAGTGTACCACAGCTAACCAAGAGGGAGTACAGGAAAAAGTCTGGAACTGCCTGAGTCAAGAGACCACTATATTGGGGTACGTGAGGAAAGGAGATTCAGAGCACTGCCTAAATGAGCTTCAGAGATAGGCATGAGCCACGGCTGTCAGTGCAGATACCAGAGACAGGCATGAAATGCTAAGGTTCCTGCTGCAGCCACCAAGAAGCCTATGTGCAAACACAGGTCACAATCCATTCCTACCCTCCCAGGAGCCTGAGTAGCCTGCCACTTCCAGGGTCCCATGATCCAGGGACAACTTCCCCAGTAGAACACATGTAATGCCTCAGGCTGTTGCAATGTCACACCGGCCCCTGCCACTGCAGGCTTACCCTGCATTCCATACACCTCCCTTCCCCCAGCAGGAGTGAGCCAGAGCTCCTTATTCAGCCGCTCCTTTAACTCCCTCCTATCTGGGTGAAGAACAGATGCCAGAGGGCAACCAACATGCAGAAGCAGGGCCAAATCCAAAGCTGAACCCCAGGAGCTCTGTGAACAAAGAAAAGAAAGGGAAATTTCTCACAGCAGGTTAAGGAGCAGCAGATTAAATCTCCATAATCAATTTGATGTACCCTGCTTCTGTGGAATACATGAATAGACAATGAATCATCCCAAAATTGAGGCAGTGGACTTTGGGAGCAATTGTAGACTTGGGGTGTGTTGTATACGACTGACTAGATTCTGATTTTTTTGTTTATATTAGTATAGTTTTTCACGCTTGTTGTCATTGGTGTATTTGTTTATTGGTTTGGTTGCTCTCTTTTTTAAATTTTAATAACTATTTTATTTTTTTTCTTTCTTTTTTTTCTCCCTTTTCTTCTGAGCTGTGTGGCTGACAGGGTCTTGGTGCTCTGGTGGGGTGTCAGGCCTGAGCCTCTGAGGTGTGAGAGCAAAGTTCAGGATATTGGACCACCAGAGACCTCCTGGCCCCATGTAATATCAATCAGCGAGAGCTCTCCCAGAAATCCCCATCGCAACACTAAGACCCAGTTTCACTCAATCACCAGCAAGCACCAGTGCTGGACACCCCATGCCAAACAACTAACAAGACAGGAACACAACCCCACCTATTAGCAAAGAGGCTGCCTAATATCATAATACAGTCACAGACACCCCAAAACGTACCACTGGACATAGTCCTGCACACCAGAAAGACGAGATCCAGCCTCATCCACCAGAACACAGGCACCAGCCCCATCCACCAGGAAGTCTACACAACCCAGTGAACCAAGCTTAACCACTGCGGGCAGAAACCACAAACAACGGGAACTATGAACCTGCAGCCTGTGACAAGGAGACTCCAAACTCAGTAAGTTAAGCAAAATGAGAAGATAGAGAAACACACAGAAGATGAAGGAGCAAAGTAAAAACCCACCAGGCCAAACAAATGAAGAGGAAATAGGCAGTCTACCTGAAAAAGAATTCAGAGTAATAATAGTAAAGATGATCCAAAATCTTGGAAAAAGAATGATGAAAATGCAAGAAACGTTTAACAAGGACCTAGAAAAACTAAAGAGCAAACAAACAATTCTGAACAACACAATAAATGAAATTAAAAATTCTCTAGAAGGAATCAATAGCAGAATAACAGAGGCAGAAGAACGGAAAAATGACCTGGAAGACAAAATAATGGAAATAACTACCACAGAGCAGAATAAAGAAAAAAGAATGAAAAGGATTGAGGACAGTCTCAGAGACCTCTGGGACAACATTCAATGCACCAACATTCAAATTATAGGGGTCCCAGAACAAGAAGAGAAAAAGAAAGGGACTGAGAAAATATTTGAAGAGATTATAGTTGAAAATTCCCTAATATGGGAAAAGGAAATAGTCAATCAAGTCCAGGAAGCACAGAGAGTCCCATACAGGATAAATCCAAGGAGAAACATGCCAAGACACATATTAATCAAACTAGCAAAAATTAAGTACAAAGAAAAAATATTAAAAGCCTCCAGGGAAAGCAATAAATAACATACAAGGGAATCCCAATAACGTTAACAGCTGAACTTTCAGCAGAAACTCTGCAAGCCAGAAGGCAGTAGCATGACATACTTAAAGTGATGAAAGGGAAAAACCTATAACCAAGATTACTCTACACAGCAAGGATCTCATTCAGATTCAAAGGGGAACTTAAAACCTTTACAGACAAGCAAAAGCTAAGAGAATCCAGCACCACCAAACCAGCTTTACAACAAGTGCTAAAGGAGCTTCGCTAGGCAGGCAACACAAGAGAAGGGAAAGACCTACAATAACAAATCCAAAACAATTAAGAAACTGGTAATAGGAACATACATATTGATAGTTACCTAAAATGTAAATGGACCAAATGCTCCAACGAAAAGACATAGACTGGCTGAATGGATACAAAAACAAGACCCATATATATGCTGTCTACCAAAGACCCCCTTAGGACCTAGGGACACATACACACAGAAAAGTGAGGGGATGGAAAAAGATATTCCATGCAAATGGAAATCAAAAGAAAGCTGGTGTAGGAATTTTCTTATCAGACAAAAGAGACTTTAAAATAAAGACTATTACAGGAGACAAACAAGGACACTACATAATGATCAAGGAATCAATCCAAGAAGAAGATGTAACAATTGTAAATATTTATGCATGCAACATGGGAGCACCTCAATACATAAACCTAATGCTAACACCATAAAAGGGGAAATCGACAGTGACATAATAATAGTAGGGGACTTTAACACCCCACTTTCACCAATGGACAGATCATCCAAAGTGAAAATAAATAAGGAAACACAAGCTTTAAATGACACATTAAACAAGATGGACTTAATTGATATTTATAGGGCATTCAATCCAAAAACAACAGAATACACTTTCTTCTCAAGTGCTTGTGGAATATTCGTCAGGATAGATCATATCCTGGGTCACAAATCAAGTAACAAAAATTGAAATCGCATCAAGTATCTTTTCCAACCACAATGCTATGAGACTAGAGATCAATTACAGGAAAAAAACTGTAAAAAATACAAACACATGGAGGCTAAACAATACACTACTAAATAACCAAGATATCACTGAATAAATCATAGAGGAAATGAAAAACTACCTAGAAACAAATGACAATGAAAACAAGATGACCCAAAATCTATGGGATGCAGCAAAAGCAGCTCTAAGAGGGAAGTTGATAGCAATACAATCCTACCTAAAGAACAAGAAAAATCTCAAACAACCTAACATTACAACTAAAGCAATTAGAGAAAGAATAACAAAAAAATTCCCAAAGATAGCAGAAGGAAAGAAATCATAAAAATCAGATCAGAAATAAGTGAAAAAGAAATGAAGAAAACAATAGCAAAGATTAATAAAAATAAAAGCTGGTACTTTGAGAACATAAATAAAATTGATAAACATTAGCCAGACTCATCAAGATAAAAAGGGAGAAGACTCATTTTAATAGAATTCAAAATGAAAAAGGAGAAGTAACAACTGACACTGCAGAAATACAAAGGATCATGACAAATTACTACAAGCAACAACTATATGGCAATGGAAACTTGGAAGAAATGGACAAATTCGTAGAAAGGCACAACCTTCCCAGACTGAACCAGGAAGAAACAGAAAATATAAACAGACAAATCACAAGCACTGAAATTGAGACTGTGATTAAAAATCTTCCAGCAAACAAAAGCCCAGGACCTGATGGCTTCACATGAGAATTCTATCAAACATTTAGAGAGGAGGTAACACATACCCTTCTCAAACTTTTCCAAAATACAGCAGAGGGGAGAACACTCCCAAACTCATTCTAGGAGGCCACCATCACCCTGATACCAAAAGTAGAAAAAGATGTCACAAGAAAAGAAATCTTCAGGCCAATATCACTGTTGAACATAGATGCAAAAATCCTCAACAAAATACCAGGAAACAGAATAGAACAGAATATTTAAAGGATCATACACCATGATTAAATGGAGTTTATCCCAGCAATGCAGAGATTCTTCAGTATATGCAAATCAATCAGTATGATACAGCATGTAAACAAATTGAAGGATAAAAACAATATGATAGTCTCCATAGATACAGAAAAAACTTTCAAGAAAATTCAACACCCATTTATGACAAAAACTCTCCAAAAAGTAGGCATAGATGGAACCTACCTCAACATAATAAAGGCCATCTATGACAAACACACAGCCAGCAACATTCTCAATGGTGAAAAATTGAAACAATTTCCTCTAAGATCAGGAACAAGACAGAGTTGCCCACTCTCACCACTATTATTTAACATAGTTTTGGAAGTTTTAGCCACAGCAATCAGGGAAGAAATGGAAATAAACGGTATCCAAATTAGAAAAGAAGTAAAACTGTCACTGTTTGCAGGTGACATGATACTATACATAGAGAATCCTAAAGATGCTACCAGAAAACTACTAGAGCTAATCATTGAATTTCATAAAGTAGCAGGATACAAAATTAATGCACAGAAATCTCTTGCATTTCTATACACTAATGATGAAAAATCTGAAAGAGAAATTGAGGAAACACTCTCATTTACTACTGCAACAAAAAAAATAAAGTACCTAGGAACAAACTTACCTAAGGAGACAAAAGACCTGTATGCAGAAAACTATATGACACTGATGAAAGACGATATAAACAGAAGGAGAGATATACCATGTTCTTGGATTGGAAGAATCAACATTGTGAAAATGATCATATTACCCAAAGCAATCTACAGATGAGTCCAGTCCCTATCAAACTACCAGTGGCATTTTTCACAGAACTAGAATAAAAATTTCACAATTTGTATGGAAACACAAAAGACCCTGAGTAACCAAAGCAATCTTGAGAAAGAAAAATGGAGCTGGAGGAATCAGGCTCCCAGATTTCAGACTGTACTACAAAGCTACAGTAATTAAGACAGTATGGTACTGGCATGAAAACAGAATCATAGCTCAATGGAACAGGATAGAAAGCCCAGATATAAACCCACACACATATGGTCACCTTATTTTTGATAAAGGAGGCAGGAATGTACAGTGGAGAAAGGACAGCCTCTTCGATAAGTGATGCTGAGGAAACTGGACAGCTACATGTAAAAGAATGAAATTAGAATACTCCCTAACACCATACCCAAAATTAAACTCAAAATGGATGAAAGACCTAAATGTAAGGCCAGACACTATAAAACTCTTAGAACAATACATAGGCAGAACCCTCTATGATATAAATCACAGCAAGATCCTTTTTGACCCACCTCCTAGAGAAATGGAAATAAAAATAAACAAATGGGACTTAATGAAATTTAAAAACTTTTGCACAGCAAAGGAAACCATAAACAAGATGAAAAGACAACCCTCAGAACTGGAAGAAAATATTTGCAAATGAAGCAACTGACAAAGGATTAATTTCCAAAATATACAAGCAGCTCATGCAGCTCAATATCAAAAAAACAAACTACCCAATCCAAAAATGGGCAAAACCTAAATAAACATTTCTCCAAAGACAATATACAGATTGCCAACAAACACATGAAAGGATGCTCAAAATCACTAATCATTAGAGAAATGCAAATCAAAACTTCAATGGGGTATCATCTCACACCAGTCAGAATGGCCATTATCAAAAAAATCTACAAACAATAAATGCTGGTGAGGATGTGGAGAAAAGGGAAGCCTCTTGAACTGTTGGTGAGAATGTAAATTTATACAGCCACTATGCAGAACAGTATGGGGGTGCCTTAAAAACCTAAAAATAGAACTACCATATGACCCAGCAATCCCACTACTGGGCATATACCCTGAGAAAACCATAATTCCAGCAGAGTCATGTACCACAATGTTCATTGCAGCTCTATTTACAATAGCCAGGACATGGAAGCAACCTAAGTGTCCATCAACAGATGAATGGATAAAGAAGATGTGACACATATATACAATGGAATATTACTCAACCATAAAAAGAAATGAAATTGAATTATTTGTAGTGAAGTTGATGGACCTAGAGTCTGTCATACAGAGTTAAGTCAGTCAGAAGGAGAAAAACAAGTACCTTATGCTAACACAGATATATGGAATCTTAAAAAAAAAAAAAAAGGTTCTGAAGAATGTAGGGGCAGGACAGGAATAAAGACACAGATGTAGAGAATGGACTTGAGGACATGTGGAGGGAGAAGTTTAAGCTGGGATGAAGTGAGAGAGTGGCCTTGACATATATACACTACCAAATGTAAAAGAGATAGCTAGTGGAAAGCAGCCACATAGCACAGGGAAATCAGCTCAGTGCTTTGTGACCACCTACAGGGGTGGGATAGGGAGGGTGAGATAGGGAGGTTGGGATGGAGACGCAAAAGGTAGGGGATATGGAGATATATGTATACGTATAACTGATCACTTTGTTATACAGCAGAAACTAACACAACATTTTAAAGCAATTATACTCCAATAAAGATGTTAAAAAAAAAAAGGAAAAAGAAAAGAAAGAAGATAAAATCCAGATAAGAATTATTACTATCTCAATAAATATGGAATAATTTGGTTAAACATGGTTCTTTGTAGAAATATAGACACAATTACAATATAAAGGAAAAATCATGGGGTTTACAATCAGAATCCTTATAGTTTTCACTGGGAGACATGGAAAAGATAATTAGCTTCTCTGTTTCCATGTTCTCATCTATAATATAGAAATAATACTTGGACTTAACCTGGTGGTTTAGTGGCTAAGCCTCCGGGCTCCCAAAGCAGGGTGTGGGTTTGATCCCTGGTCAGGGAACTAGATCACACATACCACAACTAACCCTTCATGTGCTGCAACTAAAGATCCCACATGCTGCAACTAAAGATCCCGCATGCCACAACAAAGATCCCACATGCAGCATCAAAAATCCCATGTGCTGCAATTAAGACCCAGTGCAGCCAAATAGATAAATATTCAAAAAAAAGAGAGGGAGAGAGAGAGAAAGAGATTTAATGACAGAAGTAGGATCAGAAAGTCCAGAGGAAAAAAATGGAAATAATACCTATCACAAAAGTTGTTTTGAGAATCCATTAATCTAATATAGATGAAAATGCTATCAGTGTCAATAAATACTATCTAATATATGTATAAAAATCTGTAATAGATTCAGTTGAATGGTACAAGTTCAATTAAATTTAGTTTCCTTGACAGTATATGAAAGATTAAAGATTTTAATATATGAAAAAAATCTTTTTATTTTTGCATTTCTCTATTCCTTGTGGTTATACTTACACTGGAAAAACTGGGATAAACTGGAAGACTCCTCAATATATGCTTCTTTCTTTAAAAATAAATTTGTTCATTATTTAGAATTTGGAGATGTACGCATTGAAAGGAAGTTTACTACTTTCAATTATTGGATGAATTCCAATAATTGAAAGAGATGAATACTATAATAGTATTTGTCTCAGATTTCTGTATATATTGATTATCCTCTAATACAGGGGTCTCCAACCCCCCAGGCCACATACTGGTACCAGTCCATGGCCTGTTAGGAACTGGGCCACAGAGCCGGAGGTTAGCAGTGGGCAAGCAAGCAAAGCTTCATCTATATTTACAGCTGCTCCCATCACTTGCATTACCACCTGAGCTCCGCCTCCTGTCAGATCAGCAGTGGCATTAGATTCTCATAGGAGCACGAGCCCTGCTGTGAGCTGTGCATGTGAGGGATCTAGGTTGCCTGCTCCTTATGAGAATCTAATGCCTGATGATCTGAGGTGGAGCTGAGGTGGTGATGCTAGCACTGGGGAGCAGCTGCAAAGACAGATTATCATTAGCAGAGAGGTTTGACTGCAAAGAGACCAAAATAAATCAATTGCTTGCAGACTCATATCAAAACCCTATCAGTGAGTGGCAAGTGACAATTAAACTACATCTGGTGGCAGGCTTTATAGTGGCAAGTGAGTTGATGTAATTCAACTGTCCAGCTGTACCTTGTGGTAGGCTTTAAATCAGAATCAGACACTTAGTTTAGTCTGTGCATGGCCCGCCCATTATTTTATTTACTGCTTCTGTCCTCACCTCTTTCCTGCACTTTGCGCTTGTCTCAGTTTTGGCAAGCCCACATACTAACCCTAGCCAAAATGAGTAAAAAACAAATGTCACTGGAGAGCTTCTTTGAAAAGGGGGAAAGAACCAATGATGAGAGAGCAGAAGAGTCTAAGACTGACAACAAAAAGGAAGCTGCATTTAAAAGAAAATACCAAGAGTCCTACTTAAATTACAGGTTAATTGCAACAGGTGATCCACATTCGCCAAGCCCACTTTGTATAATATGTGCTGACCCGCTATCCAATGAAACCATGAAACTTTCAAAACTGCTTTGCCACATGGAGATCAAGCACCGTGCATTCAAAGACAAGCCTTTGGAGTTTTTCAAAAGAAGAAAAAGGGAATACGAAGAACAGAAGCAATTATTGAAGGCCACCACTTCATCAAATTTGTTTGCACTGAGAGCATCATTCTTAGTGGCTAACTGCATTGCTAAAACTAAGAAGCTCTTTACTATTGGTGAAGAATTCTGCTGCTAAGGACATTTTTCGTGTACTTTTAGGAGAGACCACAGTTCAAAACATGGCACGTGTTCCTTTTTCAGCTAGCACCATAACTAGATGAATTGGCAAAAAAGCAGAGGATATTAATGCACAATTGTTAGAGGATTAATGAGTCACCATGATATGCAATCCAGGTTGACAAGTCTACCAATGTTGACAACAAGGCAACAACGCTTGTTTTGGTGTGATATATTTTTCAGGAGGATGTGCATGAGGATATGTTCTGTGCACTTTTGTTGCCAACCAGCACCACAGCTACAGAACTGTTCAAGTCTTTGAATGATTATATAACAGGAAAACTGAATTGGTCATTTTGTGTTGGTATATGCATGGATGGAGCGGCTGCCACGAGTGGATGGCTTTCTGGTTTTCACTACTTGGGTCAAAGAGGTCGTTTCTGAATGTGAGTCTATGCACTGTGTCATCCACAGAGCAATGCTGGCTAGCCAAAATATGTCACCTGAACTTAACAACGTTTTGCAGGATGTGATTAAAATTATCAACCACTAAATTACATGCCCTTAACTCACGTCCGTTCACACAGCTCTGTGAGGAGGTGGACGCAGAACACACGCGTCTTCTCTCAGACACAGAAGTGAGATGGCTTTCTAAAGGTAGATAACTGGCCAGAGTTGTTTTTTTTTTTGTGGTACGCGGGCCTCTCACTGTTGTGGCCTCTCCCGTTGTGGAGCACAGGCTCCAGACGCGCAGGCTCAGCAGCCATGGCTCACGGGCCCAGCCACTCCGCGGCATATGGGATCCTCCCGGACTGGGGCACGAACCTGTGTCTCCTGCATCGGCAGGCAGACTCTCAACCACTGCGCCACCAGGGAAGCCCCTGGCCAGAGTTTTTGAGTTATGAGAGCCACTCCAGAGATTTCTTTTAGAAAAACAGTCATCACTGGCAGCACATTTCAGTGACACAGAATGGGTTGAAAACTTGCTTACTTGTGTGACACATTCAACCTGCTCAACGTACACAATCTGTCACTTCAGGGAAGAACTACAACTGTGTTCAAGTCAGCAGATAAAGTGGCTGCACTCAAAGCCAAACTGGAATTATGGGGGTGATGGGTGAACATTCAGATTTTTGACATTTCAAACAGCAGAAATTTTGAAAGAGACTGAGCCAGGGCCTTCTTTCTCCCAGCTGGTGTATGATCACCTATCTCAGCTTTCAAACAAGTTTGAGCATTACTTCCCAACCACAAAAGACCCCCAAACTAGGAAGGAGTAGATTTGTGACCCATTTGTGAATAAGCCAGGCGAATCAACTTTGTCTGTGCTAGAAGAGGATCAACTGCTTGAGATTGCACGTGACGGTGCCCTTAAAAGTATGTTTGAGGCAACTTCAAATTTCCATACACTCTGGATTAAAGACAAGGCGGGATATCCTGAGATTGCCACAAAAGCAATGAAAAGCCTGCTTCCATTTCCAGCATCCTATCTTTGTGAAGCAGGGTTTTCTGCAGTGACAGCAACCAAAATGAGATTATGGAGTAGACTGGACATAAGCAACACACTTCAGGTGTCACTGTCTCCTGTCACCCCTAGGTGGGACCGTCTAGATGCAGGAAAACAAGCTCAGGGCTCCCACTGATTCTGCATTATGGTGAGTTGTACAATTATTTCATTATATATTACAATGTAATAATAATAGAAATAAAGTGCACAATAAATGTAATGCGCTTGAATCATCCCAAAACCTCCATCCCCCAGGTCCATGGAAAAACTGCTTTCCACAAAACTGGTCCCTGCTGCCAAAAAGTTGGGGATCGCTGCTCTAATAGACATCATATTATAATTGGTGAAGTCAATGGTGATTTTGACAATTCTCTGTCAATGCCATTTTGGTGTGGTACATATTATTTGGAAACATCTAAATTTACAAATAGCCCGACACTATCATTAAAGTTACCAGACCCCTCTATGCCTTCCACAATTGAACGTTGAGATTTATAAGATATTTAAATTTTCTAACTTTATTTTGAAAGTTTTATATTTGCAAGAAAGTTACAAAAATAGTACCAAATAATTCTAAATAAATAATTGAATAAATAAGCTAAAGAGAGGAAGGGAATGCCCTTTCTTGTAGCAGAATTCCAATTATTAAATGTAGAAACAGTGATAGAAATAGAAAATCAACATTTGCCAAACAGCACGGTAATAATTATCCTAAGATAAAATTAATGAGCTAACATGTGATCTGAAATAGGATATCTGCTTAGTCTCAAAATACTTATTAAATTACAAAGTGAAAAATAATAACTTTATATTAGCAAAACCTGGAACATACAACCTCAACTAAGTGATCAAAGTTAGCATCACCAACAATGAGACATATGGATGTGATCCTTGATATGATACACTGAGAAGAACACAGATCATTTTTGTGGAATTCTTTCCAAGAATATTATATTTAAGTAGAGCAAAAGGATTCTCCCAGCACTAAGGGAAGGAAGGCCATTTACACAAGAATCTCTCATGATCTCTTTCTAACAATCTCTAAAAAGATAATATGTAAGTATCTGAGATTATGTAAAGGTAAGATAAAGTGAGATCATTTAGAACGTATCAGTTAGGGTGCTTTCAGTTAAAGCACCTTAAAAAATAACCACCACACTTCATTTTTATAACAGAGACAAGATTTAGCTAGAAGGGATACAAACTGGTCTCAAGGCTCTTCTAAGATATTTCTTGAACCACATGCAAAACCGAAACATTTATTTTTAAAAGATGCAGTAACTAAGTTGGCAGAAGAGTAGGGCCCAAAAGACTCCTAACTCAACTGTAGAAAAAACAAACATGGAGGTCAATGACTGTATTAGTTACCTATTGCTGAGTAACAACTTTTACCTCAAAAGTCAGTGTCTAAAACAACACACATTTATTATCCTGAGGTTTCTCTAGGTCAGAAATCTTGAAAGCATTTAGCTGGTTGATTCTGGCTCAAGATCTTTCATGAGGTTGCAGTTAGATAATTGACTAGAGGAAGATTCACTTCCAAGTTCTTAGGAGGCCTCAGTTCCTCACTGGCCATCAGTGGGAGACTTCAGTTGTTTGACACATGGACCCCTGCATAGGCTACCTGAGTTTCCTCACAGCCTAAGAGATTCCAGAGAGAGCAAGTCAGAACAACCAAGACAGAATCTACAGAGGCTTTTGGTTACCTAGTCTCTGATGCTGCAAACTGTCACTTCCTCAAGGAGCTAAGGCAAGACTGCACTCAGGGGGAAGTGAATAACGCTCTGCCTCCTGAATGAAGAGAATCAAAGAATTCGTGGACAAATTTTAAATACACAGAAATAGCATTATGTGTTTGCCCAAAAGTCATGCTCTTCTTGGAAATCAAAAACCCTTTGGTCAGATTCTTTCTTTCACACTCCCATCTTTCCAAGCTGCTTGGAAGCCCTCTACATTACAAGCTTTATTGTTCTACCTAGTGGGCAGCATATAAACCCTCCTGATTCTTATACTTCCTCCACAATAAATGCTGGCAAGTTTTCCTGTGTCTAAATTTCCATTTTCTCCCCTCTAGAAGTAAAAGAAAATGACAGTGTATGCTGATAAATTGGTTTTGCTCCTGATAACTAGAAAGGATTTCTGAATGTTTCCTTAGTTTACTTTAGTTCAACATATTTTACTTCATTTTGCAAAATCAAATTTCTGACACTACCCTAGATTTGACTCAGTTACCACAGAAATAAAATTGACAAAAAGTCAGAAGCACAAAGATCCCTAGATGGTTACTGTAACTTAGCTTTTAAAATAATAATTTAAAAGTGGATGTTTCTGCTAACAGCCATCACTTCCACAGTCTGAAATGTCAGAGGTTAATTTTTTCTGAATCATACAAAAATATATCCTGAATTGTGGATTCATAAATTGCTCAAACTTTGTTTATACTTTGCAGACTAGTATTTTTTCAACCTTGGGATGGCATTTAAAAAGGTATCCATCATATTAACTAGCAAGATATACCTTTATTTTCATGGAATGACATACATAAAAATCTCATCTTAGAGTATAAAAATATGTACATCTTTAAAAAGCCTGAATACTGATCATTAAATTATTCCTAAGCTTTCTAAAAATATTTTCACATCTTAAGATAAAATACCTTCTCCATGCTGGTGTGTATATTATGTATCAACTTAATAAGTATTTCATAAAATGTTACTACAACAATCACAATAACAGTCAATCACTAAGTATTTTGAGATTCTACCAGAAATTTAACATGAATTTTCAGCATTATAGAAACAATTCTCCCATCAAAATCAAGAACCTTCCTACTATAGCCTTGGCAGATAAACAGCGAAGGCTTTCCCAAACGTTCTTGCTCATAAAAATTTCATGATATGCTGACTAAAAATTACATGCCTTTTCCCTGACCTCTTGAATCAGAACTCCAGAGGAGAGTCAAGACGTCTGTATTTTGCACCAGAGGTCAAACAGCAAAAGCAAGAACTACAATCCTGCACCCTGTGGAACAAAAACCACATTCACAGAAAGATAGATAAGATGAAAAGGCAGAGGGCTATTTACCAGATGAAGGAACAAGATAAAAACCCAGAAAAACAACTAAATGAAGTGGAGATACACAACCGTCCAGAAAAAGAATTCAGAATAATGATAGTGAAGATGATCCAAGACCTCGGAAAAAGAATGGAGGCAAAGATCGAGAAGATGCAAGAAATGTATAAGAAAGACATAGAAGAATTAAAGAACAAACAGAGATGAACAATACAATAACTGAAATGAAAACCAAACTAGAAGTAATTAATAGCAGAATAACTGAGGCAGAAGAATGGATAAGTGACCTGGAAGACAGAATGGTGAAATTCACAGCTGTGGAACAGAATAAAGAAAAAAAGAGTGAAAGGAAATGAAGACAGCCTAAGAGACCTCTGGGACAACATTAAACGCAACAACATTCGCATTGTAGGGGTCCAAGAAGGAGAAGAAAGAGAGAAAAGACCTGAGGAAATATTTGAAGAGATAACAGTCGAAAACTTCCGTAACATGGGACAGGAAATAACCACCCAAGTCCAGGAAGCACAGCATGTCCCACACAGGATAAACCCAAGGAGAAACACACTGAGATACAGAGTAATCAAATTGGCAAAAATTAAAGACAAAGAAAAATTATTGAAAGCAGCAAGGGAAAAATGACAAATAACATACAAGAGAACTCCCATAAGGTTAACAGCTGATTTCTCAGTAGAAACTCTACAAGGCAGAAGGGAGTGGCATGATATACTTAAAGTGATGAAAGGGAAGAACCTACAACCAAGATTACTCTACCCAGCAAGGATCTCATTCAGATTCGAAGGAGAAATCAAAAGCTTTACAGACAAGCAAAAATAAGAGAATTCAGCACCACCAAACAAGCTCTACAACAAATGCTAAAGGGACTTCTCTAAGTGGGAAACACAAGAGGAGAAAAGGACCTACAAAAAACAAACCCAATACAATTAACAAAATGGTCATAAGGACATACATATTTATAATTATCTTAAACGTGAATGGATTAAATGCTCCAACCAAAAGACCCACGCTTTCTGAATGGATACAAAAAAAAAAAGACCCATATATATGCTGTCTACAAGAGACCCACTTCAACCTAGAGAAACATGCAAACTGAAAGTGAGGGGATGGAAAAAGATACTCCATGCAAATGGAAATCAAAAGAAAGCTGGAGTAGCAATACTCATATCAGATAAAATAGACTTTAAAATAAAGAATATTACGAGAGACAAGGAAGGACACTACATAATGATCAAGGAATCAATCCAAGAAGAAGATATAACAATTATAAATATATATGCACCCACCACAGGAGCACCTCAATACATAAGGCAACTACTAACAGCTCTAAAAGAGGAAATTGACAGTAACACAATAATAGTGGGGGACTTTAACATCTCACTTATACCAATGGACAGATCATCCAAAATGAAAATAAATAAGAAAACAGAAGCTTTAAATGACACAATAGACCAGATAGAATTGATTGATATTTTTAGGACATTCCATCCAAAAACAGCAGATTACACTTTCATCTCAAGTGCTCACAGAACATTCTCCAGGATAGATCACATCTTGGGTCACAAATCAAGCCTCAGTAAATTTGAGAAAACTGAAATCATATCAAGCCTGTTTTCTGACCACAATGCTATGAGATTAGATATCAGTTACAGGGAAAAAAACATAAAAAACACAAACACATGGAGGCTAAATAATACGTTACTAAATAACCAAGAGATCACTGAAGAAATCAAAGAGGAAATCAGAAAATACATAGAGACAAATGACAATGAAAACATGACAATCCAAAACCTATGGGATGCAGCAAAAGCAGTTCTAAGAGGGAGGTTTATAGCTATACAAGCCTACCTCAAGAAACAAGAAAAATCTCAAGTAAACAATCTAACGTTACACCTAAAGGAACTAAAGAAAGAAGAGCAAACAAAACCCAAAGCTAGCAGAAGGAAAGACGTCATAAAGCTCAGAGCAGAAATAAATGAAATAGAAAGAAAGAAAATAGCAAAGATAACTAAAACTAAAAGCTGGTTCTTTGAGAAGATAAAAGTAATTGAGAAACCTTTAGCCAGACTCATCAAGAAAATGAGGGAGAGGACTCAAATCAATAAAATTAGAAATGAAAAAGGAGAAGTTACAACAGACACTGCAGAAATACAAAGCATCCTAAGAGACTACTAAAAGCAACTCTATGTCAATAAAATGGACAACCTGGAAGATACGGACAAATTCTTACAAAGGTATAACCTTCCAAGACTGAACCAGGAAGAAATAGAGAACATGAACAGACCAATCACAAGTAATGAAATTGAAACTGTGATTAAAAATATTCCAACAAACAAAAGTCCAGGACCAGATTGCTTCACAGGTGAATTCTATCAAACATTTAGAGAAGAACTAACACCCATCCTTCTCAAACTCTTCCCAATAATTGCAGAGGAAGGAACACTCCCAAACTCATTCTATGAGGCCACCATCCCCCTGATATCAAAACCAGGCAGAGATACTACAAAAAAAGAAAATTACAGAGCAATATCACTGATGACTATAGATGCAAAAATTCTCAACAAAATACTAGCAAACAGAATCCAACAACACATTAAAAGGATCATACACCATGATCAAGTGGGATTTATCCCAGGGATGCAAGGATTATTCAATATATGCAAATTAATCAATATGATACACCATATTAACAAATTGAAGAATAAAAGCCATATGATCATCTCAATAGATGCAGAAAAAGGTTTTGACAAAATTCAACACAATGATAAAAACTCTCCAGAAACTGGGCGTAGAGGGAACTTACCTCAACATAATAAAGGCCATATACGAAAAACCCACAGCAAACATCACTCTCAATGGTGAAAAACTGAAAGCATTTCCTCTAAGATCAGGAACAGGACAAGGTTGTCCACTCTCACAACTATTATTCAGCATGGTTTTGGAAGTCCTAGCCATGGAAATTAGAGAAGAAAAAGAAATAAAATGAATACAAATTGGAAAAGAAAAAGTAAAACTGTCACTGTTTGCAGACGACATGATACTATACATAAAGAATCCTAAAAATGCCGCCGGAAAACTACTTGAGCTAATCAACGAATTTGGTAAAGTTGCAGGATACTAAATTAATGCACAGAAATGTCTTGTATTCCTATACACTAATGATGAAAAATCTGAAAGAGAAATTAAGGAAATACTCCCATTTACCATTGTAACAAAAAGAATAAAATACCTAGGAATAAACCTACCTAGGGAGACAAAAGCCCTGTATGCAGAAAACTATAAGACACTGATCAATGAAATTAAAGATGATACCAAAAAAAAAAAAAAAAGATGATACCAACAGACGGAGAGAAATACCATGTTCTTGGATTGTAAGAATCAATATTGTGAAAATGACTATACTACGCAAAGCAATCTATAGATTCAATGCAATCCCTATCAAATTACCAATGGCATTTTTTATGGAACTAGAACAAATAATCTTAAAATTTGTATGGAGGCACAAAAGACCCTGAAGAGCCAAAGCAGTCTTAAGGGAAAAAAACGGAGCTGGAAGAATCAGACTCCCTGGCTTCAGACTATACTACAAAGCTACAGTAATCAAGACAATATGGTACTGGCACAAAAACAGAAACATACATCAATGGAACAAGATAGAAAATCCAGACATAAACCCACACACCTATTGTGAACTAGTCTATGATGAAGGAGGCAAGGAAATACAATGGAGAAAAGACAGTGTCTTCAATAAGTGGTGCTGGGAAAACTGGACTGTTACATGTAAAAGAATGAAATTAGAACACTCCCTAACACCATACTCAAAATGGATTCGAGAGCTAAATATAAGACTGGACACTATAAAACTATTAGAGGAAACATAGGAAGAACAATCTTTGACATAAATCACAGCAAGACCTTTTTTGATTTACCTCCTAGAGTAATGGAAATAAAAACAAAATAAACAAGTGGGACCTAATGAAACTTAAAAGCTTTTGCCCAGCAAAGGAAACCATAAGCAAGACGAAAAGACAATCCTCAGAATGGAAGAAAATATTTGCAAACAAATCAACGGACAAAGGATTAATCTCCAAAATATATAAACAGCTCATGTAGCTCAATATTAAAGAAATAAAGAACCCAATCCAAAAATGGGCTGAAGCCCTAAATAGAAATTTCTCCAAAGAAGACATAAAGATGGCCAAGAAGCACATGAAGAGCTGCTCAACATCACTAATTATTAGAGAAATGCAAATGAAAACTACAATGAGGTATCAACTCACACCAGTTAGAATGGACATCATCAGAAAATCTAGAAACAACAAATGCTGGAGAGGGTGTGGAGTAAAAGGAACCCTCTTGCACTGTTGGTGGGAATGTAAATTGATACAGCCACTATGGAGAACAGTATGGACGTTCCTTAAAAATCTAAAACTACAATTACCATATGACCCAGCAATCCCACTACTGGGCATATACCCAGAGAAATCCATAATTCAAAAAGACACATGCACCCCAATGTTCACTGCAACACTATTTACAATAGCCAGGTCATGGAAGCAACCTAAATGCCCATCGACAGACGAATGGATAAAGAAGTTGTGGTACATATATACAATGGAATATTACTCAGCCATAAAAAGGAACAAAATTGAGTCATTTGTTGAGACGTGGATGGATTTAGAGACTGTCATACAGAGTAAAGTATGTCAGAAAGTGAAAAACAAATATCATATATTAATGCATATAAGTGGAACCTAGAAAAACGGTACAGATGAACCAATTTGCAAGGCTGAAGTTGAGACACAGATGTAGGGAACAAACGTATGGACACCAAGGGGGGATAGCCACAGGGGGTTGGGGATGGTTGTGTGCTGAATTGGGCCGTTGGGATTGACATGTATACACTGATGTGTATAAAATTGATGACTAGTAAGAACCTGCTGTATAAAAAAATAAATAAAATAAAATTCAAAAATTAAGAAAAAAGAAGTCTGTATTTTTGTTAGGAAGTCTTGGTTATTCTTTCATGGAGTAAGTTTGAGAGATACTGATTTAATCGTAAATAAGCATTTCTGGTGAAAGCATATTACTCTACTCAAAAACCCTTTTAGAAGAGCTTTAATTGTTTATAATTACACTGCTGATTAAGTCAAATTTTTCTTCTTGAAATTTCCACCAGTGGCCCTAGTTCAGCCTCCTATGGCTTCTCTGAGGATATCTAAACACTTTGACATATAGACGTGTTTCAGATGTTTGAAGAGAACTCCCTGCTTTTGCCTCTTGCCATCTCTTGAATTTGTCCTTTTCCTAGATTGACAAGCTCCAGTTTCCTCAAACATTCTACACACAACATGATTCCCAGAACCTTCACCACTCCAACGTTCCTTTTCTCCCTGTCTAGCTGTCTCACACTTGGCAACATTGTTCTTGCATATGTCCTTACCCAGAACTGGATGCAGCCTCCACAAGGGCTCTGATGAGGAAGACGACATCATGGTCTATGTAAAGTTAAAGTCCCATTAACTCTTTAACAGACTTGCCACACTTTTTGGTTCACAATGAACTTAGTCAATTTAAAAACCTTTACCTTCTGGACTTGAAGTGCTCCTAACACCATCACCTCCTCTGTCCTGCCACACTCGCCTGATTAATTTCTTGGATTTAAAGACTTGTTATTGAATTCTATGAAATTTCAGCTTGTGAATATTCTTCAAATTTTTCAGTAGTACAGAATTCTAGAGCCTGTTGGAAAGGCAAATGAGGTAGATACCAAAGGGAAATCATTTTAAACCTTCTGACCTTGAGTTTTCTTATCTATAAAATCAGAATAACAGTATCTACTCATCATTACAAATGTAATGTCTGTAATATTTAAAGCAAAATATTCACACAGGAATGTTAGATGTGATGATGATACTGATGATGATCATGATGGCATCATGCCAAACCAGAGAGCATTACACAGTTATCCACGAAGGATAACACATGAATACCAGTCACATTATGGTTTTTTTTTAAAGGCATGAGTGGATTACTTTAATAAAAGGTAGTATGTTGAGATGTTTAAGAAAGATCTCTCATAAGACTTATCATAGACGTGATGTTCTAACAATAATGTCTCAAAACTAGATTTTTTAAGTTTAACATGAATAGTTCCACAGTCAAATATTTTTCAAAACACACTAAGCCAAATGACTGTTACTTACTTGAATTATTGTAATATTCTTCCTGTTCCTAATTTCACAATTACCCAAATACATAAAATACATTGTATTATTCTGCACAGAATGTCCTACAAAATACCATATGCTGGCTGGTTTAGACAATAGAAATTTACTTTCTCACAGTTCTGGAGGCTGGGAAGTCCAAGATCAAGGTGCTGGCCAATTCAGTTCCTGAGGAGGACTCTCTTTCTGGCTTGCAGATGGTTGCCTTCTTGCTGTGTCCTCATGTGGCAAAGAGACAGCAAGCTCTCTGGTGTGGTTTCTTATAAGGGCACTAATCCAATCAAGAAGGCCCCACCCTCATAATCTTATCTAACCCTACTTATCTCCCAAAGACCCCATCTTCAAATACTATCACATTGGGAGTTAGAGCTTCAACATATAAATTTGGGGGAAACAAACACAATTCAGTCCATAGCAGAGATAACATTTTTAAAGATCATCCTCAAAAACTGCTACCAATGATTGCTCCAAAATCCAAATCTAATCAGATCCTTTCCTACCTAAAATTCCCTAATACTTAGCATAGTTTGAGAATAGGAATTGAATTGTTCAGCACAGAATAAGGAGTCCTCATGATGTAGCCTTCAACCACCTCTCCAGGTTTATGTCATATCAATTCCCACATTTACCCTAAGCTATGTTTAAAATAAACTACCTGTCACTCCCAGCATGCACCACCCTCTCCTTTTGACTTCTACTTTTAGACTGAATATTTCCTACACTAGAATATTGTGCCTCTAAATTGCCAGGCTTATTTCCACTTATCCTTTTTTTTTTTTAAAGATGGAGTAACTTTAATATATTCTAAATATTACATCTTAAGAAGCCTTCATAGTACCTTTTATGTTAAAGGTGCACAATTTATGTTTCTTATATAAATTAATGAATGAAGTCAAGCAACATAACCAATCTCAGTGAACTATGTAACTCAACAGTTATGTAACTATTACAGGTATTACATTCTGGCCTTAAACTGCAACTTTTTTTAAAAACATCTTTATTGGAGTATAATTGCTTTACAATAATGTGTTAGTTTCTGCTTTATAACAAAGTGAATCAGCTTGACATATACATATATCCCCATATCTCCTCCCTCTTGCGTCTCACTCCCATCCTCCCTATCCCACCCCCGTAGGTGGTCACAAAGCACCGAGCTGCTCTCCCTGTGCTATGCAGTTGCTTCCCACTAGCTATCTATTTTACATTTGGTAGTGTATATATGTTCATGCTACTCTCTCACTTCGTCCAGCTTACCCTTCCCCGTCCCTGTGTCCTCAAGTCCATTCTCTATGTCTGGGTCTTTATTGCTATCCTACCTCTATGTTTGAGAACCATTTTCTTGTTTCTTTAGATTCCATATATATGTGTTAGCATATGGTATTTGTTTTTCTCTTTCTGACTTACTTCACTCTGTATGACAGATTCCAGGTCCATCCACTCACTACAAATAAACAATTCTGTTTCTATTTTATGGCTGTGTAATATTCCATTGTATATATATGTGCCACATCTTTATCCATTCATCTGACAATGGACGCTAAGGTTGATTCCATGTTCTGGCAATGGTAAATAAAGCTGCAATGAACATTGTGGTACATGACTCTTTGAATTATGGTTTTCTCAGGATATATGCCAGGTAGTGGAATTGCTGGGTCGTATGGTAGTTCTATTTTAGATTGTAAGAAAACTCCAAACTGTTCTCCATAGTGACTCTATCAATTTACATTCCCACCAACAGGGCAAGAAGGTTCCCTTTTCTCCACACCCTCTCCAGCATCTATTGTTTGTACATTTTTTGATGATGGCCATTCTGACTGGTGTGAGGGGATACCTCATTTTAGTTTTGATTTGCATTTCTCTAGTGATTAGTGATATTCAGCATCCTTTCATGTGTTTGTTGGCAATCTGTATATCTTCTTTGGAGAAATGTCTATTTAGGTCTTCTGCCCATTTTGGGGGTACTCTGTTTTTTTGGATATTGAGCTGCATGAGCTGCTTGTAAAATTTGAAGATAAATCCTTTGTTAGCTGCTTCATTTGTAAATATTTTCTCCCATTCTGAGGGTTTACTTTTTGTCTTGTTTATGGTTTCCTTTGCTGTGCAAAAGCTTTTAAGTTTCATTAGGTCCCATTTGTTTATTTTTGTTTTTATTTCCATTTCTCTAGGACATAGGTCAAAAAGGATCTTGCTGTGATTTAGGTCATAGAGTGTTCTGTCTATGTTTTCCTCTAATAGTTTGATGGTGTCTGGCCTTACATTTAGGTCTTTAATCCATTTTGAGTTTACTTTTGTGTATGTGTTAGGGAGTGTTCTAATTTCATTCTTTTACATGTAGCTGTCCAGTTTTCCCAGCACCACTTATTGAAGAGGCTGTCTTACCTCCATTGTATATTCTTGCCTACTTTATCAAAAATAAGGTGACCATATGTGCGTGGGTTTATCTCTGGGCTTTCTACCCTGTTCCACTGATGTATATTTCTCTTTTTGTGCCAGTACCATAGTGTCTTGATCACTGTATCTTTGTAGTATAGTCTGAAGTCTGAAGTCAGGGAACCTGATTCCTCCAGCTCTGTTTTTCTTTCTCAAGATTGCTTTGGCTATCAGAGTCTTTTGTGTTTCCATACAAATTGTGAACATTTTTTTCTAGTTCTGTGAAAAATGCCATTGGTAATTTGATAGGGATTGCATTGAATCTGTAGATTGCTTTAGATTGTACAGTCATTTTCACAATGTTGATTCTTCCAATCCAAGAACATGGTATTATCTCTCCGCCTGTTTGTGTCATCTTTAATTTCCTTCATCAGTGTCTTATAGTTTTCTGCATACAGGTCTTTTGTCTCCTTAGGTTGGTTTATTCCTAGGTATTTTATTCTTTTTGTTGCAATGGTAAAGGGGAGTGTTTCCTTAATTTCTCTTTCAGATTTTTCATCATCAGTATATAGGAATGGAAGACATTTCTGTGCATTAATTTTGTATCCTGCTACTTTACCAAATTCATTGATTAGCTCTAGTAGTTTTCTGGTAGCATCTTCAGGATTCTCTATGTATAGTATCATGTCATCTACAAACAGTGACAGCTTTACTTCTTTTTTTCCAATTTGGATTCCTTTTATTTCTTTTTCTTCCCTGATTGCTGTGGCTAAAACTTCCACAACTCTGTTGAATAATAGTGGTGAGAGTGGACAACCTTGTCTTGTTCCTGATCTTAGAGGAAATGGTTTCAGTTTTTCACCATTGAGAATGATGTTGCCTGTGGGTGTGTCACATATGGCCTTTATTATGTTGAGGTAAGTTCCCTCTGTGCCTACTTTCTGAGGGTTTTTATCATAAATGGGTGTTCAATTTTGTCAATAGCTTTTTCTGCATCTATTGAGATGATCATATGATTTTTCTCCTTCAATTTGTTAATATGGTGTATCATGTTGATGGATTTGCATATTTAGAAGAATCCTTGCATTCCTGGGATAAATCCCACTTGATCATGGTGTATGATCATTTTAATGTGCTGTTGGATTCTGTTTGGTAGTATTTTGTTGAGGATTTTTGCATCTATGTTCATCAGTGATATTGGCCTGCAGTTTTCTTTCTTTGTGACATCTCTGTCTGGTTTTGGTATCACGGTGATGGTGGCCTCACAGAATGAGTTTGGGAGTGTTCCTTCCTCTGCTATATTTTCGAAGAGTTTAAGAATGATAGGTGTTAGCTCTTCTCTAAATGTTTGATAGAATTTGTCTGTGAAGCCATCTGGTCCTGGGCTGTTGTTGTTGGAAGATTTTTAACTACAGTCTCAATTTCAGTTCTTGTGATTGGTCTGTTTATATTTCCTATTCCTGGTTCAGTCTTGGGAGGTTGTGCTCTTCTAAGAATTTGTCTATTTCTTCCAGGTTGTCCATTTTATTGGCATATAGTTGCTTGTAGTAATCTCTCATGATCTTTTGTATTTCTGCAATGTCAGTTGTTACTTCTCCTTTTTTATTTCCAATTCTATTGATTTAAGTCTTCTCCGTTTTTTTCTTGATGAGTCTGGCTAATGGTTTATCAATTTTGTTTATCTTCTCAAAGAACTAGCTTTTAGTTTTATTGATCTTTGCTATTGTTTCCTTCTTTTCTTTTTCATTTATTCCTGATCTGATCTTTATGATTTCTTTCCTGCTGCTAACTTTGGGGTTTTTTGGTTCTTCTTGCTCTAACTGCTTTATGTGTAAGGTTAGGTTGTTTATTTCAGATGTTTTTTGTTTCTTGAGGTAGGCATTTATTGCTATAAACTTCCCTCTTAGAACTGCTTTTCCTGCATCACATAGGTTTTGGGGCATCGTGTTTTCATTGTCATTTGTTTCTAGGTATTTTTTAATTTCCCCTTTGATTTCTTCAGTGATCTTTTGGTTATTAGTGTATTGTTTAACCTCCATGTGTTTGTATTTTTTACAGATTTTTCCTGTAATTTATATCTAGTCTCATAGCATTGTGGGTGGGAAAGATACTTGATACAATTTCAATTCAATTTTCTTAAATTTAGCAAGGCTTGATTTGTGACCCAAGATATGATCTATCCTGGAGCATGTTCCATGAGTACTTGAGAAGAAAGTGTATTCTGTTCTTTGTGGATGGAATGTCGTATAAATATCAATTAAGTCCATCTTTTTAATGTATCAGTTAAAGCTTGTGTTTCCTTATTTATTTTCATTTTGGATGATCTGTCCATTGGTGAAAGTGAGGTGTTAAAGTCCCCTACTATTATTATGTTACTGTCAATTTCCACTTTTTATGGCTGTTAACATTTTACCTATGTATCGAGGTGCTCCTATGTTGGGTGCATAAATATTTACAATTATTATATCTTCTTCTTGGATTGATCCCTTAATCATTATGTAGTGTCCTTCTTTGTGTCTTGTAATAGTCTCCATTTTAAAGTCTATTTTGTCTGATATGAGAATTGCTACACCAGCTTTCTTCTGATTGCCATTTGCATGGAAAAAGATATTCATCTTTTCCATGCCCTCACTTTCAGTGTGTTGTGTCCCTATGTCTGAAGTGAGTCTCTTGTAGACAGCATATATACGGGTAACAAGCCATATTTTTAAATATATACACATACACTTACCTTTGCATATATATTTATATAGAAAGTAGAAAGGCACTAAAATATGAGTAATCTTTTGTTTATTGGGTGATTTTTACTTTTTATGTGGTTTCTAAATATTCTCTGATAAAAGTTCTCTTTATTTTAAAGAACGGAGGAAGAAAATAGAAAGAGAAGCCTAATTTAAGTATAGCCCATAGTCATTTATAGCTGCTTAATCAGAGTTCCCTAAAGGTGAGTGAGTGGAAGACAGAGGAGAAAACTGATAACACTGAGATCTGATTCTACCCTGAAACAGAATTGTCAGGGTTGTGTTTCTCCTCTAATGAGAGGTAAACCATAAAAGACAGGAATATGCATAGCTCTTTTTCAAACCAGATTAAGGGGAAGCCAGCTGGATAGCTGCCAACCAAGCCAACTTATAAAAAGGACTAAAATATCACTTAAGTAAATCTAAAATTTTTGCCATTTAACACAGATCTCTCTACACATGATCAACTAGTGAAATATAAAATGACTGACTTCCTTCCCTAGAATAGAAAATAACAACAACAAAATATGCCTTAACCCAAGTTTCTTTTAACCCCTTTAAATAAATGTTGAAATTATTCACAAAGAAAACATTTAAATGTAAACTAAATAATTAGCCTGTCTAGGCCCCATGTAGTTTGGAAGGTTCTGCTTTAGTCTTATTTGAATAATCTTGTTTTGGATTCTGGTAACATGGCTAGACATACTAGAAGATGCTTAAACACAATTGTTTCAGCTAGTATACAGGTACTGACTTCATAAGAAAAGTTTAAATAGATCTGGAAGTTTTAAAATAAGAATTACATACTAGCCATGTTGGAGTAAAATTAAATAGCCTGAAAATAGAAAGAAACAAGAGTAGTCAGGAGCCCTTCAAAATTATATAGAATTGTCTTCAAATTTGTACCTAAGAGTGGTTTTGTACACCACTTTTAATTTTATTTATCTGGCCTTCTTTTACGATTTTATTTAAAAAAAGAATACCCACATCTGTACTTGCTATATGCATATCCTCTTTAAAACTTGGAGAACCTTCAAAGGCAGAAACCTTGTCTTTTTCATCTTTGCAATCACATAGCTTAACATAGTACATTACACAGAATCAGCACAGAATGCATATTAATCGTATGTATGAATAAGTGGATAGATAGATGGATGGGAAGATGGATAGATACATGAACCTATTTTTAAAGACTTGGGTTTTAGGATTTACCTACTCAGTAAAAAAAATAACATCTTTTCATTGTGTCTATTTCAAGCAAAGTAAATAAAATGTAAATGTTCTGACCAGATTCTGAAGGATGTGCCTGGGGACTTATGCAACCTGTACGAGGACTGACCATCTGTAATTTTTTTTTTTTTCTGTCTTACACCTCATAGTCTTACTCTACAAGTCTTCCTAGAAAAGGCTTATAAGTACAATTCCCTCCTTCCCTCATTGTTTATATATTAGGAATAACAATAATAGCATTTTATTTTATTTTGTACAACACTTTGGGTTTATCAAACACATTCAAAATCATCACTCAAGTAACTAGATGGAATAAAGATAAGGAAACAAGCTGAAGGATGAAGGGAGTGTCAACCTTCACAGTTAGTGTTAAAGCCTGTTCTCAGACTCAAATCTTCTGAATGCAAGTCCAGTGTTCTCCCATTTGCCACAGACACATCAGTTCATCACAGCTTCCTCCAGCATTGACAGAGTTAAAGGAATGAATTCTTACCACTATTCCCACTGCTGTGTCTGCATTCCTTATTTTCTTTTAATTACCACACTTGCTGTCAACACTGTATATTGCAGGGAAACTGAAATTCAACTTCCTTCTCTCAGACATTTGAAAGTTTCCCCTCCAGGAAGACAGTAGATCTGGAGCAAACTATGGGAAGGACTCTGGCAAGGATTTCTCCCACAGCTGGCAGCTCTCCCCTAAATTTGAATGAATTCAAAGATGGAAGAGGTAAGATGGGCTGGAGAAATGTATTGAGTATAAGACTTAAATGTTGCTCCATGTGCCCAGTAAGACTGACATCTTTGGGATTTAGCTGGAGTATCGCCTTACCAATAAGGTATGGGAAGAATACCTTTAAATAAAGAAGATTCGGAAGGAAGTTAAAAATCTTATCAGAGAGAGTGAAATTGAACAGGAAGCATGAAGGCTTCAAAACCCTTCTCACTGTTTAATTGGGGGAGCTGCTCCATTAGCTCAGCTAATTGAACCCTCTGTTATCTCACTTGGATTGTCACTGCAGAAGCAAAGGGGCTGTATTTTTGCATCCTGAAACAGAATCTGAAACAGGTGAAGAAAGGCAGGGGACAGGATATATGCTGATTATTTTGACACTAGATCTGTGACTAGAATTAGCTGTGCTCAGATATAAATATCTTTTAGACACATCCATCCACAACCAATCTATATTATAATTGGCAAAACTGGCCACGAAGAAATAAAGTAGAGAAAAAAGAATCTTTGCCAATACTTAGGAAGAAATAAAATCTATGTAGTGTTTTATTTAATGATGCAAGCATATAAAATAAGATGAGCAGCCATATTATAATTAAACATGAATTAAAATAAGAATTACTTATGGAAAGGTAGAGGTAGAAGAAAATGATTTTATTTTTTATACATCTGTTTTTATATTTTTGCTCTTAATTTTTTTTATGTACTAGAATAAAAGGCACACCCCATGAATACAACTGGGTTGGAAGATACAAGTGTACTTGGGCTGCTTATGTGGCTATTGTGAAAAAAATATAAAGTTGGATCAACATTTAATATCAGGTATTAAAATATATTTTAACTAAAATATATTTTAATGGGAAATTCCAACAGTATAATGTGAAAATGACTTTCTCAACCAAATGCAATACAACATGATTCTATACATAGAGAATCCTAAAGACGCTACCAGAAAACTACCAGAGCTAATCAATGAATTTGGTAAAGTAGCAGGAAACAACATTAATGCCAGAAATCCCTTGCATTCTTATACACTAATGATGAAAAATCTGAAAGACAAATTAAGGAAACACTCACCTTTACCATTGCAACAAAAAGAATAAAATACCTAGGAATAAACGTACCTAAGGAGACAAAAGACCTGTATGCAGAAAACTATAAGACACTGATGAAGGAAATTAAAGATGATACAAACAGATGGAGAGATAATACCATGTTCTTGGATTGGAAGAATCAACATTGTGAAAATGACTATACTACCTAAAGCAATCTACAGATTCAATGCAATCCCTATCAAATTACCAATGGCATTTTTCACAGAACTAGAAAAAAATGTTCACAATTTGTATGGAAACACAAAAGACCCTGATAGCCAAAGCAATCTTGAGAAAGAAAAACAGAGCTGGAGGAATCAGGTTCCCTGACTTCAGACTATACTACAAAGATACAGTAATCAAGACACTATGGTACTGGCACAAAAAGAGAAATATACATCAGTGGAATAGGATAGAAAGCTCAGAGGTAAACCCACACACATATGGTCACCTTATTTTTGATAAAGTAGGCAAGAATATACAATGGAGGTAAGACAGCCTCTTCAATAAGTGGTGCTGGGAAAACTGGACAGCTACATGTAAAAGAATGAAATTAGAACACTCCCTAACACATACACAAAAATAAACTCAAAATGGATTAAAGACCTAAATGTAAGGCCAGACACCATCAAACTCTTAAAGGAAAACATAGACAGAACACTCTATGACCTAAATCACAGCAAGATCCTTTTTGACCCACGTCCTAGAGAAATGGAAATAAAAACAAAAATAAACAAATGGGACTTAATGAAACTTAAAAGCTTTTGCACAGCAAAGGAAACCATAAACAAGACAAAAAGTAAACCCTCAGAATGGGAGAAAATATTTGCAAATGAAGCAACTGACAAAGGATTAATCCCCAAAACATACAAGCAACTCATGCAGCTCAATATCAAAAGAACAAACAACCCAATCCAAAAATGGGCAGAAGACCTAAATAGACATTTCTCCAAAGAAGATATACAGATTGCCAACAAACACATGAAAGGATGCTCAACATCACTAATCATTAGAGAAATGTAAATCAAAACTGCAATGAGATATCATCTCACACCGGTCAGAATGGCCATCATCAAAAAATCTACAAACAATAAATGCTGGAGAGGGTGTGAAGAAAAGGGAACCCTCTTGCACTGTTGGTGGGAAAGTAAATTGATACAGCCACTATGGAGAACAGTATAGAGGTTCCATAAGAAACTAAAAATAGAACTATCATATGACCCAGCACTCCCACTACTGGGCATATACCCTGAGAAAACCATAGTTCAAAAAGAGTCACGGGGCTTCCCTGGTAGTGCAGTGGTTGAGAGTCCGCCTGCTGATGCAGGGGACACGAGTTCGTGCCCCAGTCCAGGAGGATCCCACATGCTGTGGAGCAGCTGGGCCCGTGAGCCATGGCCGCTGGGCCTGCGTGTCCAGAGCCTGTGCTCTGCAACAGGAGAGGCCACAACAGTGAGAGACCCGTGTACCGAAAAAAAAAAAAAAGAGTCACGTACCACAATCTTCATTGCAGCTCTATTTACAATAGCCAGGACATGGAGGCAACCTAAGTGTCCATCAACAGATGAATGGCTAAAAAAAATGTGGCACATATATACAATGGAATATTAGTCATAAAAAGAAACGAAATTGAGTTATTTGTAGTGAGATGGATGGACCTAGAGACTGTCATACAGAGTGAAGTAAGTCAGAAAGAGAAGAACAAATATTGAATGCTAACACATATATATGGAATCTAAAAAAAAACAAAAACTTTCTGATGAACCTAGGGTCAGGACAGGAATAAAGATGCAGACGTAGAGAATGGACTTGAGAACACGGGGAAGGGAAAGTGTAAGATGGGATGAAATGAGAGATTTACATTGACATATATACACTACCAAATGTAAAATAGATAGCTAGTGGAAAGCAGCCGCATAACATAGGAGGATCAGCTTGGTGCTTTGTGACCTCCTAGAGGGGTGGGATAGGGAGAGTGGGAGGGAGATGTAGGAGAGAGGGGATATAGGAATATATGTATACATATAGCTGATTCACTTTGTTATACAACAGCAACTAACACAACATTGTAAAGCAATTGTACTCCAATAAAGATGGTTAAAAAAATGCAATACAAGCAATGATAACAAAATCATTCACTAATAAAGTGAAGATATAAAGATGGAAGTTTTTTGTATGCCAAGGCATCATTAAAAAATCAAGTAGGGGCCAGATCAAGATGGTAGAGTAGGAAGATCCTGAGTACACCTCCATCCCAAGACATACCAAAACTAAAACTATATATAGAACAACTATTTCTGAAAATGACCTGAAGACTGGCAGAAAAGATTTTTCTACAACTAAGGATATAAAGAAAAGGCCACATTGAGACAGGTAGGAGGGGAAAAAATGTGGTCTAGTCAGAGCACACCTTCCTGGTACACAAGTGGGAGAGATATAACAACTGTGGATGTCCCTCCTCAGGACTGAAGTATCCAATTCCAATCCCCACATAGAGCTCCCCAGCCCAGGGGATCTACACCAAGAAGGTTAGCTCCCATAATGTGTGACTTTGAAAACAAGTGGGGTTTATATCTGGGAGAGCCAGAGGACTATGGGAAACTTGAGACTTTGCTCTTGAAGGGCTCATACACAAACACACTCACTCCAAGTCCTAGTGCAGAGGCAGCAGCTTGAAAAGTATCTGTGTCATATGAAAAGGAGATTCATTGACTAATTTATGGCTTGTGCTAGAGGTGCAGGGATCTAGCGGAACTTTCTCCAGGGAGGGAAGCACTGGCAGGTGACATTTTTCTTACTATCCTTCCACTTAGCTGGCCCAGTTCTGGTGGGCACCACTGATATCACTCTCTATCAACCTAGCAAACACAGTGAGTCCCACCCCAGTGTTCCCCTGAGGATCAGCCCTGCCCCTGCCCAACCTACCCGCCATAGCTGGCCCCTTCAAAGCAGCTCCCACCCTACCCCAAGAGGTGGCCCAAGCCAGAAATGGTGTTCCTCTGAAGTGGTTCTTGCTCTGGGGGACCAGCACAGCAACATACCCACAATAATTGTGGCCAGGCCTCAGAGCCAGTTGAGCTGGGGGCCACACTCACTCACCAGGGCATCTACAGTAATCATGGCCCAACCACAACAGGAAGGTACACACAGCCCACACAGGGGATACCCTTGGAGTACCTGGCTCTAGTGACGAGGGGGAGTTTTTTCACTGGGCACCATTCGATGCTGTCTACATAACACTACTCCTTCAGGAATGGGAGGTGTAGATGATACACCTAATACATATAAACAAAAACAGAAAATTAGGCAAAATGAGGATGCAAAGGAATACTTCCCAAATGAAATAAGAAAAATCCTCAGAAAAAGAAGTAAACAAAATGGAAATAAGATATTTACCAGACAAAGAATTCAAAGTAATAGTCATCAAGATACTCACTGAATTTAGGAGAAGAATGAACTCAGTGAGAACATCAACGAACAGAAAATATTTTTTAAAATAACCAATCAGAACTGAATAACTGAAATGAAAAGTCAGCTAGAGGGAATCAAGAGCATATTAAAGGATGCAGAACAGATCAGTAATCTGGAAGACAGGGTGGTGGAAATCACATGATCAGAAGAGAAAACAGGAAAAAAAAAATTTAATGAGAATAGTTTAAGGGACCTATGGGACATCCTCAAGAATTCTAACATATGCATTATATAGGTCCCAGGAGGAGAAGAGAGAGAGAGAAAGGGACAGAAAACTATTTGAAGAAATAATGGCTGAAAACTTCCCTAACCTGGCAAAAGAAACAGACAGCTAAGTCCAAGAAGCACAAAGTCCCAAACAAGATGAACTCAAAGAGATAGACACATTATAATTAAAATGTCAAAAGTTAAAGAGAGAATCTTAAAAGCAGCAAGAGAAAATCAAATAGTCGTGTAAAAGGGAACCTCCCTAAGACTCTCAGCTGATTTTTCAGCAGAAACTTTACAGGCCAGAAGGGACTGGCACAATATATTCAAACTACTGAAAGGAAAAATTTACAACCAAGAATACTGTACCTGGCAAGATTACAATTCAGAATTGAAGGAGAGATAGAGTTTCCTAGAGAAGCAAAAGCTAAAGGAGTTCAGCACCACTAACCCAGCCTTATAAGAAATGTTAAAGGGACTTATTAAAAGGAAAAAAAAAAGACCATATCTAGAAACAAGAAAATTATGAAAGAGAAAAATCTCACTGATAAAGGCAAACATATAGTAAAGGTAGTGTATCAACTACCTATAAATCAAGTATGCAGGTTGAAAGACTTTTGTACATGTATTTATATCTAAAATAGTTAAGCAATACACAAAATAATAAATATAAAATATGTCAAGGGAATATAGTCAGTATTTTATAATAACTATAAATGGAATATAACCTTTAAAAATTGTCAATCACTGTTGTACACCTGTAACTTATATAATATTGTACATCAACTATACTTCAATTTGAATTAAAAAAAATAATGTCAAAAACATAAAAGGTAGTAAGGAGAGTAGAAATGTACTGCTTTTAGAATGTACTCCAACTTAAGGAACAATCAGCTTAAAATAGACTACTATATAAATATGTTGTTTTATACGAACCTCATGGTAACCACAAAACAAAAACCTATTAACAGATACACAAAAATAAAGAGAAAGGAATACAAACATACACTAAAGAAAATCATCAAATCACAGTGGAAGAGAACAAGTGAAGAAAGGAACAGAGAACTACAAAACCATCCAAAAAACAATTAACAAAACTGTGATAACTACCTACCTATCAATAATCACCTTAAGTATAAATGGGCTAAATATTTCAATCAAAAGACATAGGGCAGCGAGTGCATTAAAAAAAAAAAGACCCATATATATCCTGCATACATGAGACTCACCACAGATCTAAAGAAAAACACAGGGTAAAATGAAGTGATAGAAAAAGATATCCCATGAAAATGGAAATTTTTAAAAAGCTGGGGTAATAATAGACAAAATAAACTTTTAAAAAAGACTAACAAGAGACAAAGAAGAACATCACAGAAATAAAGGGATCGATCCAGCAAGAGGATATAACACTTGTAAATATCTACGTACCCAACATAGGAGCACGTACATACATAAAGCAAATATTAACAGACATAAAGGGAGATATGGACAGGATATAAAACTCGTAAGGGGTTTTAACACCATGCTTAAATCAGTGGATAAATCATCCAAACAGAAAATCAGTTTAAAAAAATTGGCCTCATGGCACATTAGACATGATACACTTAATAGATATATAGAGAACAATCCACCCTAAACGATCAGAATACTATAAGTCCCCTACACACGAATGAGTTTCATTCCAAGAGTGCGGTTGTAAGACCAATGTGATCATAAATGCAACAAAGTTAGCCTAGGTACCCAACTAACACAATCAGCTATATAGTACTGTACTGTACTGTAATAGGTTTATAATACTTTTCACACAAATAATACATAAAAAACAAGTGAACACAAAAAATAAAGAGAACAATTTTAATCTTACAGTACAGTACCTTGAAATGTACAGTAGTACTGTACAACAACTGGCATACAGGCACTGGGATAAAGTGAACAGGCAAGACGTGTTACTGGAGGAGAGAGAGGAGGTGGGAGATAGTAGAGCTGAAGGATCCTCAGCAATAGGAGACAGGGCAAGCTGCAATTTCACTCATGCCTGACATTGATGGCAAAAGTTCTCATTCCTTGCTGGATTCAATTCTATCTACCCTCTTGAAAAAACGATCCAGTGATGTCTGGGTAGTAGCTCTTTTTTTCTTGTCATAGATGACATGGTAGCACTGGATTGCATTCTGAATGGCTGCTGCAACCTTTGTGTCCCATTCTATGTTCATGTCCTGTGCCTCAAAAACTAACAGTGCCTCCTCAAATAAAGAAAATCTCCTTGCCATTTCCTGCGTCATGAATCTCTTCGGTTACTTCTTCTTCCTCTTGTCTCTCTTTGTCCTTTCTCTGGGCCTCCAATTCCATCAGGTCTTCATTTGGAAGCTCCTTGTGTTGCATAGCAAGGAGTTCAATGAAGTCGTCCTCTTGCAGATCTAGCTCCAGCTTCTCACTGAGGGTCACTAAGTTGCTGAAGACCTCTTTAGGCTCCTCATCCACCTTCTCAAATCCACGAAAATCATGAACAAACTTCAGGCAAAGGTTCTTCCAAATTCCTTTCATGGTGAAAGCTATAACCTCACACCAAGCAAAGTCATGGCCTTGTAGATGTTATAGTCCTTCCAAAATTGTTGCAAGGTTGTTCCTGATTCATCACTCGCCTTTATTTCCTGACAAAAAATATGAGATAAATAATATTTCTTGAAAGTCGCTATAACTCTCTGGTCCGTAGGTTGGATGAGTGACATAGTAATTGGTGGCAGATGCACTACTTTGACATTGGGATGAAAGTCGTCCATGAATGGGGGGTGGCCCGGAGCACTGTCAAGCAGTAAAAGAATGATGAATGGGACATCCTTCTCCAAGCAACATTTCTTTACCTCTGGGATAAAGTGGTGGAAAAACCAGTCCTGGAAAATGGCCTGTGTAACCCAGGCTTTGGGGTTACTCTTCCACAAAACAGGAAGAGAGCCCTTGGCTGTGTTTTTAAGGGCTCTTGGGTTCTCTGAATGATAAACTAAGAGAGGCTTCAGCTTCATATCACCAGAAGCATTGCCACCAAACAACAGAGTTAGCCTATCCTTTACTGCTTTATAGCCTGGCATCAACTTTTCCTCCTTACTGATGTAACTTCAGTCTGGCATCCTCTGCCAGTACAGTCCTGTCTCATCCACATTAAAAACCTGCTCAGGTAAACAGGCACCTTCATCAATTTCTCAAAACGTTTTCAGGAAATTCCTGGGCAGCACTCACTGCCTTGCCACTTACTTTTATGTTGTGAAGGTTGGCTCTAGCCTTGAACCAGTGAAACCAGCCACAGCTGGCATTAAAAGTTGTGCCCTCTGATTCTTCACTGTGTTTCTTCTTCAAGTCTTTATAAAGGTTTTTAGCTTCCTCTTGAATCAGCATTAAGCTGAGCGGGACTCTGATGATGCTGATCCTGCATCCACACACTGAGAAGTTTCTCCATCTCCTCCATCACTTTTCCACTCTTCTTCAGTGTTATTGTCAGCATCATTGGCACAGCAGACTTCACATCTTCCATGATCTTGTCCTTGTTCTTTAGAATCGTGCCTATAGTTGAATGATTCTTGTTATAAGAACGAGTGAGGGCTTCCCTGGTGGCACAGTGGTTGAGAGTCCGCCTGCCGATGCAGGGGACACGGGTTCGTGTCCCGGTCTGGGAAGATCCCACATGCCGCGGAGCAGCTGGGCCCGTGAGCCATGCCCGCTGAGCCTGCATGTCCGGGGCCTGTGCTCCGCAACGGGAGAGGCCACAACAGTGAGAGGTCCGCGTACTGCAAAAAAAAAAAAATAAAAAAAAAGAACAAGTGATGTCTACCATCTTTTTGTCTTACTCTTCTCTCTCAATTATTTTCAGTTTTGTTTCCACTGTTATCACTTGGTGCTTCTTAGCAGTACCAGCTACATCACTGCTGCTTTTATGCTTGCTTCCAGACATCCTGGGCTTGAAATAAAGATACTGTACTACTGTACTCTATACAGTACTGTACAGTAAAATATACAAAAGCACAACCACTTGTAGAGGATGCACTCACGTGACAATGTATGCTAGACACGTGAACTAGTTTACATGATTGGACATGCAAACACACGTTTGCCTCTTTGAAAGTTCACAACTTGAAGATTCGTATGTAGGGGGCCTACTGTATACATTTTTTTCAAGAGCAGATGGAACATTTTCCATGATAGATCACATGTTAGGCCGTAAAACAAGTACCAATACATTAAGGAAGAATGAAATCATATCAAGCATCTTTTCTGACCACAACAGTATAAAAGTAGAAATCAATTACAAGGATAAAACTGGAAAAAAACACAAACATGTGGAAGCTAAACTACATGCTCCTAGACAACCAATAGGTGAATGAAGAGATTAAAAAGGAAATAAAAAATACCTTGAAACAAATGAAAATGGAAACACAGCTCTCCAAAATCAGTGGTATACAGCAAAAGCAGTTCTAAGAGGGAAGTTCATACCTACCCTCAGGAAATAAGAAAAATATCAAATAAACAATTTAACCTTAAACCTTAAGGAACTAGAAAAAGAAGAAACAAAGCCTAACATTAATAGAAGGAATAAAATAATAAAGATCAGAGCAAAAATAATGAAATAGATACTGGAAAAAAAAGAAAAGAGCAATGAAACTAAGCTGGTTCTTTGAAAAGATTAAAAGAAAAACTGATAAACCTTTAGCCAGACTCATCAAGAAAGATGACTAGATAAGTAAAATCAGGTAAAAAAGAGGATAAGTTGAAACCAACATCATAGAAATACAAATGATCATAACAGAAAACTATGAACAGTTATGTGCCAACAAATTGGACAAGCTATAACTAAAAAATGGATAAATTCCTAGAAACATACAATCTTCCAAAACAGATTCAGGAAGAAACAGAAAATCTGAATAAACCAATCACTAGTAATGAAATGAATTCAGCAGTCAAAAAACTCCCAACAAATAAAAGTTCAGAACCAGAAGTCTTCACAGGCGAATTCTTCCAAACCTTTAGAGTTAATACCTATTCTTATCAAACTATTCCAAAAAGTTGAAGATAAAGGAATGCTTCCAAACACGTTCTACATGCCATCATTACCCTGATACCAAAACCAGAAAAGACACTAGAAAAAAAAAAAAAAGAAAATTATAGGTCATTATACCTGATTAATATAGATGCAAAAATTCTTAGCAAAATTTTAGCAAACTGAATTCAACAATACATTAAAAGGATCATATACCATGATCAAGTGGAATAGATTCTAGGAATGTAAGGATGGCTCAATATTCACAAATCAATCAACATGATACACCACATTAACAAAACAAAGAATAAAAATCATATGATCATCTCAATAGATGCAGAAAGTTCATTTGACCAAAATCAACATCCATTTATGTTAAAAAATCTCAATAAAGTGGGTATAGAGGAAATGTGCCTCAACATAATAAAGGCCATATATGACAAATCCACAGCTAACATCACATTCAGCTGAAAGCTTTTCCTCTAAGATCAGTAATAAGACGAGGATGCCCACTATTGACATTTTTATTCAACCCAGTATTGGAAATCCTAGGCATAGCAATTAAGCAGGAAAAAGAGATAAAAGACATCCAAATTAAAAGGGAAGAAGTAAAACTGTCACTATTTGCAGATAATATAATTCTATGTATAGAGAACCCTGTAGGCTCCAACAAACTATTAGAACTGATAAATGTATTCAGTAAAATTTCAGGATATAAAATTAATATACAGAAATCTGTTGTGTTTCTGTATAATAATGACAAACTCTCAGAAAGAGAAATTAAGAAAACAATCCCCTTTACAAATGCATCAAAAAGAATATAATACCTAGGTGTAAAGAGGTAAAGACTTGTATCCTGAAAACTGTAAGACATTAATGAAATAGATTGAAAATGACACAAACAAATGGAAAGATATACTATGCTCATGGATTGGAAGAATTAATGTTGTTAAAATGTTCATGCTACCCAGTGTGATCTACAAATTCAATGCAATCTCTACCTACATACTTACGGCATTTTTCCTGAACTTAACAAATAATCCTAAAATTTGTGTAGAACACAGAAGACCCCAAATATCCAAAGCAATATTAAGAAAGAAGATTAAAACTGGAGGTATCACATGCCCTGATTTCAAACTATACTATAAAGCTATAGTAATCAAAACTGTATGGTACTGGCACAAAAATAGACACATAGACCAATGGAATAGAAATAAACCAATGCTTATACGATCAATTAATTTATGATAAAGGAGGCAAGAATATATAGTGGGTAAAAGACAGTCTCTTCAATAAATAATGTTGGGAAAACTGAACAGCTACATGCAAAACAATGAAACTGGACCACTGTCTTATACCATACTGAGAAAAAAAAAGAGAAAAACCTCAAAACAGATTAAGACCTAAATGTAAGACCTGAAATTATAAAATTTCTAGAAGAAAACCTAGTCAGTACCCTCTTTGACATCAGTCTTAGCAATATTTTGGGGCAATCCATCTCCTCAGGCAAGGGCAACAAAAGCAAAAATAAACAAATGGGACTACATCCAAGTAAAAAGCTTTTGTACAGTGAAGGAAACTGTCAGCAAAATGAAAAGGCAATCAACTGAATTAGAGAAGATATTTGCAAATGATACATTAAATAAGGGGTTAATATCAAAAAATATAAAAAGAGGTCACATAACTCATTATCAAAAACTGCTATTAAAAAATGGGCAGAGGGGCTTCCCTGGTGGCTCAGTGGTTGAGAGTTCGCCTGCCGATGCAGGGGATGCAGGTTCGTGCCCCAGTCTGGGAGGATCCCACATGCCGTGGAGTGGCTGGGCCCGTGAGCCATGGCCACTGAGCCTGTGCGTCCAGAGCCTGTGCTCCGCAACGGGAGAGGCCACAACAGTGAGAGGCCCGTGTACCGAAAAAAAAAAAAAAGAGTCACGTACCACAATCTTCATTGCAGCTCTATTTACAATAGCCAGGACATGGAGGCAACCTAAGTGTCCATCAACAGATGAATGGCTAAAAAAAATGTGGCACATATATACAATGGAATATTAGTCATAAAAAGAAACGAAATTGAGTTATTTGTAGTGAGATGGATGGACCTAGAGACTGTCATACAGAGTGAAGTAAGTCAGAAAGAGAAGAACAAATATTGAATGCTAACACATATATATGGAATCTAAAAAAAAACAAAAACTTTCTGATGAACCTAGGGTCAGGACAGGAATAAAGATGCAGACGTAGAGAATGGACTTGAGAACACGGGGAAGGGAAAGTGTAAGATGGGATGAAATGAGAGATTTACATTGACATATATACACTACCAAATGTAAAATAGATAGCTAGTGGAAAGCAGCCGCATAACATAGGAGGATCAGCTTGGTGCTTTGTGACCTCCTAGAGGGGTGGGATAGGGAGAGTGGGAGGGAGATGTAGGAGAGAGGGGATATAGGAATATATGTATACATATAGCTGATTCACTTTGTTATACAACAGCAACTAACACAACATTGTAAAGCAATTGTACTCCAATAAAGATGGTTAAAAAAATGCAATACAAGCAATGATAACAAAATCATTCACTAATAAAGTGAAGATATAAAGATGGAAGTTTTTTGTATGCCAAGGCATCATTAAAAAATCAAGTAGGGGCCAGATCAAGATGGTAGAGTAGGAAGATCCTGAGTACACCTCCATCCCAAGACATACCAAAACTAAAACTATATATAGAACAACTATTTCTGAAAATGACCTGAAGACTGGCAGAAAAGATTTTTCTACAACTAAGGATATAAAGAAAAGGCCACATTGAGACAGGTAGGAGGGGAAAAAATGTGGTCTAGTCAGAGCACACCTTCCTGGTACACAAGTGGGAGAGATATAACAACTGTGGATGTCCCTCCTCAGGACTGAAGTATCCAATTCCAATCCCCACATAGAGCTCCCCAGCCCAGGGGATCTACACCAAGAAGGTTAGCTCCCATAATGTGTGACTTTGAAAACAAGTGGGGTTTATATCTGGGAGAGCCAGAGGACTATGGGAAACTTGAGACTTTGCTCTTGAAGGGCTCATACACAAACACACTCACTCCAAGTCCTAGTGCAGAGGCAGCAGCTTGAAAAGTATCTGTGTCATATGAAAAGGAGATTCATTGACTAATTTATGGCTTGTGCTAGAGGTGCAGGGATCTAGCGGAACTTTCTCCAGGGAGGGAAGCACTGGCAGGTGACATTTTTCTTACTATCCTTCCACTTAGCTGGCCCAGTTCTGGTGGGCACCACTGATATCACTCTCTATCAACCTAGCAAACACAGTGAGTCCCACCCCAGTGTTCCCCTGAGGATCAGCCCTGCCCCTGCCCAACCTACCCGCCATAGCTGGCCCCTTCAAAGCAGCTCCCACCCTACCCCAAGAGGTGGCCCAAGCCAGAAATGGTGTTCCTCTGAAGTGGTTCTTGCTCTGGGGGACCAGCACAGCAACATACCCACAATAATTGTGGCCAGGCCTCAGAGCCAGTTGAGCTGGGGGCCACACTCACTCACCAGGGCATCTACAGTAATCATGGCCCAACCACAACAGGAAGGTACACACAGCCCACACAGGGGATACCCTTGGAGTACCTGGCTCTAGTGACGAGGGGGAGTTTTTTCACTGGGCACCATTCGATGCTGTCTACATAACACTACTCCTTCAGGAATGGGAGGTGTAGATGATACACCTAATACATATAAACAAAAACAGAAAATTAGGCAAAATGAGGATGCAAAGGAATACTTCCCAAATGAAATAAGAAAAATCCTCAGAAAAAGAAGTAAACAAAATGGAAATAAGATATTTACCAGACAAAGAATTCAAAGTAATAGTCATCAAGATACTCACTGAATTTAGGAGAAGAATGAACTCAGTGAGAACATCAACGAACAGAAAATATTTTTTAAAATAACCAATCAGAACTGAATAACTGAAATGAAAAGTCAGCTAGAGGGAATCAAGAGCATATTAAAGGATGCAGAACAGATCAGTAATCTGGAAGACAGGGTGGTGGAAATCACATGATCAGAAGAGAAAACAGGAAAAAAAAAATTTAATGAGAATAGTTTAAGGGACCTATGGGACATCCTCAAGAATTCTAACATATGCATTATATAGGTCCCAGGAGGAGAAGAGAGAGAGAGAAAGGGACAGAAAACTATTTGAAGAAATAATGGCTGAAAACTTCCCTAACCTGGCAAAAGAAACAGACAGCTAAGTCCAAGAAGCACAAAGTCCCAAACAAGATGAACTCAAAGAGATAGACACATTATAATTAAAATGTCAAAAGTTAAAGAGAGAATCTTAAAAGCAGCAAGAGAAAATCAAATAGTCGTGTAAAAGGGAACCTCCCTAAGACTCTCAGCTGATTTTTCAGCAGAAACTTTACAGGCCAGAAGGGACTGGCACAATATATTCAAACTACTGAAAGGAAAAATTTACAACCAAGAATACTGTACCTGGCAAGATTACAATTCAGAATTGAAGGAGAGATAGAGTTTCCTAGAGAAGCAAAAGCTAAAGGAGTTCAGCACCACTAACCCAGCCTTATAAGAAATGTTAAAGGGACTTATTAAAAGGAAAAAAAAAAGACCATATCTAGAAACAAGAAAATTATGAAAGAGAAAAATCTCACTGATAAAGGCAAACATATAGTAAAGGTAGTGTATCAACTACCTATAAATCAAGTATGCAGGTTGAAAGACTTTTGTACATGTATTTATATCTAAAATAGTTAAGCAATACACAAAATAATAAATATAAAATATGTCAAGGGAATATAGTCAGTATTTTATAATAACTATAAATGGAATATAACCTTTAAAAATTGTCAATCACTGTTGTACACCTGTAACTTATATAATATTGTACATCAACTATACTTCAATTTGAATTAAAAAAAATAATGTCAAAAACATAAAAGGTAGTAAGGAGAGTAGAAATGTACTGCTTTTAGAATGTACTCCAACTTAAGGAACAATCAGCTTAAAATAGACTACTATATAAATATGTTGTTTTATACGAACCTCATGGTAACCACAAAACAAAAACCTATTAACAGATACACAAAAATAAAGAGAAAGGAATACAAACATACACTAAAGAAAATCATCAAATCACAGTGGAAGAGAACAAGTGAAGAAAGGAACAGAGAACTACAAAACCATCCAAAAAACAATTAACAAAACTGTGATAACTACCTACCTATCAATAATCACCTTAAGTATAAATGGGCTAAATATTTCAATCAAAAGACATAGGGCAGCGAGTGCATTAAAAAAAAAAAGACCCATATATATCCTGCATACATGAGACTCACCACAGATCTAAAGAAAAACACAGGGTAAAATGAAGTGATAGAAAAAGATATCCCATGAAAATGGAAATTTTTAAAAAGCTGGGGTAATAATAGACAAAATAAACTTTTAAAAAAGACTAACAAGAGACAAAGAAGAACATCACAGAAATAAAGGGATCGATCCAGCAAGAGGATATAACACTTGTAAATATCTACGTACCCAACATAGGAGCACGTACATACATAAAGCAAATATTAACAGACATAAAGGGAGATATGGACAGGATATAAAACTCGTAAGGGGTTTTAACACCATGCTTAAATCAGTGGATAAATCATCCAAACAGAAAATCAGTTTAAAAAAATTGGCCTCATGGCACATTAGACATGATACACTTAATAGATATATAGAGAACAATCCACCCTAAACGATCAGAATACTATAAGTCCCCTACACACGAATGAGTTTCATTCCAAGAGTGCGGTTGTAAGACCAATGTGATCATAAATGCAACAAAGTTAGCCTAGGTACCCAACTAACACAATCAGCTATATAGTACTGTACTGTACTGTAATAGGTTTATAATACTTTTCACACAAATAATACATAAAAAACAAGTGAACACAAAAAATAAAGAGAACAATTTTAATCTTACAGTACAGTACCTTGAAATGTACAGTAGTACTGTACAACAACTGGCATACAGGCACTGGGATAAAGTGAACAGGCAAGACGTGTTACTGGAGGAGAGAGAGGAGGTGGGAGATAGTAGAGCTGAAGGATCCTCAGCAATAGGAGACAGGGCAAGCTGCAATTTCACTCATGCCTGACATTGATGGCAAAAGTTCTCATTCCTTGCTGGATTCAATTCTATCTACCCTCTTGAAAAAACGATCCAGTGATGTCTGGGTAGTAGCTCTTTTTTTCTTGTCATAGATGACATGGTAGCACTGGATTGCATTCTGAATGGCTGCTGCAACCTTTGTGTCCCATTCTATGTTCATGTCCTGTGCCTCAAAAACTAACAGTGCCTCCTCAAATAAAGAAAATCTCCTTGCCATTTCCTGCGTCATGAATCTCTTCGGTTACTTCTTCTTCCTCTTGTCTCTCTTTGTCCTTTCTCTGGGCCTCCAATTCCATCAGGTCTTCATTTGGAAGCTCCTTGTGTTGCATAGCAAGGAGTTCAATGAAGTCGTCCTCTTGCAGATCTAGCTCCAGCTTCTCACTGAGGGTCACTAAGTTGCTGAAGACCTCTTTAGGCTCCTCATCCACCTTCTCAAATCCACGAAAATCATGAACAAACTTCAGGCAAAGGTTCTTCCAAATTCCTTTCATGGTGAAAGCTATAACCTCACACCAAGCAAAGTCATGGCCTTGTAGATGTTATAGTCCTTCCAAAATTGTTGCAAGGTTGTTCCTGATTCATCACTCGCCTTTATTTCCTGACAAAAAATATGAGATAAATAATATTTCTTGAAAGTCGCTATAACTCTCTGGTCCGTAGGTTGGATGAGTGACATAGTAATTGGTGGCAGATGCACTACTTTGACATTGGGATGAAAGTCGTCCATGAATGGGGGGTGGCCCGGAGCACTGTCAAGCAGTAAAAGAATGATGAATGGGACATCCTTCTCCAAGCAACATTTCTTTACCTCTGGGATAAAGTGGTGGAAAAACCAGTCCTGGAAAATGGCCTGTGTAACCCAGGCTTTGGGGTTACTCTTCCACAAAACAGGAAGAGAGCCCTTGGCTGTGTTTTTAAGGGCTCTTGGGTTCTCTGAATGATAAACTAAGAGAGGCTTCAGCTTCATATCACCAGAAGCATTGCCACCAAACAACAGAGTTAGCCTATCCTTTACTGCTTTATAGCCTGGCATCAACTTTTCCTCCTTACTGATGTAACTTCAGTCTGGCATCCTCTGCCAGTACAGTCCTGTCTCATCCACATTAAAAACCTGCTCAGGTAAACAGGCACCTTCATCAATTTCTCAAAACGTTTTCAGGAAATTCCTGGGCAGCACTCACTGCCTTGCCACTTACTTTTATGTTGTGAAGGTTGGCTCTAGCCTTGAACCAATGAAACCAGCCACAGCTGGCATTAAAAGTTGTGCCCTCTGATTCTTCACTGTGTTTCTTCTTCAAGTCTTTATAAAGGTTTTTAGCTTCCTCTTGAATCAGCATTAAGCTGAGCGGGACTCTGATGATGCTGATCCTGCATCCACACACTGAGAAGTTTCTCCATCTCCTCCATCACTTTTCCACTCTTCTTCAGTGTTATTGTCAGCATCATTGGCACAGCAGACTTCACATCTTCCATGATCTTGTCCTTGTTCTTTAGAATCGTGCCTATAGTTGAATGATTCTTGTTATAAGAACGAGTGAGGGCTTCCCTGGTGGCACAGTGGTTGAGAGTCCGCCTGCCGATGCAGGGGACACGGGTTCGTGTCCCGGTCTGGGAAGATCCCACATGCCGCGGAGCAGCTGGGCCCGTGAGCCATGCCCGCTGAGCCTGCATGTCCGGGGCCTGTGCTCCGCAACGGGAGAGGCCACAACAGTGAGAGGTCCGCGTACTGCAAAAAAAAAAAAATAAAAAAAAAGAACAAGTGATGTCTACCATCTTTTTGTCTTACTCTTCTCTCTCAATTATTTTCAGTTTTGTTTCCACTGTTATCACTTGGTGCTTCTTAGCAGTACCAGCTACATCACTGCTGCTTTTATGCTTGCTTCCAGACATCCTGGGCTTGAAATAAAGATACTGTACTACTGTACTCTATACAGTACTGTACAGTAAAATATACAAAAGCACAACCACTTGTAGAGGATGCACTCACGTGACAATGTATGCTAGACACGTGAACTAGTTTACATGATTGGACATGCAAACACACGTTTGCCTCTTTGAAAGTTCACAACTTGAAGATTCGTATGTAGGGGGCCTACTGTATACATTTTTTTCAAGAGCAGATGGAACATTTTCCATGATAGATCACATGTTAGGCCGTAAAACAAGTACCAATACATTAAGGAAGAATGAAATCATATCAAGCATCTTTTCTGACCACAACAGTATAAAAGTAGAAATCAATTACAAGGATAAAACTGGAAAAAAACACAAACATGTGGAAGCTAAACTACATGCTCCTAGACAACCAATAGGTGAATGAAGAGATTAAAAAGGAAATAAAAAATACCTTGAAACAAATGAAAATGGAAACACAGCTCTCCAAAATCAGTGGTATACAGCAAAAGCAGTTCTAAGAGGGAAGTTCATACCTACCCTCAGGAAATAAGAAAAATATCAAATAAACAATTTAACCTTAAACCTTAAGGAACTAGAAAAAGAAGAAACAAAGCCTAACATTAATAGAAGGAATAAAATAATAAAGATCAGAGCAAAAATAATGAAATAGATACTGGAAAAAAAAGAAAAGAGCAATGAAACTAAGCTGGTTCTTTGAAAAGATTAAAAGAAAAACTGATAAACCTTTAGCCAGACTCATCAAGAAAGATGACTAGATAAGTAAAATCAGGTAAAAAAGAGGATAAGTTGAAACCAACATCATAGAAATACAAATGATCATAACAGAAAACTATGAACAGTTATGTGCCAACAAATTGGACAAGCTATAACTAAAAAATGGATAAATTCCTAGAAACATACAATCTTCCAAAACAGATTCAGGAAGAAACAGAAAATCTGAATAAACCAATCACTAGTAATGAAATGAATTCAGCAGTCAAAAAACTCCCAACAAATAAAAGTTCAGAACCAGAAGTCTTCACAGGCGAATTCTTCCAAACCTTTAGAGTTAATACCTATTCTTATCAAACTATTCCAAAAAGTTGAAGATAAAGGAATGCTTCCAAACACGTTCTACATGCCATCATTACCCTGATACCAAAACCAGAAAAGACACTAGAAAAAAAAAAAAAAGAAAATTATAGGTCATTATACCTGATTAATATAGATGCAAAAATTCTTAGCAAAATTTTAGCAAACTGAATTCAACAATACATTAAAAGGATCATATACCATGATCAAGTGGAATAGATTCTAGGAATGTAAGGATGGCTCAATATTCACAAATCAATCAACATGATACACCACATTAACAAAACAAAGAATAAAAATCATATGATCATCTCAATAGATGCAGAAAGTTCATTTGACCAAAATCAACATCCATTTATGTTAAAAAATCTCAATAAAGTGGGTATAGAGGAAATGTGCCTCAACATAATAAAGGCCATATATGACAAATCCACAGCTAACATCACATTCAGCTGAAAGCTTTTCCTCTAAGATCAGTAATAAGACGAGGATGCCCACTATTGACATTTTTATTCAACCCAGTATTGGAAATCCTAGGCATAGCAATTAAGCAGGAAAAAGAGATAAAAGACATCCAAATTAAAAGGGAAGAAGTAAAACTGTCACTATTTGCAGATAATATAATTCTATGTATAGAGAACCCTGTAGGCTCCAACAAACTATTAGAACTGATAAATGTATTCAGTAAAATTTCAGGATATAAAATTAATATACAGAAATCTGTTGTGTTTCTGTATAATAATGACAAACTCTCAGAAAGAGAAATTAAGAAAACAATCCCCTTTACAAATGCATCAAAAAGAATATAATACCTAGGTGTAAAGAGGTAAAGACTTGTATCCTGAAAACTGTAAGACATTAATGAAATAGATTGAAAATGACACAAACAAATGGAAAGATATACTATGCTCATGGATTGGAAGAATTAATGTTGTTAAAATGTTCATGCTACCCAGTGTGATCTACAAATTCAATGCAATCTCTACCTACATACTTACGGCATTTTTCCTGAACTTAACAAATAATCCTAAAATTTGTGTAGAACACAGAAGACCCCAAATATCCAAAGCAATATTAAGAAAGAAGATTAAAACTGGAGGTATCACATGCCCTGATTTCAAACTATACTATAAAGCTATAGTAATCAAAACTGTATGGTACTGGCACAAAAATAGACACATAGACCAATGGAATAGAAATAAACCAATGCTTATACGATCAATTAATTTATGATAAAGGAGGCAAGAATATATAGTGGGTAAAAGACAGTCTCTTCAATAAATAATGTTGGGAAAACTGAACAGCTACATGCAAAACAATGAAACTGGACCACTGTCTTATACCATACTGAGAAAAAAAAAGAGAAAAACCTCAAAACAGATTAAGACCTAAATGTAAGACCTGAAATTATAAAATTTCTAGAAGAAAACCTAGTCAGTACCCTCTTTGACATCAGTCTTAGCAATATTTTGGGGCAATCCATCTCCTCAGGCAAGGGCAACAAAAGCAAAAATAAACAAATGGGACTACATCCAAGTAAAAAGCTTTTGTACAGTGAAGGAAACTGTCAGCAAAATGAAAAGGCAATCAACTGAATTAGAGAAGATATTTGCAAATGATACATTAAATAAGGGGTTAATATCAAAAAATATAAAAAGAGGTCACATAACTCATTATCAAAAACTGCTATTAAAAAATGGGCAGAGGGGCTTCCCTGGTGGCTCAGTGGTTGAGAGTTCGCCTGCCGATGCAGGGGATGCAGGTTCGTGCCCCAGTCCGGGAGGATCCCACATGCCGTGGAGCGGCTGGGCCCGTGAGCCATGGCCACTGAGCCTGCGCGTCCAGAGCCTGTGCTCCGCAACGGGAGAGGCCACAACAGTGAGAGACCCGTGTACCGAAAAAAAAAAAAAAGAGTCACGTACCACAATCTTCATTGCAGCTCTATTTACAATAGCCAGGACATGGAGGCAACCTAAGTGTCCATCAACAGATGAATGGCTAAAAAAAATGTGGCACATATATACAATGGAATATTAGTCATAAAAAGAAACGAAATTGAGTTATTTGTAGTGAGATGGATGGACCTAGAGACTGTCATACAGAGTGAAGTAAGTCAGAAAGAGAAGAACAAATATTGAATGCTAACACATATATATGGAATCTAAAAAAAAACAAAAACTTTCTGATGAACCTAGGGTCAGGACAGGAATAAAGATGCAGACGTAGAGAATGGACTTGAGAACACGGGGAAGGGAAAGTGTAAGATGGGATGAAATGAGAGATTTACATTGACATATATACACTACCAAATGTAAAATAGATAGCTAGTGGAAAGCAGCCGCATAACATAGGAGGATCAGCTTGGTGCTTTGTGACCTCCTAGAGGGGTGGGATAGGGAGAGTGGGAGGGAGATGTAGGAGAGAGGGGATATAGGAATATATGTATACATATAGCTGATTCACTTTGTTATACAACAGCAACTAACACAACATTGTAAAGCAATTGTACTCCAATAAAGATGGTTAAAAAAATGCAATACAAGCAATGATAACAAAATCATTCACTAATAAAGTGAAGATATAAAGATGGAAGTTTTTTGTATGCCAAGGCATCATTAAAAAATCAAGTAGGGGCCAGATCAAGATGGTAGAGTAGGAAGATCCTGAGTACACCTCCATCCCAAGACATACCAAAACTAAAACTATATATAGAACAACTATTTCTGAAAATGACCTGAAGACTGGCAGAAAAGATTTTTCTACAACTAAGGATATAAAGAAAAGGCCACATTGAGACAGGTAGGAGGGGAAAAAATGTGGTCTAGTCAGAGCACACCTTCCTGGTACACAAGTGGGAGAGATATAACAACTGTGGATGTCCCTCCTCAGGACTGAAGTATCCAATTCCAATCCCCACATAGAGCTCCCCAGCCCAGGGGATCTACACCAAGAAGGTTAGCTCCCATAATGTGTGACTTTGAAAACAAGTGGGGTTTATATCTGGGAGAGCCAGAGGACTATGGGAAACTTGAGACTTTGCTCTTGAAGGGCTCATACACAAACACACTCACTCCAAGTCCTAGTGCAGAGGCAGCAGCTTGAAAAGTATCTGTGTCATATGAAAAGGAGATTCATTGACTAATTTATGGCTTGTGCTAGAGGTGCAGGGATCTAGCGGAACTTTCTCCAGGGAGGGAAGCACTGGCAGGTGACATTTTTCTTACTATCCTTCCACTTAGCTGGCCCAGTTCTGGTGGGCACCACTGATATCACTCTCTATCAACCTAGCAAACACAGTGAGTCCCACCCCAGTGTTCCCCTGAGGATCAGCCCTGCCCCTGCCCAACCTACCCGCCATAGCTGGCCCCTTCAAAGCAGCTCCCACCCTACCCCAAGAGGTGGCCCAAGCCAGAAATGGTGTTCCTCTGAAGTGGTTCTTGCTCTGGGGGACCAGCACAGCAACATACCCACAATAATTGTGGCCAGGCCTCAGAGCCAGTTGAGCTGGGGGCCACACTCACTCACCAGGGCATCTACAGTAATCATGGCCCAACCACAACAGGAAGGTACACACAGCCCACACAGGGGATACCCTTGGAGTACCTGGCTCTAGTGACGAGGGGGAGTTTTTTCACTGGGCACCATTCGATGCTGTCTACATAACACTACTCCTTCAGGAATGGGAGGTGTAGATGATACACCTAATACATATAAACAAAAACAGAAAATTAGGCAAAATGAGGATGCAAAGGAATACTTCCCAAATGAAATAAGAAAAATCCTCAGAAAAAGAAGTAAACAAAATGGAAATAAGATATTTACCAGACAAAGAATTCAAAGTAATAGTCATCAAGATACTCACTGAATTTAGGAGAAGAATGAACTCAGTGAGAACATCAACGAACAGAAAATATTTTTTAAAATAACCAATCAGAACTGAATAACTGAAATGAAAAGTCAGCTAGAGGGAATCAAGAGCATATTAAAGGATGCAGAACAGATCAGTAATCTGGAAGACAGGGTGGTGGAAATCACATGATCAGAAGAGAAAACAGGAAAAAAAAAATTTAATGAGAATAGTTTAAGGGACCTATGGGACATCCTCAAGAATTCTAACATATGCATTATATAGGTCCCAGGAGGAGAAGAGAGAGAGAGAAAGGGACAGAAAACTATTTGAAGAAATAATGGCTGAAAACTTCCCTAACCTGGCAAAAGAAACAGACAGCTAAGTCCAAGAAGCACAAAGTCCCAAACAAGATGAACTCAAAGAGATAGACACATTATAATTAAAATGTCAAAAGTTAAAGAGAGAATCTTAAAAGCAGCAAGAGAAAATCAAATAGTCGTGTAAAAGGGAACCTCCCTAAGACTCTCAGCTGATTTTTCAGCAGAAACTTTACAGGCCAGAAGGGACTGGCACAATATATTCAAACTACTGAAAGGAAAAATTTACAACCAAGAATACTGTACCTGGCAAGATTACAATTCAGAATTGAAGGAGAGATAGAGTTTCCTAGAGAAGCAAAAGCTAAAGGAGTTCAGCACCACTAACCCAGCCTTATAAGAAATGTTAAAGGGACTTATTAAAAGGAAAAAAAAAAGACCATATCTAGAAACAAGAAAATTATGAAAGAGAAAAATCTCACTGATAAAGGCAAACATATAGTAAAGGTAGTGTATCAACTACCTATAAATCAAGTATGCAGGTTGAAAGACTTTTGTACATGTATTTATATCTAAAATAGTTAAGCAATACACAAAATAATAAATATAAAATATGTCAAGGGAATATAGTCAGTATTTTATAATAACTATAAATGGAATATAACCTTTAAAAATTGTCAATCACTGTTGTACACCTGTAACTTATATAATATTGTACATCAACTATACTTCAATTTGAATTAAAAAAAATAATGTCAAAAACATAAAAGGTAGTAAGGAGAGTAGAAATGTACTGCTTTTAGAATGTACTCCAACTTAAGGAACAATCAGCTTAAAATAGACTACTATATAAATATGTTGTTTTATACGAACCTCATGGTAACCACAAAACAAAAACCTATTAACAGATACACAAAAATAAAGAGAAAGGAATACAAACATACACTAAAGAAAATCATCAAATCACAGTGGAAGAGAACAAGTGAAGAAAGGAACAGAGAACTACAAAACCATCCAAAAAACAATTAACAAAACTGTGATAACTACCTACCTATCAATAATCACCTTAAGTATAAATGGGCTAAATATTTCAATCAAAAGACATAGGGCAGCGAGTGCATTAAAAAAAAAAAGACCCATATATATCCTGCATACATGAGACTCACCACAGATCTAAAGAAAAACACAGGGTAAAATGAAGTGATAGAAAAAGATATCCCATGAAAATGGAAATTTTTAAAAAGCTGGGGTAATAATAGACAAAATAAACTTTTAAAAAAGACTAACAAGAGACAAAGAAGAACATCACAGAAATAAAGGGATCGATCCAGCAAGAGGATATAACACTTGTAAATATCTACGTACCCAACATAGGAGCACGTACATACATAAAGCAAATATTAACAGACATAAAGGGAGATATGGACAGGATATAAAACTCGTAAGGGGTTTTAACACCATGCTTAAATCAGTGGATAAATCATCCAAACAGAAAATCAGTTTAAAAAAATTGGCCTCATGGCACATTAGACATGATACACTTAATAGATATATAGAGAACAATCCACCCTAAACGATCAGAATACTATAAGTCCCCTACACACGAATGAGTTTCATTCCAAGAGTGCGGTTGTAAGACCAATGTGATCATAAATGCAACAAAGTTAGCCTAGGTACCCAACTAACACAATCAGCTATATAGTACTGTACTGTACTGTAATAGGTTTATAATACTTTTCACACAAATAATACATAAAAAACAAGTGAACACAAAAAATAAAGAGAACAATTTTAATCTTACAGTACAGTACCTTGAAATGTACAGTAGTACTGTACAACAACTGGCATACAGGCACTGGGATAAAGTGAACAGGCAAGACGTGTTACTGGAGGAGAGAGAGGAGGTGGGAGATAGTAGAGCTGAAGGATCCTCAGCAATAGGAGACAGGGCAAGCTGCAATTTCACTCATGCCTGACATTGATGGCAAAAGTTCTCATTCCTTGCTGGATTCAATTCTATCTACCCTCTTGAAAAAACGATCCAGTGATGTCTGGGTAGTAGCTCTTTTTTTCTTGTCATAGATGACATGGTAGCACTGGATTGCATTCTGAATGGCTGCTGCAACCTTTGTGTCCCATTCTATGTTCATGTCCTGTGCCTCAAAAACTAACAGTGCCTCCTCAAATAAAGAAAATCTCCTTGCCATTTCCTGCGTCATGAATCTCTTCGGTTACTTCTTCTTCCTCTTGTCTCTCTTTGTCCTTTCTCTGGGCCTCCAATTCCATCAGGTCTTCATTTGGAAGCTCCTTGTGTTGCATAGCAAGGAGTTCAATGAAGTCGTCCTCTTGCAGATCTAGCTCCAGCTTCTCACTGAGGGTCACTAAGTTGCTGAAGACCTCTTTAGGCTCCTCATCCACCTTCTCAAATCCACGAAAATCATGAACAAACTTCAGGCAAAGGTTCTTCCAAATTCCTTTCATGGTGAAAGCTATAACCTCACACCAAGCAAAGTCATGGCCTTGTAGATGTTATAGTCCTTCCAAAATTGTTGCAAGGTTGTTCCTGATTCATCACTCGCCTTTATTTCCTGACAAAAAATATGAGATAAATAATATTTCTTGAAAGTCGCTATAACTCTCTGGTCCGTAGGTTGGATGAGTGACATAGTAATTGGTGGCAGATGCACTACTTTGACATTGGGATGAAAGTCGTCCATGAATGGGGGGTGGCCCGGAGCACTGTCAAGCAGTAAAAGAATGATGAATGGGACATCCTTCTCCAAGCAACATTTCTTTACCTCTGGGATAAAGTGGTGGAAAAACCAGTCCTGGAAAATGGCCTGTGTAACCCAGGCTTTGGGGTTACTCTTCCACAAAACAGGAAGAGAGCCCTTGGCTGTGTTTTTAAGGGCTCTTGGGTTCTCTGAATGATAAACTAAGAGAGGCTTCAGCTTCATATCACCAGAAGCATTGCCACCAAACAACAGAGTTAGCCTATCCTTTACTGCTTTATAGCCTGGCATCAACTTTTCCTCCTTACTGATGTAACTTCAGTCTGGCATCCTCTGCCAGTACAGTCCTGTCTCATCCACATTAAAAACCTGCTCAGGTAAACAGGCACCTTCATCAATTTCTCAAAACGTTTTCAGGAAATTCCTGGGCAGCACTCACTGCCTTGCCACTTACTTTTATGTTGTGAAGGTTGGCTCTAGCCTTGAACCAATGAAACCAGCCACAGCTGGCATTAAAAGTTGTGCCCTCTGATTCTTCACTGTGTTTCTTCTTCAAGTCTTTATAAAGGTTTTTAGCTTCCTCTTGAATCAGCATTAAGCTGAGCGGGACTCTGATGATGCTGATCCTGCATCCACACACTGAGAAGTTTCTCCATCTCCTCCATCACTTTTCCACTCTTCTTCAGTGTTATTGTCAGCATCATTGGCACAGCAGACTTCACATCTTCCATGATCTTGTCCTTGTTCTTTAGAATCGTGCCTATAGTTGAATGATTCTTGTTATAAGAACGAGTGAGGGCTTCCCTGGTGGCACAGTGGTTGAGAGTCCGCCTGCCGATGCAGGGGACACGGGTTCGTGTCCCGGTCTGGGAAGATCCCACATGCCGCGGAGCAGCTGGGCCCGTGAGCCATGCCCGCTGAGCCTGCATGTCCGGGGCCTGTGCTCCGCAACGGGAGAGGCCACAACAGTGAGAGGTCCGCGTACTGCAAAAAAAAAAAAATAAAAAAAAAGAACAAGTGATGTCTACCATCTTTTTGTCTTACTCTTCTCTCTCAATTATTTTCAGTTTTGTTTCCACTGTTATCACTTGGTGCTTCTTAGCAGTACCAGCTACATCACTGCTGCTTTTATGCTTGCTTCCAGACATCCTGGGCTTGAAATAAAGATACTGTACTACTGTACTCTATACAGTACTGTACAGTAAAATATACAAAAGCACAACCACTTGTAGAGGATGCACTCACGTGACAATGTATGCTAGACACGTGAACTAGTTTACATGATTGGACATGCAAACACACGTTTGCCTCTTTGAAAGTTCACAACTTGAAGATTCGTATGTAGGGGGCCTACTGTATACATTTTTTTCAAGAGCAGATGGAACATTTTCCATGATAGATCACATGTTAGGCCGTAAAACAAGTACCAATACATTAAGGAAGAATGAAATCATATCAAGCATCCTTTTCTGACCACAACAGTATAAAAGTAGAAATCAATTACAAGGATAAAACTGGAAAAAAACACAAACATGTGGAAGCTAAACTACATGCTCCTAGACAACCAATAGGTGAATGAAGAGATTAAAAAGGAAATAAAAAATACCTTGAAACAAATGAAAATGGAAACACAGCTCTCCAAAATCAGTGGTATACAGCAAAAGCAGTTCTAAGAGGGAAGTTCATACCTACCCTCAGGAAATAAGAAAAATATCAAATAAACAATTTAACCTTAAACCTTAAGGAACTAGAAAAAGAAGAAACAAAGCCTAACATTAATAGAAGGAATAAAATAATAAAGATCAGAGCAAAAATAATGAAATAGATACTGGAAAAAAAAGAAAAGAGCAATGAAACTAAGCTGGTTCTTTGAAAAGATTAAAAGAAAAACTGATAAACCTTTAGCCAGACTCATCAAGAAAGATGACTAGATAAGTAAAATCAGGTAAAAAAGAGGATAAGTTGAAACCAACATCATAGAAATACAAATGATCATAACAGAAAACTATGAACAGTTATGTGCCAACAAATTGGACAAGCTATAACTAAAAAATGGATAAATTCCTAGAAACATACAATCTTCCAAAACAGATTCAGGAAGAAACAGAAAATCTGAATAAACCAATCACTAGTAATGAAATGAATTCAGCAGTCAAAAAACTCCCAACAAATAAAAGTTCAGAACCAGAAGTCTTCACAGGCGAATTCTTCCAAACCTTTAGAGTTAATACCTATTCTTATCAAACTATTCCAAAAAGTTGAAGATAAAGGAATGCTTCCAAACACGTTCTACATGCCATCATTACCCTGATACCAAAACCAGAAAAGACACTACAAAAAAAAAAAAAAGAAAATTATAGGTCATTATACCTGATTAATATAGATGCAAAAATTCTTAGCAAAATTTTAGCAAACTGAATTCAACAATACATTAAAAGGATCATATACCATGATCAAGTGGAATAGATTCTAGGAATGTAAGGATGGCTCAATATTCACAAATCAATCAACATGATACACCACATTAACAAAACAAAGAATAAAAATCATATGATCATCTCAATAGATGCAGAAAGTTCATTTGACCAAAATCAACATCCATTTATGTTAAAAAATCTCAATAAAGTGGGTATAGAGGAAATGTGCCTCAACATAATAAAGGCCATATATGACAAATCCACAGCTAACATCACATTCAGCTGAAAGCTTTTCCTCTAAGATCAGTAATAAGACGAGGATGCCCACTATTGACATTTTTATTCAACCCAGTATTGGAAATCCTAGGCATAGCAATTAAGCAGGAAAAAGAGATAAAAGACATCCAAATTAAAAGGGAAGAAGTAAAACTGTCACTATTTGCAGATAATATAATTCTATGTATAGAGAACCCTGTAGGCTCCAACAAACTATTAGAACTGATAAATGTATTCAGTAAAATTTCAGGATATAAAATTAATATACAGAAATCTGTTGTGTTTCTGTATAATAATGACAAACTCTCAGAAAGAGAAATTAAGAAAACAATCCCCTTTACAAATGCATCAAAAAGAATATAATACCTAGGTGTAAAGAGGTAAAGACTTGTATCCTGAAAACTGTAAGACATTAATGAAATAGATTGAAAATGACACAAACAAATGGAAAGATATACTATGCTCATGGATTGGAAGAATTAATGTTGTTAAAATGTTCATGCTACCCAGTGTGATCTACAAATTCAATGCAATCTCTACCTACATACTTACGGCATTTTTCCTGAACTTAACAAATAATCCTAAAATTTGTGTAGAACACAGAAGACCCCAAATATCCAAAGCAATATTAAGAAAGAAGATTAAAACTGGAGGTATCACATGCCCTGATTTCAAACTATACTATAAAGCTATAGTAATC